>NC_141142.1:26852883-27187883 GCF_053477565.2 Lygodium microphyllum | reverse complement strand
GAGAGAAGAAACGAGGAAGAGAGATGGAGAAAAAGAGAAAAGAGAAAAGTCTTTTTAACATTTAAATATTTTTTGAGAGAGAGAGGAAGGGAGAGAGAAGGAGAGAGGGGGGAAGAGAGAGAGAGAGAGAATATACAATTTAAAAGAGAGGAAAGAAGAAAAAGATAAATTTTAAAAGAGAGAAAGAGAAGAAAAAAATGAAAATTAGGAGAAATGGGAGAAGAAGAAAAGGGGACGGAAAGAGAGAGAGAGAGAGAGAGAGAGAGGAGAGAGAATATAAACATAAAGAGAGAATTATATATAAGGAAAAGATAAAATTTACAAACTTTAAGAGAGACTGAGGGGGGAGGAAGAAAGTGAAAGAAGAAGAAGAAGAGAGAGAGAACATGTAGAGAGAGAAAATATAAAATTTAAAAAATAGAGGAGAAAGAGAGAAGGAAAAGAGAGGAGAGAGAGAGAGAGAGAGAAGAAAAGTGCAAAGAGAAGAAAAGGAGAGAGAGAGAGAGAGAAAAGAAAAAATTTAAAAAGAGAATGAAGAGAGAGAGAGAGAGAATAAGAAAAAAGGAAAATAGAGGGGGGAGAGAGAGAGAGAGAGAGAAGGAAAAGAGAGGAGAGAGGGGGGAGAATAAAAGGAGAGAGAGAGAGAGAGAGAAAAGCAGGGAGAGAAAAAAAGGAGAGAGAGAGAACCAGGAGAGGAAAAAAAATAAAATAGAAGGCAAAGAAAGACAATGAATTTTTTTGGGGGGAGAGAGAGAGAGAGAGGAAAAAGAGGAGAGAGAAAGATGAGAAATGGATTGTTGAGTGAAGTTTTCGCTTCCCGCTTCGAGGCAACGAAGTGGCCTAGCGCACACAGAACGCTAGTATAATATTAACCACACAAATAAGCACGATTCGAAATGGCTAAAGAAAACATATATATCTTCCAAGGAGGATGAAGATAGCATGGATATAAGAACCACATGAATGAAGAGGATTCTTGAACAAAAGTATTCGCCACACTTCTCAACTTGTAGACTATTTCATTCCATTTCCATAATTTTAATCTCAAAGGGGAGAGAAAGAGAGATGTCCTTACCACCCAGGCCATTGACTGTTACCTCAAAGGAGAAGTCATTGCAAGCAAGAGATATGTGTTTTCCTAATGACGAGCCTAATAGCTTAGTGCAATGCTAAGAATATGCAAACTTTGCCTAACATTAACCCTTAGCAAGTATTTAGAGTATCTAGATGGGCAACGTGAAGAACAACCACTTCTTCAATAGGCTATTATACCATGTTGCGGAGTATGGGAATTTCCCATAAGTTTGGGACACATGGTCAAATCTTTGGATTTGTCATAACTTGAACACTATAAGTCCAAATCGAGCACTCTATAGCTCAATAGATTCCATTTTTCAAGCTCTTTCCAATGATAAGTCCATCATATGGTTTTGAGAAACTTCTGGGCATGTTATCTGGGTGCCACCTTTTTAGTATTCAGAAAATGGGTATTGGGAGATTCCCAAACCTTTTAAGTACTATTATCCTCAAGACCACTACACACTTAAATCCTTATAGTACTATTATCCTCAAGATCACTACGCTATTATTATCCTTAAGAACACTACACACTTAAACCCTTATAGAAATCTTTCATAGTTTGAAACATACATTAGCACCCAAACATTGAATTTAATGTTTATTAGGAAATGGCATCAACCTTCTTAGTTTTAAAAATTCAAACCTACATTCTTTTCTAACAATCACAAATCAATGCAGAAATGAGAGAGTTGCACGTGCACACACACACACACACACACGCACACACACACACACACACACACTCTCTCTCTCTCTCTCTCTCCCAAACACCTTATATCCCAAAGTGAGACCATAACACATACTATCATGCAATCAAAAGTTGTTATCTATGAATATAAAGAATAACTCCTTCCATAGCCAAAGCCTATTGTGTTATGGAAGGAGTTATTATCTCTCTCACACACACCCCTTGTAAACCATTTCATGTGATTCTAGAATCTTAATCTCCAAGGAGAGATATGCCTTTATCATCTTGGACTATGGGCCTTTATCTCCAAAAAGAAATCATTGCATGTAAGGGATATGTGTTTCCTAATGGCTTGGTACAATACAAATAATACTTAGTCTTTTAGTTTTCGATACATTGGACAAGAGTGTTCCGCAATAAAAAGAATCTGTATAGTAAGAGACTCGCTAGATACTCATATGTAAAACATCTAGTCTACTTGCAAGAGAAGCCTCAAGTAGTGATTTGTTTTGTGCATACCACTGTCTATTGATATTACAACCTAGTTTGGGTGTTTTGCACTACTTACTAATCATGCTACAGTGCTAATAAGTTCTGAAACTTTTACTATACTAGTCTCCAACAATTCCAAATGTTATTTTTACTTCCGTATGTCTCTATTTTTGAAGCAATGATATTAGTGAATGGTGAAAGTATGGGTAAACCTCTGACATAAGTATAACGCAAGTTACCAAGCTTATATGAATCTACAAACGAAATTTATATACAACCAAACATCACTTGGGAGTAGCAAGTGAAGCTTATGGTTTGTTACTAACATTTAACAATTTAGTATACTCGTTTGTAATAATTTATAATATTTCTAAATATTTCTTAACCTTTCTATCTTTGAACTATTTTTTAATTTTACTAGAGCTAGTTACAAATGGTGCACTATAACTCTTTTTTATCTTCGAACTATTGTTTTATTTTATACACCACTCTTCTATCTTTGAACCACAATTTTATTTTATTAGAGCTAGATACAAGCAATGTGTTACAACTCATAGTTGGTTGCTAGTATTAACAATGTTGCTCTACCGCTAATAAGATGTACATTACCAATTACAAGTGATGCTCTGTCACTTAAAAGTATTATGCTATCAATCATGAGTTTTGTAGTTAACTCATAATCACTTACAAGCACTTTGCCATAGTATGTTACCACTTATAAGCTATGCGCCTCACACTGGAAAATATATAAAATTGGTCATTACCACTTACATGTGACTTCGGGTAATTCACTATATGTATATCCTCTATATCAAGTGCTTTCAAGGCCTATTTTTAAATATCCTTATCTTTGAGTTTTCCTTTAATAAAATATAACCCTTTTCTATTCAATATATAAGTAATCCCTTTCTCTCGGACCCTTTTATATGTAAAAAAATGTGTAAATTTTGTATTTTTAAAATCCCTTATGTTGAACCCACGTGATACATACATATATTTATGACTGACCTCCCTGAGCATGTGGTATATTATAACTTATAAGTTGTCTCCACTATGACTTGCAATTGGAATGCTATCTCTTAAAGATGGGGTACTACCATTCATACGCGATAAGGTCTAGTACTACATAAACGTGTTGTAAAAAAATTTCAAGTGGTTTGGTACCACTTACAAAGGTCCAATAACACTATCAAGTGATATATTAAATAATATACTCCTTGTAAATATTTTCTTTAAATATTATCTGTAAGTGGTAAGTAAGCACTTATAAGTACTTATCTAAAATTTGCAAGTGACATATATCACTTGCAAGTGGTCCCCTACTACTTGCAACTGGTCCTCTACCACTTATGCATGGTGTGCTAACACTTGCAACTTATCCCCTATCATTTACAAGTGGTGTGCTAAAGCTTTCAAGTGTTCCTATATAGAGGTTATAATTGAACATTAGGAGAGATATGGACTCTTTTTTTCCCCTTAAGGAGTGAATTAAAAAATATAGACCTAATCAATGAGAGAGCTAGGATTTTAGATTCATGTAACATGTATTTTCTAGCCATATCTTGGTCGAAATCTTCCCTTAATAATAAAATAAGAAAAAATGTAGGGAATACAATGCTGTCACTTCTTGGAAGTTTGTGACTCGAATTTTTTTTTAAAAAATATTTGATTCTCATTATAATGAATACGAGTTTGATTTGACTCAATATAATTGTATGAAACGTGGGTATTACAGAATAGTTGTTACAAGAATAACAGCCACATGGCATGCAAATCTTAATAGGCACATTGGATTGACACTTGAGATATTCTATGACTCAACATATTGTGTGTTATATGGATGATATGATACAAGGATTTCATGGATCATTGCCAATTGGCATGGAGATCCAAATGGACATATAGAACCAATAAAGTAGAGGATTTTTGAACCGTTGACTTCTAACAGATCCATATCATCCAACACAAAGGAATCACTCACCACAACAAAATAATCGATTGAGAATTATGTGCTTCACCTAAACCTTGTAAAATACCTGCATGTACAAAAAAAATACTTGCATGAATCTCTTTTAACAAAAAATATCTAAATAATTGCATGAATAGAACCAACAGAAAATAGGACCAATTTACCTATAAGCTGATCTACTATAAGATTGAATCGTTGCTGGATCAAAACCCATTACAAATGATGGACAAAAGAAAACATCAATCCCATCATCACTAATCAAATGAATAAATTTTGGCACCACAAAATATAGCAAAATTTACCTATAAATCAAGTTACAAAATCTATGCTCTACCTTGTGTTATAAGTGCTGCAACAACAATTGATCCTTAAGTTAGAACTAGCATTAAACCCTATTGTAAAGATAGTAGAAAAGGAAAAACGCAGAGAAGAAGAAAGAGAGAGTGTGTGAGTACACATGAGAGAGAAAGAAATGAGCACATATCCAAACTTATCCAAATTGATCTTTGCAAAAGACAATAGCAAGAGTTAGTATTTACATGAAGGTATACTGAAAAAACAATAGAAAAGAGGAGACATGGAGAGAGAAAGAGAGGGAGAGAGAGATGAGCACTTATGCAATGTCACCCAAAATGATCTCTACAATTTTAAAAAAACAAGGGTTAGAACTAACATCATGCTACATTGAAAATATAGCAGCAAAAAAAACTAGAGAGAGAGAGAGAGAGAGAGAGATTAATGCATTTGCCTCTTGCTCTAAATAAACTCTGCAAGAAAAAAACAATTAGAACCAACATCAAATTCTATTAAAAACACAACATAAAAGAGAAACAACACATAGAGAGAGGGGGGAAGAAATGAGAGAGAGAGATGAGCACTTATGTCTCCTGCCCAAAACAACCTCTACAATAAAACAACAATAACAATAAGAAGTGACATCAAACCCTATTGAAAAAATAGCAAACAAGAGAAAATGCAAAGAGAGATGAGCACCTATGTTTTGCCTAAAATCTGAAACTTCACAAAGAAGAAAGTGTAGAGGTAAGTAGAACGCTCAAAACCCTAATTATTCTCACCAGGGAGCTTCAATGGAGATGAAAATTCACCAATATAGAGAAGAGAGGGAAAGTGGTATGCTGCTCAACTTTTGGGTCAAACAGATTTTGTGAGAGATAAAAATACCAAAATTGAAAATTATCCAAAAAAGGAGGATATACGAGGTGAGAGAAACTCAAATTTTGTGTAGTATTCATTCTTTGTTTTTTTAATCCCCCACTACCCCTTTTTTTAATAAAAAACTCAAGATTTGGAGAGAGAAGATTCACCCCCATGATGTTAGCATCTAGCCTTCCTATTGGACAATCCAAAAGTCCCACATCTTAAACTATATTATTTTTAAGGGTCCATTTGTGAGTTCATTTTTTTCCTAATGCGATGTCGCCTTTGTCGTATGAATTAGCTCCACACGCTATGCACACATAGGAGACCAGATATACCCTAGGTTTTGTATGACCTTGAGTCTAGAGAGCTCACTTTTCGCCCCGTAGACCCTAGCTCTAGTATAGTGGCATCATTTTGTAATGTAGCAAGCCCTCTCACTTGCTCTATTCCGGACTCTACTCTTAGGTGGGTCCCCATAGATTTCTTGTATAGTCTACGTGCCGGATCAAGCCATGCAAAGGTGATAAATTCAGCCCTGGTGCATGTGGGGCAACATTTCCGTGCTAGAGCAATATCCACCTCGTCCTAGGACCACGCCACAATGGATCTCATTGAGCGCAATGTAACCTTTTCCATATATGTTTTGTGCACCAAGGTATAAGAGAACAGTGAGAGGAAGGCATCGATACACCCTCTTGGCCAAAACTAGACTATTTTGAGAGGGAGCTTGAGGAGATCACTCTCGATTCGAGAATAGAGGCAGCACAGAGCTTAGCCATTGCGCACCCACCTCCCTACCCTAATGAGATGCCGGCGAGCGATGAGCCACCCCTCGCTTCTCTCCATGTTGTCAACATCAAGGGGGCGGAATATCTACTCATGTAAGATGTATTAGAGATTTTGGAGCTAAGAGAAGAAGAACTATATTTAATTATGGTGCGTGATGCATCTTATGATTTTATAGATTTTAATATACAGGATGCCCCTACACATGTCGATGAGGTGGCTCGATATGATGGCATGAGCGTTAATGATATCTCTACCATTGTGAGTATCCAAGAGTAGATTGAGGAGCCGGAGTATGAGATATCTAATGATGAGTTTAAGCAGTTGCAAGAAAGCCTTTTTGATCCTCGAACCGACTACACAGTACCTTTCCAAAGGAGAGAGAAAACGTTGGCCGAGTTGCAGGAGTAGACTTAGATGTTTCTTTACATCAGTAGATATATGATGCATAGAAGGTAATGTTCTCGATTTTCCATGCAAGTTCACCAGGAGAGCCTCTAGGGAATCATGATCCTCCATATCAAATTTTGTCAGGATGGCCGGAGGCTCGTGTCTAGGGGCCTGAATCTACATCGTGGCAAAATTGGATATGGAGGGTCCTGATGCCCTAGAGGCCCTACTGGTGAATTTGTGTGTAAATTTGATGTATATATCTTTAGCACACTCCATGCATAGTGAGTCTGACATTGAACATGTGTGATGTAGGACATTATCTATATAGATGAGTTTTCATCTAAGCAAGGTGGCCAATTAGGTAGCCAAGAAAGAATGTGGGACTCAGCATTGAAGAAGTACATTGGGCAGCTTGTCAGTGACATTATTGTATTTCATAAGATATTCTCTTATACTTTTGCTAAGAACTTACTAAGGTTGAGGGCACTAACGAAGGCTGGGCTCTTTAAGACCATCCCGACCAACTCTAGCAGAGCTTAGAGAAAGTAGTGTTACTTCGATGTTTGAAGCTGCTCTACGTATTCACTAGTACTAGGTTAGACTCACTTTTTTTCATGGTGGCCCATGGCATGGTTGCCGATGTTGAAAACCCCAATGTCACTAGACAGGAACTACTGGGGAAAAATGTATTGTTGCATATGATTAAGAATAGCTCTAACCATGGGGAGTGTAGCTCAAAGAATAGTATCCTACAGTTTGGGAATAAAATAATAGATGAAATCTATGGAAAATACAAATACAAGATTTGCTTGATTGTAGAAGATCTCTTATTATAATATTATTTTGAAATCTCTTTTTAGAGAGAGAGAGAGAGGTGAGAGAAACCCCTTAAGGGACAAAAAAGAGAGTCCATATTTCTCCTAATGGTACTACCACTTCTAGATAGTGAGCTATCATTTCTAGGTGGCCGTCTTCTTTATCTTACAAGTAGTATCCTATTACTTAAAAGTGAAAGGTGAGAAGGATCGAAGCTTGCACGCGAGCTATGGCAGGAGAGCAAGAGCAAGAAAGAGAGAGACAAGAAATGGGAACTCCAACAGTCACAATGTGTGACCGGGCCTTCCTTTATTTACTAGTCACTAAAATGAATGTAAAGAATAAAGTGACGTGACGGGCGCCCGCCACCTGCAGTGTGCAGTGGTGGAAACTGTCAATGTAGTAATATACAGGGCGGCACGGCAGAGGCGCCTTTACCCCAACAACCTCCCACTTAAAGGAAAATCTGCCCCAGTGAGAGAGAAAAGAAAAGAAAAAGACAGTACAACTGTACATAGGTACAAGGGATGAGGAAAGGCAACATCTCATCCAATGCCCATCAATCTCCTGAGGAAGGCAAAGCGCTCAGTAGTGAGGCTTTTTGTGAGCAGATCTGCAGGATTCTCGTCAGTGAAGATCTTGACAAGGTCAACAGACTTGTCCTCCACGACACCACGTATGAAGTGATACCTCACCTCAATGTGTTTCGTCTTCGCATGGAAAACCGGATTCTTAGCCAATTGAATGGCACTCATAGAATCCGAATGCAGTGTAGGTATAGCATCAATCCCAAGGTCAGCAACTAGACGGCCTAGCCATATGGTCTCTTTGCAAGCCTTGCAACTACACTTCTGAACCCTGGACATCCAAGAGACAGCACCTCCAACATAGGTGAATACATAGCCAGAAGTGGACTTCCTACTATTTGCATGTCCTGCATAATCGGAGTCAGTGTACCCCACGACCCCTGTATCTTGGCTGCCATAGCAAATACACATATCTGTTGTGTCCTTCAGGTACCTCATGATACCCTTCATGGTATCCCAATGTTTCCTGCCAGGTGTAGCCATATAGCGTGCCACAACACCAACTGCAAAGGCAATATCTAGACGAGTGGCTATCATGGCATACATCAAACTGCCCACGGCTGAAGCATAAGGGATCTGGGCCATCTCGGCCCTTTGCTCATCGGTCTGTGGATAATCGGCCTGTGATACCTTCACATAAGAAGGCAATGGACAGCCAATAGGCTTTATGTCCTGCATGCGGAAGCGCTCAAGGACTTTATGAATATACTCTCTCTGTGACAAGTAGAGGAGTCCTTGATGCCTGTCGCATCTAATGCGCATACCAAGTATGTGAGAGGCCTGTCCCAAATCCTTCATCTTAAAGCTCTTCTTCAGCTGAGATTTAAGAGCATCTAGCTCATCATGAGCTTTCCCTGCTATCAGCATATCATCCACATAGAGTACCAAAATAAGCAATGAACCATCACGGGCTTTCTTCGTGTAAAGACACGGATCCATAACACTCCTACTGTAGCCCTGTGACTACATAAAGGCCAAACTTATGATACCATTCCCTAGGTGCCTGCTTCAAGCCATAAAGACTTTTCTTCAACTTGCACACTAGGTGCTCCCTGCCAGGTTCTGCAAAGCCCTTAGGCTGCTCCATATAGATCTCATCATGCAAGTCCCCATGTAAGAAAGCCGTCTTGTAAAGGATATAAGAGTTTTCTTCTTTTTCTTCTGCATCAGCTTCAACTCTACAATCACGACCCTATCACCACAATTCTCCAAAATGTAGCTCACACAAAATCGAATCCAATAGGAAATCACCACGTTCTTTTTACATAAATGAACTCACAACACAAACACTACATACAATACAACCATCTGAATGACTCCTCCAAAAAGAGAGATTTTCATTAAAAAGCATCCACCATACATTGGAAAGGTATCAATGAAGATGATCCCTCTTGAAAGATTGATATTGTCGGAAACGATCCATAGACAAGGATTCATCTACAAATGTTTTGGGAGGATTTTGAAAAAACTGAAGACAGCACATCCTTTCCAACAGGACCAAGTATTTGCTAGGTAAACAAAGGACATGAAAATACAATATATCCAGCTGCTGGGAATCAATGCTCACATTGACATTCATGCACAACTTTGGAATAAGCTTGGAATCATTATGAGAGTGCCTATGCATATATGCCAGGTACCAAGCAAAGTGAGCAGTTAATCGCACTGAGGGATCTGCAGACTGTGAATACTGCTGAGCAAAATGAATATAGTTCTGATAAGCTTGACTGGTCTGTCCATTCTCCTGGAATTACTGGCCAATTGATCTGAGGTCCTGTAAGGGAATCATTCGAACTCCATCCCCTTCTTCTAGAAATCTGATGATCAAACCCGTCATAGTCACTAACGAACTGAGGTGGTTGAGATATAGAAGTGTTAGGTGAGGGAAGTGGAATAAGGAAAAGTGGATGAAGAGAGGGATAGGCAAAATCATAAAAGGAAGAATGATTTAAAGAAGGAGTGGTTGAAATTTGTAGGGAATCACTAAGGAAGGGTGTTAACTGATAAATAGGAAATGTGGAGGGTACATGAATGGATGGAGAAGGACAGGGTGGAGAAGGGAAAAATACTCTATCCTCAATAAAGGAACAGTATGTAAAAATGGGAATTTGAGGGAAAGAGGAAGGTTGGAAAAGAAGGGGTAAAATAGTGGTGGAATTAGATTGACAAAGGGAAAGATACAGATCATATCGGTGAGCCATTTGTTGGTAATATAAAAGGATAGGAACAGAAGGTCCTAAGAGAGATCTTCTATGATAGGCATCAAAGAAGGTAGAATCAAACAGATTATGTTTTGAAAGATAGGCTAAGAGATCCATCCTCAGTTGATTAGTACTCTGGGCATAGGTAGGAGCTATGTTTTGTCTTTGATTCAGGACCACAGAATCAATCATGGTATGCCAGGAATTATCATGACAATCAGCCACTTTGGAGGAGTAACTCTAAAATATGTCAGCTATGCGCAACTCCAAATGGTTGACATACAAAACAGCTTGTAGAACCACATCTCCCACATACCGTGCCATATCCACCTCATCTGGAATCAACAAGTCGCCTCGTAGATACATGTATGACATCAACATGGTATCTGTCATGACAGAATCTTCAAACACCATCCTCACCACCTCTGTCAGCAACTCAACAGACCAAGCTCCACTCCATCCATCCTCTGGAAGAGGTAAATCCATCGTGGAAAGCTTCAAGTAGAAGGCCAACTTCTGTAATTGGTAGTGGACAAAGAAAGAATGGTCTGGTGGAACATATTCTTGAAACTGCTCAAATGTAGACCATAACAAGTCCATTATGGACTGCAATCTTTCCACTTTATCTTGGAATAGAGGACACAAGGTAGCCTGTCTCTGAAGAGCAGCCAAGTCCTGCTGTGAGAGAGAAGGGATCAAGGGAACATTAGGGCTTGGAGGAACAGACTGTGACTTTGCCAGTTGATCTTGCAACTGCTTGATTTGGGAAGTTTGGGATTCCACTGTGTCATTAGCAGTCTGTAAGGCTAAAAGTTTGTCATCTAAGAGAGTTTGGAACTCTTGCGCTTCTCTGGACATCCTCTCCTTCTCCTTTGAAAGGCTAGTAACCGCCGCTGATTGAGCCTCTAGTAACTGGATCTTCAAAGAAGAGATCTCATCTCTTTGGGTGGCAACCAGGTGGGTTTGTTGTTCCATCTGCTTAAACAAATCTGCTAGGGTATCCTTAGTAGAAGCTAACTCGGATGTTGCCTTATGCAACTGGTCCTTAGACTGCATGAGTACTTCATAAAAGGACGCGTACAGCTGTTGAATACAGGCTGTCACTTACAATTCAATGGAACTCTGAATATCTTTACAGAGAAAAGGAATTGCATCTCCCGAGACTAGATTGTTCAGTGAGGGAACTGATATGTCCAACGAACCTTCTCTATGCGCTCTAAACAGGTTATTACAAGTGAGATACCCAAGGAGATCACTGCCAGAGGTAGCAGGAATGGGCGCTGAAGGAAGTACTGAAGGAGCTTTATCCGCTACCCGCTTCAAGCGTTTGCGCGGGATGACCAGGGGAGGTGGAGAATCATCATCCTCTATGTCAATAGGTTCGGACTCATCTGAAGGTGGAGGAGGAGGTACTGGATCTGATGGAGGAGGTGGAGGCACACTCTTCTGTAAACCTGAATAGGTTAAGAAGGCAGACAAATATGATCCATATGTGACATTGGTAATATTACCCCTGGTGACTTTGACGAAATGTTGATCCATTTTAGTGAGGAGATAAGTGCTCCAATCAATAGCAACTCCTTTCAACACCATCCTAGAAGCTGTAAAAAACTCTTTGGACAAGTACTGGGATGGCGTTTTGGCAAGCATAAACCTGTCCTGGAAAAACTGACAGACCATCTTCCATACGAGATCAGTGATCATAGAAAAGGAAACTCATGAAGAGTTTATCACCTTCTTAACATCCAGCATTTCCCTTGTTTGCTTTTGCAACAGCTTCAGAATCTCTTCATTAGAGAAAAGTTGACGAGTGGTAACAAAAGATTCACCTTTGGAGGGAAGAGACAGAGCCTTCCCGAAGCCTCAAGGTGTCAAAGTCATAGAAATTCCCTGGACTAGTCCTGTCTTCTTGCTGTAGGAGGCCAGAAACTCATCACATAACGACGGATCCTCTGGAAGCAATGGAAAGGAGGCAGCCAAAAAAGCAGCGAGTCCCGCCTTCGTGAGAGGCTCAAAAGTGAGTAGGGAAGAGTAATCCCTACTAACTAATGGGACGTACTGGATAGGAGGAGGAGCGTGAGAAGGCGCCATTCAGATGGTTACACACACACCACAAACACAGACAATCAAGAAGAATACCTGCAAAGCAATAGACAAAAAACCAAGGATAAGAGAACAACTAAAACAATAAAACGTGACTCGACCAACTAACCCCAAGCAAACCACAACCTAGAAAAAATTCGACATGACCTTGAGACATATGTGACCGAAAGCTTCATGTTATGCATCAGACAAACACCCAGAACCCCGTATCAGGCAATAAAAGAAAAAACTACACACCGTACCCGTAACCGTAACAAAGACAGTAAACCAAAACATCACCACATCCGACACATATCAAGACTACATCGTGGATAAACCAGTGTTTTACCATGGTAATAACTCCAATGACTGCGCATACCCATCCCACGAAACGGGTTCATTAAAAAGGGGAATTTAAGTGCAGTGAGGGAGAAATTGATTTAATGAAAT
The DNA here is from genome assembly GCF_053477565.2 of Lygodium microphyllum. Taxonomy (NCBI): domain Eukaryota; kingdom Viridiplantae; phylum Streptophyta; class Polypodiopsida; order Schizaeales; family Lygodiaceae; genus Lygodium; species Lygodium microphyllum. Next base: position 27,175,178 of record NC_141142.1, on the reverse strand, counting down.
GTGCATTTTAATAAATTATTAAGAATGGGTGAATTTTTGTTAAGTGATAAACCTTAGCAAGAAAACGGCGGTTCCTTCTTAAAAAATTAAAATACCAATTATTAGGTGAAAACGGTGCTTTAATTCGAATCCCGGACTTCGATACCCAGACTGGGTCTCTAAATGCAAGTTCATTGATTACAAATTAAGGTGATGTGGAGCGCTTTTTTACCAGCGCGTGCTCTTGTGACGGCTGGTTCATTTTAATTAAAAATTATTAAAGTGCCTCTTTAGCGCACTTAGCGCGTGCTAAGTGAACGACGAGTTTATTTTAATTTAAAAAAATGTATATTGAGCGCGAATACGCGTGCCACAGTGGTATGTAGGTTTCATTTATATTAATTATTGGTTTGTTTGTTTGTTTTTGTTTTTGTTTTGTTTTTTTTTTCCTCTTTGTTGTTTGTTATTTTTATATTAACCGTGGGTTTTGGGGTAGCTGAAAAAAAATAACAAATAAAAAGGGAAAATACCTGGTAGTGGGTGTATGGAAATGCAAAGAATGCGCTCTCCTCAATCCAAAAATATCTAGATGGTTTTGCTAGATGTTTAGTTGGTGTGTGGATGAAAAAGAGTGTTTTTATTAGTATTTTTGTATTTTTAAGGAATTTAGGTGGAAAATAAAATAGTATGAGAGCTTAGAAAAATATGCCAAAAATAAATAAAAATATTAAGGAAAGTATTAGGAATTTTTCAGAAATCAATTTAGAATTTTTAAAGAATTTTTAATGAATTTTTCAAATTATTTGGGTATTTTTTAAAAGATTTTGGAATTTTAAAATGGGCAAAAATATTTTTTTCTGAAATTTACAGGTGTAGAAAAATATGTGGCCATGGGTTGCAGAAATAAAAGGAAATTTTCCTAGATTTTTCTGTAAAATTTTCAGAATTTTAAGTGTTTTTTAATGATTTGTTTGTATTTTTCAATGTTTTTGTTTTTTTTTGTGTTTGTTTTGTTTTTTTTAATTTTAAAAGGGTTTGCGGGTGTGGGAATTAAAAATCGGGGAAAATACCCAAAAATAAGCTGCGTGGCAGCAACCGACGATCAAAGTCCCGCAGCTGCACACGAACAATCGCACGATCAACCGCATGCGCGTACACATCCGCGCGCGTGTCAACGTCTCGAGGGAAAATCGGCGTTTGGATGGGGTTGTTTGCGAGATGCTGCGTGACGGGGGTTAAGGAGGGGTCAGGTGCTGCGGGGCTGCTGGGGTAGGACAGGGGGCTTACAGAAGGATAGGGGGGTGGGTGTGTGCAAAGGTGGGGGGAAAGGGGCCTGGTTAGGGGTGGTGGGGAGTGTGTGGGTATGGGGTGTGAAGGGGGGTTAGTGGAGTGGGTTTAGTGGGTGTTCTGGGGGTGGGAACAGGTTTTAGTGGGGGGGTAGGTTATGGGGGCAGGAAGGGGGATTAGTGGGAGGGTAGATTTAGTGGGTGGGAAGGGGGGTTAGTGGGGGGGGGTGGAGGAGGTGGGATTGCTGAGGGTGGAAAGGGGGATTAGTGGAGGGTTAGGTTTAGTGGGTGGGAAGGGGGGTTAGTGGGGGGGTGGATTGCAGGCACGTGGCAGCGAGGGTCAACGGGCTGGAGCGCAGGTTGTCAGCAGGCAGGCACGGGCGGAGCTCTGCGGTGGGGGGGCACAGGGCAAAGGCAAGCGACCCAGGCGCTGCAGGGGCGACTGGCAGGCGGGCTGCGACGGCGTGGAGGCGACGAGGCACTGCAGGGGCAACGTGGAGGCGACGTGGGCGGGCGGCTCCGACAGCGTGGAGGCGATGAGGCACTGGACCACCGGGCGGAGCAGGGCGGCGCGGCAGGGGCGAGGCAGATGTGGGCGACGGACGACGTGGAGGCCGGGCGCAGGGTGGCTCGAACAGGGTGGAGCAGGGCGGCGATGGGCGATGGTCGAGGAGGCAGGCCGCGACGGCGTCCAGGAGGCGGGCCGGACTGGAGGGCGGGGCTGCAGAGGACTGACGAGCAGGAGGGAGAGGAAGGAGGGGAAGGATAGGGGAGGAAGGAGGAGAGAAGAACAAGAAGAGGAGGAGGGGAAATGGCGGGGACGAAGGAGGAGAGAAGAACAAGAAGAGGAGGAGAAGAAGGGAAAGAGAGGGAGGTGGAGATGGAGGGGGGGGGGGGGCACGCAGAAGGAGCAGGAGAGGGAGAGAGGGAGGGGAGGCAGTTGGGATGGGGAGGGGCCGAGGGAGGGGGGGAGATAGAGAAGGACATGGGGGGAGGGGGGGTGGAAAGGGATATGGGCGGGGTCCATAGGGGGGGTGCCCAGGGGTTGGGAATGGGCGGGGTGCCCAGGGGGTGGGAAGGGGGGTAGGGTAGGGTAGGAAGATGGGTAGGGGCCCAAAGGGGGAAAATGGGCAGGGGGTCCCATAAAGAAGAGGCGTACCCCCTCGTCCCACGCGCGTGCACGGGGCAGGGGTAAAAAAATTTGCCGTGACGGGATGGAAAGGGCACCCGGATATGGGGACGAGGCACGCAGATGCGACCGAGGCGCGTTAAAACACGTAAAATAGAAAAAGGACACGTTCACGCGCGGGACGGGGCGAGTAAAAACTCATAAAAATAAAGAAAAATTAATAACGCCCAATCCGGACGTCAAAACGAAATGTTGTAAAAACAAAAAGTGGGCAGGGCGATAGGGGGAAGATAGGGAAAATATGCGACGGAGGTTCCGGGAGGGGTAAAGGGCGGTCATGTGCAAAAATCACAAAAACGTATCAAAAACCACAATTAAAAATTAATATCAGAAAATCCGTGCGTCGGAACGAGGTACAGAAAAAAGAAAAACTGTGCAGAAAGATGTGCCCGACAATCCTATCACATCAAAACATAGTTCCGACTGAGATAAGACGTGTTCACATGGGAAAAACCCAAAAAAAAACCGAAAATGGGATCGAAAATTAATATTGGACGAACTGTGTGCCGGATTGACATGCAATAAGAAGGAAAAACCTCCGCAGGAAGGAGTGGCACAGGGTTGTCAAGTTAAATCGCAGTTCCGGTTGAAGTAGGAGGGGTTCACATGCAAAAGACACCAAAAATACGCGCGAAAGCTCATTGAAAAATTAATAATAATAAATCCAAAAGGCGAAAGAGGGTAGAGAAAAAAGGAAAAAGGTGGGGGAAGGCACGAGGGACACGGCTGTCAAATCAAATTGGAATTCCGATGCAAACAGGGCAGGTTCACATGGAAAAATGTCAAAAAGATGCACAAAAAAGTCTTAAAAAATCGGAAAATTAATATTGGACAAAGCGTGTATCGGAAGGACTCGGAATAAAAAGAAAAAATGTCAGGGGAAAAGTGATTGTCAGGGCTATGATGTCAGATCACGGTTTCGAAGCAAGCAAAGCGCGTTCATATGGAAAAACCAGCTAATTTGCGTAAAATGCTTCAAAAATTAATAACTCGAAAACCGTGCACCAGAACAGGGGTAGGTAAAAAAGAAAAATGGTCATTTCAAAGGGAAGAACAGGGCGATAAGGTTGGATTTGGACTTCGGTGAACATAGGGTGCATTCACATGGCAGGACCTCAAAATCAGAGAATGAAGGAAAACTGCAAGGAAACAGCCCCAAGGGTGGGTGGAAAATGAATGATCTGGTGGGAAGGGACTGCATTAGGGTAACAGCAAGTCATGGCATACATGCATTAGCAGGTTGAGGCATATGCAGAAGGGTATGCAATGTAGACGCGCAGGGACGCGTCCCCACACTTAAGACCTTAACGGATAGGGTTAACCGAGCAACCCGGACTTAGGACCACGCCACAGACCATCCACTAACGTCCCCACACTTAAAACATGAACGTCACTGAGAAACAAAAGTTGTAGGGTTAGAAAAACTTGGCTCAGTTTGTCAAGAATCAAGGTTGATTGTCAATGGCACGTCCTGTGTCGTTGTCGGCTCTGCTGGAGGTACCAAGGCATCTTCACAGCACTCGTCCATCATGGCAGGGACCACGCGGCAGCACCCAGGGAGGTAGCTGATTGAAGGGATCGCAGGAAATTTGTCGATGATGAGGGATGTTGCACTCAACTCACAGTCACTCATATGGAATGAAAGAACTGTCACTCATCCCATGACGAATATCACTCGAGGAAGAATGATGGAAACCCATATCTCATACCCGGTTTAGAAATCGACAGGGAATGGTGCAGAGGGAGTACGCCAGGGTGCACAGTTGATGGTGCATTAGTGCGTCCAACCTGTCTGGCATAAGTGCAAGGAGGAAGGCAAGGGAGCCTTAGAGTGCAGTGTACAGAACAGGGTGACGTGTCATGTGATGACGGTAGAGACCTGTCCCGTGGGTGCATAGGGAAACGGGAACATACCTGACTCCAAGTGTCGTAGCGTCCCTCAATCTCACCTCTCGGTAATTAATTGAAGAAACTCCAGTCACACTCAGCCTACCCTCGCTCTCACGCTCTGTTGATAGATACAGGAGGGCAACCATGTCCTGAAACCCGTTGATGTAATCCTCACAATCACTTGTGCAAAGGTTGTATGCCTTGTGCGCATTTGATGGTGCAACTGTGCATCCCGCCCTGTGCCGGCATACGGTGCGAGAAGGAAGGCCAGGGAGCCTTATAGTGCAGTGCACAGAAACAAATTGTGCTTTGTGCGTTGAGAGGCCCATCCCTGCATGCAACACTCCATTCACACTAGTCACCTCTCATTTGATTTGAAGGGAAAAGACTAGTCTCTCGGCCCACCCTCTGTCTCACACTCTGTGGATAATTACAGAGGGCAACCATACTCACTTTCCCATCCGGTTAGGATGAAAGTTCACATCACTCGATTGTTTGTCGATGAAGATCGTGTCGTCAGTTGTTGAACAGGCGTATCCAGGAAGGTAGCCATCAAATTGAATGTTGTGTTGGATAGGTCATGTTGTCTGTTAGAGGACAGTTAGACACTCTGCAGAGAGACCTAGGACACAGCGTACCAAGGGAGGTAGCTTCAGAATTGGATCCTGGGGATATCAATTAATAAATCCACTTTCTAGACTGCTAGGTGTTGCCACCTTTTCCACAGCCAGCTTCCCGCCCAAGGGTGTTTACCACCTTTTCTTGGAACGAGGCCTGTTATGACAGGGAATTTCTTCATTTTCTCTCATAACAGATTCGTGTTTCTTATCTTGTTTTTTTTTTCTTTTTTCCCCCTATTCCCGAGGGTGTTTCCTCCTTTTCTCGAAGAATAGGTCGGCATGACAGGGACCTAAGTCATTTTCTCGAATGATCGATATGTATTCTTTTTTTTTCTTTTTTTTCTCTTCGAATTAAGCAAGGGAATGGTAGAAAGACCATTTGTCAGAACCAACCTCACCATTGTCGCTGGTGGAAAATAGAGGATAAGAGATCAAGGCTGGAAGGTAGGGTTGAGGGGACAGAGGGTTGCGTCCACCTCATCAGGAGTGGCTGAAGAACGGCTATCAGAAGTAGCATCATAAGAAGTACAGTGCCGTGCCAACGAGGGAAAGGATTAGATGACCATGATTGTCAAGATCCCCAAGGAGGGAAGTACTTCTTCAGGCGATATCCATTAATCAGGAAGGGATCATCAGAGGCATCAACGGTCTGCACTTGGACAGAGCCATTAGGGTTGACAGCAAGTACCTTATATGGGCCCATCCACCGCTGTTGGAGCTTACCAGGAAACTTGCCAAATCGTGAATCATAGGCTAGGACCAAATCACCTTTTTTGAACTCCTTGTGCTTGATGAAGCTATCATGGTAAGCCTTGCGTCGAGCTTGCGTGGCTTCCATGCACTATAGAGCCATCCTACGAGTTTCGTCCAAACATTCCAGGTGCAGGAGACGGCGTTGCAGTGAATCATCGTTCCCCAAACGCTCTTTGATAGCCACTCTCAAAGAGGGTAATTCTAGTTCAACAGGGAAAACAACTTCTGTACCATACACCAGCTGGAATGGTGTCTATCCTGTTGCTGCCTTATGGGAGGTTCTGTACGCCCAGAGGCCTCTGTAAGTCGATCATCCCAATCACGACGATGTGCGGCAATTGTTCTTGTCAGAATCGAACAGAGAATCCAATTCGTGACTTCGACTTGGCCGTTGGCTCTGGGGTAATAAGGAGTGGACTTGCGATGGCGGATCTTATACAACTCTGTCAACCCTTCCATGACTTTGTTAAGAAAATGAGTACCTCTGTCACTTACCAGAGCTAAGGGACTGCCAAAACGGGTGATGATATTCTCGTACATGAACAGGGCCAATCTCATCTCCTGCAACACATCTTCTGAGCACTTCATATTTTCCTTTCTTGTATAGTGCACCGCCTAGCAGGGTGTAGGGGGTTGATTCTAACATGAGCTTCTTCCTCTCCCGACTAGAAATACCAGGAGTGTACTGTTGGGTTGCCAGTAGATTGGCAATGTCTACATACCAGGGAGTTACAGTTTCTACCAGGAATAGGGAAGCATCAGGGAGGTCTGGATCATCCTGCTCCTCGTCTGCAGTTTGTGGGATACGTGACAGATGATCAGCCAGAACATGGGAATGACCAGGCTTAGTAATCACCTCAAAGTCGAACTCCTGGAATAGAAGGAGCCATCTCATCATTCATCCTTTCACATCTACTTTGTTCATCAAGAAGGATAGGGCCTCATGATTCACATAAAATTTAAAGTGGGTGGATAGGAGATAGTGATAGAACTTCTCTAGGGCAAACAGCATTGCCAAGCACTCCAGCTATGTCACTGTATAGTTCCGTTCCCTATCAGTGACTTTTCGGCTTGCATAATAGATCGGTTGATCCAGCTTGGAGGAGCCCTTTTGGCAGAGAACTGCGCCTAAGCCTTCAATTGATGCATCAGTGTGTACATGGAACTCTTTCGTCCAATCAGGAGGTTGAAGAACGGGTGCCTCAATCAGACACTGCTTCAGAGTGTGGAAGGCTTTGTCACGTTCTTCCATCCAAGTAAAATCTGCATCTTTCCTCAGAAGCTTGTGCAAGGAGGTTGCCTTTGTTGCAAAATGGGCTATGAACCTTCTGTAGTAACCCACATGGCCTAGGAATCCCCTCAACTGTTTGAGGTTGGTGGGTGCTGTCAGAGCTGCGATCTTTTCGATCTTTGCAGGGTCTGTTGATATTCCTTGTGCAGAGACAATGTGGCCCAACAGAACTCCAGAAGAGACCCCAAAAATGCATTTGTCGGGGTTGAGGGAAATCCCATACTCCCGGCATCGGTCAAAGCATTGTTCCAGGTGTCCCCACTATTCACGGATCAAACTATAGACACAGAAGTCATCCAAATATACCTCAATAAAGTCGTGCAGATGATTTTGAAATATGGCCATCATGACTCGCTGGAAAGTAGCAGAGGCATTGCAGAGTCCAAATGGCATCACTCGGTAAGCGTAGGTGCCCCATTCTGTGGTGAAGGTTGTTTTGGATTGGTCTTCTTCTGCGATTTGGACTTGGTTATATCCGCTGAATCCATCCAGAAGGGAATAAAGCTCATGTCTTGCCACTGTGTCCAACAGTTGGTCTGTGAAAGGGATAGGAAAGTGATCCTTCTTGGTCTTGGAATTGAGCTTGCGGAAATCCACACATATACGAAGCTTTCCATTCTTCTTGGGTACGACCACAATGGGTGAGACCCATTCACTATTTGCCACTCGATAGATGAACTCGGCTTCCAAAAGCTTCAACAGCTCTGCTTTCACCAATGTGGAATAATTCGGGTTCATTCGCCTCTGTTGTTGCCGTACTGGCTTGGCATCAGGCTCCAAGTCAATATGATGCTGACATATTGTGGGATCAATCCCCTTTAGGTCTTTATAGGACCATGCAAACACGTTCAAATTCTCTTTCAACAAGTTGTACAAAGTTGACAACTCCTCTTCTGGGAGACTACTACCCACCTTCAAGTGGCGTTCAGTGCCATCTGCATCCACAAAAGTTAACTGCCTTTCACCTTCTACTTCACGGATGAAGGTCCTGCGGACTGCTTCTGGATACAGATCCGACTCCTTCAAGGGAGTGATATCCTCTTCTGATATCCCACTAGAACCAACTTCTTCTTTTGGTGGAGACTTAATTTGCTCCTTGAGATATTGAAATGGGATTAGAGCCGTTTCGGGTTTGGTTTCAAAATTAATTACCTCTTGGCTTGAAGACTCATCTTCTGATGACACATCTAAGAATGTCACATAACAGGGACCCTCTGATTTCTGTTGGGTTTGTGGGACTGGTGCTTGTTGGCACGGTGCATCATCATCATCTTTTCTTGGCAAAGGTGGTTGAGGACGGCAAGAGCCACTGCTGAAAGACGGCGTGTTCTTCTTAACCCATGTCTTATAAAGATTTTGCATATGAGAAGATCCATTTACCAGACCAAATGGTACCATCACCATTCTGTTCCATAGCATGAGCTCGTCTGCTTCTGATGCTTCTGGAACTTCTTCTTCATATATATCCTCTTCAGGTGGGATAGATTCTTTTGGCTCACTTTCATAACCTTCTTCGTCCATATCATCTCCATCCTCTTCTGTCTCTGTCTCTGTCTCTGCTTCTGCTTCTGTCTCTGTGTTTGCTTCTGTCTCTGTCTTCGCTTCTGCTTCTGCTTCTGTCTCTGTAGGAGCTCTGTAAGAGAAGAACAGGTTCTCTATTTCATATTCTGCCTCTATCTCTGGCTCTGCTATGGCCATGTAACAGGGAGAGCAGTACATCCATGCTTCTATCTCACTGTCAGAAGTGATTTCGGAAATCGTTACTGGTTCAGGCAGGAAGTATTCACCCATTGATAATGGCTTTGCATCTTTTGGGAGTTGGCTTACAGTATCCACTGTTAAGGAACGTGCCACTGTTTTCTTGGGAAGGATCTGTTTGACAGCATCTTCGTCTGCGGATGTTCCATCGGTAGCCTCATTAGGCGAGTCAGAAGATAATTCCAAGGAGGTGGATCCATGTCCTTTTTGAGAACCATACAGTTTCAGCACCACTTTATTGGGTCCTCTACCCAAGGTCAAGGTTCCTTTGAACCAATCCGTCCTTGCTCTGGCTTCAAAAAGCCATGGTCTGCCCAGTAAACAGAGGGTAGGATGTACCATAAGAGTTTGGATTCACCATTAGATAGGTTAGCCAATAATCTTTTCCAGCCACTATAGTCTTCACATATGGGAAAATGCCCAAAGGCTTGATTCTGCTCTGATCCGCCAGTCTGATGAGCCATTGGGTGGGTTGCACACCTTGTAGGCCTAGATCCTTCATTGTCACATCCATCATAATGTTCACTGATGAACCTCCATCAATCAGTGCATTTGCAATGAAGTAGCCTTCTATCCACACGCCAGTCTCTGGGGTACCCGGATCTAGGAAGGCGTTAGCTACATTCACTTCTTTGACAGGCTCTGGAGCTTTGTTGGACTTTATCGCTGTTGAGGGAGCAATCCTTAAGCCACGTCTTCTTGTCAATATACTTTTGAACCTTTTTCGGCAAACTGGGAGACAACATCAATAATTGTCGGAATGTGAGGTTTGGTTTAAAGGTATCTAGATCTCTAACCAGATCGTATTCCTTAATAGGATTCACTGGCTTCTCTAACCAGTTAGGGAATGGGGCAACACCCATTTTCATTTTTCCTCTTTCTTCCAATAGAGAAATTATGGAAACTTCTTCTGCCACTTGCGGCACCTCCGCCTCCTCTGTCTCCTGGACCTCTGGTCCTGTCTCTGGAACTGTCTCTGTAACTCTCTGTGGCACTGTAGTGCTCTGTACAGCACTGTCAGGCTCTGTTCTATTATGTTCTTCTGGTGGAAGATTGAACTTCACTGTTCTGGCAGGAGGGTTATTTTCTTTCTGGATAGGTGGTTCCTTCTTGTCTGCACGTGTGATGGCAGCAACTTCCAATTCCACTAAATTGGAGGTAGGCTCTTGGGCCTTAGCCAGACTATCAGTAGCACTATTTTTCATTGGGGATGGGCTTGGACAGTCTTTTGCAGTGTGGCCTTCTCCTTTGCATCGACTGCATAAGGGCTTGTAATCCACTGACCTTCTGGGATTTGGACAATTTGGTGAAATGTGTCTCTTTTCTCCGCATCTGTAACACTCCACTTCTGTTCTCTGACCACCGCCAGACTGTCTTCCTCTGTAACTTTGAGAAGGAGATCTTCTGGGTCCGAAATTAGGACCAAACTCTCTAGGCTTGGGTTCAATATCCTGTGTTGTCATTTTGGATTCCAACAAGTTGAATTTTGCATCTTCTTCCTTTCTTCTCCTATCATGCATCTCTTTCAGAGAGCAAATGTTCTTTGTATGGTTCTTCCGCAAATAGTAGGAACAGAAGGCTCCAAGGATGGTTGGTTTTCGTGTACACTCAGTGGCTAAATGGCCTGCTTGATGACACTTACCACACCAAGTATTTGATTGCGTTACATCTCTTCCTGCTCCTGCAACGTTGGATATGCTAGCGGTATTCACTTTCGGCGTCTATAGCTGTTCTGTAATCACATCCATCAACTCCTTTTTTATGTTTGCAACTGAGTTGGATAAGTAATCCTTCAAGCTTTCTCCTCCGGAGGTACTGGCAGTAGAGTTTTGAGGAGTCTCTATAATCACTGCATAAACAGGTTGGGCTGGTGCAGAGGGATCTCTGTTCTGATTCTGATTCAGAGCTCCTGTTTGAACTGTTGGGTGGTTGTTGACTCCAGTTGGTAGGGTTCCACTGTTGCTGCTGATTTGGCATTGAGAAAATTGGTTGGGACCATTGTTGTTGTGGTTGAACCATCATTTGAGGCATGGATTGTGGCCACTGTGGATTTGGTGCACTGTACTGTGATACTGGAGGCATCTGCTGGTAGGGGTAGAGGACAATCCCTGGGACTACATTTGGTGGGTACATCATTCCTGGCATCAGAGGAGGTAGGACTCCTCTTCCTGGATTTATCACCAATCTAGCTTCCACTTCATCGTACAGTTCTGTTGCAGCTTGCAGTGTGGCTGGTCTTTGCAGCTCCACAAACTTACGGACTTCTGGTTGTAATCCTCTGAGAAACACCCCCTTCTGAATGCCATTATCTAGATTATGGTTAGTCCATCTCTTCAGGATGGATTCCATTCGTGAGACATAAGCTTCCACTCTTTCTCCAGAGGACTGACTTAAATTCATAAATTCCTCTCGCATCCGCTCTTCAAAACCTTCACGTCTGAATTTAGTGAGGAAGGCCAACTTCAGGTCGTCCCATGTGCCAAAAGTTCCTGCTGCTTGTCTCTCATACCACTAAAACGTCGCGCCCTTGAAAGTGGCGGGGAATATTGCCAACCAATGCTCAGGGGTTCTGGCATTGTTAGCCACACATGCTACCATAAACTCTGCAACATGAAGATCGGGGTCTTCATTGTACTCTCCCTTAAAAACTGGCAATGGAACTACATTGGCTGGCCTGTCATCAATATTTCTAGGACGGATCTAGCTTGGAAGTGGACCTCCAGCAGGAGGAGGAAGGGCTTGATGTGCCATTGGGACTTCTGTAAATAGTTCCGCAAGCGCGTCAAAGGCGGCTTCTACTGCGAGCTTGTTCTTGGCTCTGATTTTTGCTTTCTCTCTTCTCACGTACCTCTGGACTCGTTCTAACACTTGCCTCTTTATTGCATCATTCATCAGGGGGTTGGCTCCACTATGTTGTTAGTGCTCCACAGAGGGTTAACAGAAGGCTTCAGTCTCTAGAGGACTGTCTTGCCAACATTTCTTCTACTTCTTCCTTTTCAACGTCTCTGAATTCTGCTTTCATGCCACTGCACAGAGGAAGGTATTCAGTTATGAAGGTGTCAAAATGCATACGTCTAAGCATTGTGGTGGTGCCATCATCATAGTAATGCCAGCTTCTGATGGTTTCAATAGTGTATGTTGTGAAAAACACTATGTCTACCAACTTCCAGTGGGTTGCTAATTGAACAAACAGAAGGTTATCAGTGCACCAAGCATCCCATGTATCTTGCTGTTGAGCATCCACGAACAAATTCCAACTCTTTTCCTTCTTGTCTTTGTGAACTTCCATAGACCAAGACTCCTGAAGCTTCTTCACAATCTTCCACTTGATGATGTCTGGAAACTTCTCAATGAATGCCAAATCTTCCATGTATGGTCATTCTCTCTGTTTCTGCTCTTCAGTTTGTTCCCAAACAGTTTGTCACCAAGATGCAAGTTTCTGCTGCTTCAACAGGAAGAGGAAACTGTCCACTACATAGAGCATGCATCATGATGGTGATGTGTTTCCGCCATTGTGGGATGAACTTTTTGTGGAAAGTGGCTCTGATTATGAGAAATTCCAACTCTTCAGTGGAAGAAGGAACTTTACAAAAATCCATTGAATTCTTCTCTTCTTGGCAATGCCATTTCCTTCATTTTCAGCCTCTTCTAGTGCTTGTTGATGGCAAGTTTCCCTGGCTGTGCACCAAAAACATGGAGCCCCAAGAGGAACACCAAGGAAAAATGAATTCTCTTGCAAGAAAATCTATCTTGTAACATCAACAAGCTTGTTTATTATGTTTCGTATGATCACAATGAAGAAAAGAACACCAGGCACAACAAATCTTCATACAACATCATGTAGATCTCCCATGGATTTGATAGAATCAACCATATTCTTCAATATCTTCACAAAATCCATCAATAGAATAAAGAAAGCAAAGGAATACACCATCTTTGAATGGAAATACATCACATAATATTCATCTTCAATATCTTCATAGTCTTCTCTCTCAATCTCTCATATACAATCACTCTGTTTCAATAGAATTGACTATATCTGACTCTCTCTCTCTCTCTCTCTATCAATAATACATCATATCCTCACTAAAATCTCTAAAAAATCACTCTCAATAATCCTTCTTAGGTCGTGGATACCCCTCCCAAGAGGTATGTCTGATATGAAGAGTCACCAGAGCCACTACAATGTCCTTTCATAGCTCACTACTGTCACTTCACTCTAGTCTTCACTTGAGTCTTCAGCAGCTACTTCTTTCACTCAAAACCACATAACTCATACTCAAACCACATAAATCATACTCAAACCATTCCAAACTCTCACAAACCATTCAATAATCTTTCACAAGATCTCAATCTTCATCAATCAATACTCCATCCCTCCTTACAGAAGACAATCAGAACAAAACAGAATAAAACAGAAGCTATACAGAAGGTATACATAACCAATCAGAACCTATCAGAACATCACAGAACCACTGATAAACATCATAAACTTCCAAAATAGAATCAATATCATCCAAAACACTCTCAAACCACTTCCAAACTAATTGATCATCTCATAAAATCAACCATTCAACTCTCAAAAACAACAAAAATCAGCCAAAAAATAAGTCATTTCAATACTCATCAACATCCATCTGATATAGATGTAAGTCAAGCTGAGAAACCAAAGCCAAGACCAAGCGCAGGGTGGTCGACTTAACCACAGGAGAAAAGACCTCATCAAAGTCTACACCATGCTCTTGCTTAAAACCCTTTGCTACCAATCTAGCCTTGTATGCCGGCTTGGGGTGTCCAGGGGTACTTTTCAGCTTGTACACCCACTTACATGGCAAAGCCTTCTTGCCCTTAGGCAAGGCAACCAAATCCCAAGTCTCATTTTTATGCAAGGAGTCAATCTCAGACTGCATAGCCCTCTCCCAGGAGTGACTGTCAACCGTGCGCATAGCCTCATCATAAGTGAAAGGCTCTCTTGCATCTGTAACCAAAACATAATGCATAGAGGGCTGAAATCTATCAGGTGGACGTCTGTCTCTAGCAGACCATCTCACTGCAGGCTCTGCTACCTGCCCAGCTGCCTGTGCAACTCTCTGACCATGAGCATCTGCTGTAGCTGTAGGCTGTCCAACTGGCTGTGCAGGAGCTCTAGGCTCCTCCTGAAAGATCACTCTGTGGATCTCAACCACCTTCTCAGGCTGCCTATGCATCTTGTCTTCATGGAAGACTACATTATGGCTGCGTACTATTTTCCGCGCCTGCGGATCCCATAGGCGATAGCCCATCTCTCCTGAATCACCATAACCAAGAAAGATGCATTTAATGCTCTTTGGATCAAACTTACTCCTTTTGTCCTTGGGCACATGGCAGAATGCCTCACATCCAAAGACACGAAGATGCGCATAAGAGGGTGGCTTACGAGCCCAAACTTCCTCTGCAACCTGGAAATCCAATCCACTAGAAGGTGATCGGTTTATGACATGCACTGCCGTACTAACTGCCTCAGCCCAAAAGCTCTCTGGTAGGCCTGCATGGCTAAGCATAGAGCGGACACGCTCCTGAATAGACCTGTTCATGCGCTCAGCCAAACCATTCTGGGCAGGGTTATAAGGGGCGGTCAACTGACGCTTAATACCCCTGTCATCACAAAACTGTTCAAAAGCACGTGAGACATATTCTCCCCCATTGTCAGTCCTAAGGCATTTCAGCCTATACCCAGTTTAATTCTCAACAAGAGCAAGCCAACGCTGAAAGACTGCCAAGACATCGGACTTTTGCTTTATGGGATAAACCCACATTTTTCTAGAAAAATCATCAATGAAGGTAATAAAGTACTTCGCGCCACCCATAGATATACACGGCATGGGCCCACAAACATCTGAATGCACCAAAGCCAAGGGCTCACTCATGCATGGCCTACCTGATTTCTTATACATAGATCTATTCTGCTTACCATAAAGACAATGATCACACGAGTCAAAACGTGCATAGTCCAAAGGCAGAAGATACTGTAACCCAGATAACATTTTCATTCCCTTCAAAGACATATGCCCCAAATGGGCATGCCAAAGTGATACATGTGGGATAGAGCCCACTTTCAAAACATGGTCTACAGAAGACCCACATACAACAAGAGGATAGAGGCTGCCAGCCTTGGCGCCTCTAGCAAGTACAAGTCTGCCTCTGGTAAACTTCCAGGCAGAATCCCCAAAACAGACATGAAACCCTGCATCATCCAATTGTCCTGCAGACATAAGACTGCGCGTAAGCGCAGGTACATGACGTACATCCCTGAGCAAAAAGGAACTGCCAGTGGAAAACTGTAACTGAATATCTCCACAGCCCACAATATCAAGAGACCTGTCATCTCCAAGTCTGACTGATCCAGATACAGTACGGTAAGAGTGAAACTACTCACGGTAAGGCATCACATGGAAGGACGCATCTGAATCCAATAACCAACACTGTGTATACATACTAGGTGTCTCAGTCAAGTGTGAGGCATTAGAAGAACTAGCTGCAACTATGAACTCATCACCACCATCGGAATCCTCGGTCTGTGTGACATTAATTTCCTCAATCTTGACGCTGGACTTCGCAGGTATTATGCTGCGATCAGAGGACTTCTCCTGTACTTTCTCTTTCCCCTTATCCTTGCGCTTCTCATTGCGCAACTCATGACACTGTGGTCTGATATGGCCCTTTTTCCCACAATGATGACAAGTGACATTAGCGTTGCGCCCATGCGACTTGCTACGCGATTTTCCACGAGATTTAGACCGACCTTTCTGAGAGTCACGACCACGACCATTCCCACGTTCATTCCTGTCATTCGTGCCTCTAACTGTCAAAGCATGTGAAACACAAGAGGCATCCAAGTTTTTGCGATTAACTTCTTCCTGCAGAAGAGCACTCTCAACATCATTCAATTTCAGAGTAGCACTAGAGGCACATAGGGCAATGCGGAATACATCCCATGACTCATTCAGAGTCCCAAGCAAGAAAAGAGGAGTTACTTCCTCTCCAAAGGTGATATCCTGCGAAGTCAGGTTCTTCAGTATAGCATGGAATTGGCTCAAGTGAGCAGACATAGTCGCATTATCCTTCATGTGCAGATCCATAAGCTGCTTCAACCAGTACATCTGACTTATCGGACTTTTCTTATCATAAAGATTCTTGATCTTATTCCATAGATCCCATGCACTGTGTGCTTCCTCAAATACATTATAATGTACCTGTTCAGTGAGAGACAATACAATCGTGGACTTGCATAGCTCATCAAGTTCAAGCCAATCGTCATTGTTCATAGTTTTAGGTTGCTCGCCCCTCAACCGAAGTGGCTTAATCTGAGATTTCTGCACCAAGACCTGCCAAATTTGACTCTTCCAATAAGAGTAGTTGGTACCATCTAACTTTGTGATGTTAAATATGGCATTATCAGTCGAAGAGGACACCATAATGCAAGCTAGAAATGCACAGACAATCTAAAACTGCTTGTTGTTTTACTGCAGAAAGTGCCCAAAATCCACTAAAATGAGCTCCAAATGGCGAGAAAAGTGTGTCAAAAAATGCTGCCCACTTAGTACTAGGTGCAGTACACCAAATCAAGATATTTCAGCATAAAAAATACTGCTTAGTCCACCAATAAATGCTTGCTGTAATAAATTTCAGAACTGCAATAATAAGAGCAAACTGTCCCAAAACTGGATCTAATGTCAATTAAACAATGCTAGGTCCAAAGCTGGCATAAAGAGGACAAAGCAAAGCCAAATGACAGTGAAAATACATGAGCATAACACCGAGAGATGTCAAATAGCATCTGTCAGTAAGAGGCACACCCCTAAACAATCTAGGCAAAATGTAGAACCGACTGCCAAAACCTGACACAAATAGGTGTCTACTCAAAAGAAAGCAGATCCAAAACTGAGATTCAGCTCATAAGCATCCTGTGAACCAAGACATATACTCAATGCAACATCCAATTGTCAGAGTATAATCCCAAAGTCTCAATACATCTGTAACTACTCAATGACATAGACTGCTCCAATACATGTAACTGCTCCAATAGCATGTAATCCTTGCTCAAGGTCAAGTAAGCATGCAAGATGCTCCCACTGGCACAAAAGGCGTACAAACGAGTTAAGGGCTCAAGCAACCCAAGACAAAGTACCAGTGACAAGTGACTTAGTCAATGCGTCATACGCATCCCAAGAGCATGACATACATGAAGCAACTGATGGAAGCAACCAACGAGCAATACATAATCCCAAAATAAGATCTCTATCAACTCAATGACATCCGATAGCAACCAAGTAAATGATCAAACTAAGTCGAAAATGCTCAAATACATCCAAGGCAAAGCTCCCAATGTCCGTAAAGCATAGACGAACCAAGCGGCATATATCACGAACCAAAGCATGTAATGTATGAAGCCTAGCTGTCAAGCATAGACATGAGGCATAAGCGGTCCAAGAGCATGCCAAGTCGGTCCAAATGCTAGTGAATACCAACCAAGATGGAGCTTATGCATAGCTCAAATACATTCCATAGATTCAAACATGAGCTCAAAGTCATCCCCAAATGTCAAATACATGATGGCAAATCCCAAAGCATACATCCGGTACCAATAGGTAAGTGACAAAGCATCCAAAGTACCTTCAGCCCACTGTTATTACAGCCAAGTTTGACTATCAAAACTGAGAAATTTCAGCCAATATTTCAGGCCAAAATCATGGCATAATCATGTGCATACATTCCCAAGGCACTAGGCATCATGTAGGCCGCATACGAGCATCAAACAAGGTAACCGGAGTAGAGTATAAGCATGAAATGCCAATGCCAAGTGTGGTTGCCCTGTTTCTAGCACTGTATAACAGTAAATGATAGTCCCAAATCAGCCAATATTTCAGGCCAAAGTCATGGCATAATCATGTGGATACATTCCCAAGACATTCGGGCATCAAGTAGACTGCATACGGACATCAAATAGCACAACCGGAATGGAGTGTAAGCAACAAATGCTAATGCCAATGTTGTTGCCCTGTTTTCAGCCTATTATGATAGTTTATGACAGTCCCAAATCTGAAGAAATCAGCCCCGAATGATCAAGACCAATGCCCAAAGCTTGAATGACATCAAACATGAAGTCTAATAGCCCTCTTGATCAAGGTAGAGAGCAAGAAGCAATGGCCAAGTGTGGAGCTAAAGTAGACGAGTGCTAACAGCCTGAAAAAAATGGCGCAATCTGCCCTGTTGGTGCTGAACTTGCTGCTGCTCCACATGGGCTGAAAGGGGGTAATGGGGGGCTCAAGAAGGGCCTATCAAAGGCCTATGACAAGCCTCTTTGAGCCTTGATAGGTGTAAGGCACAATATGAGGGGAATAAGCTTCAAGGGTTTGAAGCCATGGCTGCCCTTGTTGTTTGCAACCTGTAGACTGAAATAAAACCCTGAAAGAATGATCAAATACCTCAGTACCAATGCCTTGAAGGTGCCTCAATAGGCCGAGAAGGTGCTCGAGAAGCCGGGGAGTGACGGGAGCTCGGGGAGATCGGATATGGCTGCCGGGATGGAGATCCAATGCAAGAAGGGAGTCAATGCGAAGCTAAGCAAGCACCGAGTCGAGCTCGAGCAAGAGGAAGCCAAGCTCTGATACCAGTTGAAAGGTGAGAAGGATCGAAGCTTGCACGCGAGCTATGGCAGGAGAGCAAGAGCAAGAAAGAGAGAGACAAGAAATGGAAACTCCAACAGTCACAATGTGTGACCAGGCCTTCCTTTATTTACTAGTCACTAAAATGAATGTAAAGAATAAACTGACGTGATGGGTGCCCGCCACCTACAGTGTGCAGTGGCGAAAACTGTCAGTGTAGTAATACACGGGGTGGCACGGCGGAGGCGCCTTTACCCCAACAAAAAGCGGTGCATGTTTTTCTCTTACGTGCTCAATGACCAAGGGCTCAACTTTACAAAACATTAGCTTTGGTTTGATAGTGGAGCTTTACATGCTAATGAAAAAAGGCCCTACCATATAGCAAGCACTCAAAAGTTAGATGAATGGTATAGAATTGAACATTAACACACAATCCCCAACCCAACTATTTGGCCACACCTAACCTAGAAGCATTGGGAGTCAATATCTTTTGGGAAGGGGCAAAGCATCACATAGTGCTCCTCATAGAAGCCCTCAAGGACTCTACCAAGAGAGAAATCATTGATACTTGAGCTACAGTTTGCATAGTTAATGAGAACACACTCTGTGCTTAGAGAAGCCCTCCAACCAAGCTTCTCCATTTTAACTTGATTGTTGCACATTGATTTAAGATCCACTTACAAGACATATTGAAGGATTGGCTGGTCAACCTTGTAAGTTCTCTGTTTCCCCTTGTGAAACTAAAATGGATATACCTAAGGGTTTTCGAACTGTATGGGGAGCTTTAGTGAGCTAAAGAAATGTAAGCTGGATTTATCTAGATTCGTTGCATTTGGGTGTCTGATGGATGTTCCACAATGGTAGGAAAGGAGTATAGTTTCCAAGCCGTATTGAAAAAAGATGTTATCCATTTTTAACATCAATTCATTGTGTTGTCCATCGTAGTGCCCTTGCAATATCTAGTGTAGAAAAAGAGATGCCTTATTGCAAAAAGATAGAAAAGCTTATTAATGCTATAGCTTCACATTTTAATGTTAGCACATGAAGAGATTAGAAGGGTTGCAAGCTATGCAACAAGATTTGGCATGCCCCATTCTTCGACTTGAGCATAATTTCGATATGAGATGGTTAGATAGATATAGAGCTATTAGTAGAGTATGCAGGTCTTTAGATGCAATACTTGAGATCACAAAAAGAGAGGGATTGCACATTTATGAAGAATTGACTAAGCTCAAGTGCATTTATTATTTACATTTCTTAGCCAAAATTTTGAGAGGTTTAACAACACTAAGCCAAATGTTTTAAAAAGACTTTACAGATGTCACAATAACTATAGATAGTCTTGTGAAGAATGAAATTGTATCCATAACACAATATTACATTAATTGTCATATTCCTCCTTATGTGAATACATTAATTGATGGAGTATGTGGATATGATATCCTTCTAGACTATGGGCTTGAAAAAGGATACTTATATATATTAAGAGTTGCTTTGCGTGGAAACAATTTTTATGAGCATGATTTAAAACATAAAATTAATGGGAAAGACTTTAACAGGGCCTTAGAATGAGGTTAGAATTTCAAGTTGCTTTTGCCAATTCAATAGTAAGTAACTTGAATTCTCAATTCAAGATAATTATGTACTTAATTGCTTTTGCCAATTCAATAGTAAGTAACTTGAATTCTCAATTCAAGAGAAGGACTACAGAAGAAGAGGGAGAGGAGAGAGAAAGGCAAGAAGAAGAGAGAGAAAGAGGGAAAGAGGAAGAAGAAGAGGAAGCCATGAAAGCTTGAGAAGGTGAAAAGAGAGTTTCTTGATAATTTCTGTGATCCTTCAAAATACCCTCTTACACCTTATATACCGTCAGTGAGACTGGTATATTCCCATGCCATATTCCCGTGATCCACGTTCATTACAAACCGTCCCGTCTCATGAAGTTTTTGTCCTAAAAAACAAGGGATGTAGTCATGGACTATAAGAGTGTGCTGTAGAAAATCAGCCTGTGGGCAACTTCGAATGGGACAATTGAGGTGTCATTACGGAGCCCATGAGATGTACTTTTAGCCCATGTGGTTGGGGCGGGGCTGCAATCAGGTCAGAACCAAAACAGGTACAAAATAAAGGGCTGTCCAGGAATTTCTAGTGTGCAGTCCCAGATGGTATGGTTGGAGAAAAACAGCCATAACTTCCACTAGGGAACTCCGATCAGGGCAACTAAGGTGTCGGAACGGAGCCCTTGAGGTATACTTTCTGGCCATGTATGGAGGGTGGGGTTGAGAGTGTGGACCAAGACCAAATCTGGTACAAAACGATCAGGGTAAGTAAGGTGTCAGAATGGAGCCCTCGAGGTATACTTTCTGGCCATGTATGGAGGGTGGGGCTGAGAGTGTGGACCAGGACCAAATCTGGTACAAAACAAGTGGATATCCAGATGCAGACTGCAGCCCAAAATAGGGGTCATGGTGAGGTATCAGCCAACACAGCCTCCTTGAGGTGTGGAAATTCATCCAATATAGATGCTGGGCGCCAAGAGGCTTCCTCTATTGGTAGGCCTTGCCATTTGATCAATTATTCATGTATGGAACGGGTGCGGAGTTGCTTTTCACGTTGCCCGATGACGGCTTCCGGAATGTACTGAATAAGGCCCTCCTCATCTATGGGTGGGAGCTCCTCTACATGATCTTTGGGAGTGCCAATGAAAGGTTTCAATTGGCTCACGTGGAAGACGTCATGGATCTTAGTGGTGGAAGGGAGTTGGAGGCGGTAAGCCAAATCCTCGACCTTCTTAATGATCTTGTAGGGCCCATAGTAGCGGTGTGCCAATTTGTTGCAAGAGCTGTCCTTTAGTGTAGCATAACGGGATTTGGGGACCTTGAGGAGTACCATTTCACCCTCTTGAAAGTCAAGGAGTCTTCTTTTTGCATCAGTATGGAGCTTCATGTGCTCTTGAGCCCTTTTAAGGTTTACCTTGCATTGTTGAAGGAGAGCTTGCATGCGGTCCAACTCTTCTTTCCCCAAGGGGTTGAGCTTTTCATTGAAGATCACGGTAGGAAGGGGCACCCGATAACCATACAATGCTTCGAAGGGAGAGACTCCAATGCTTAAATGGGTGGATTTGTTGTAAGAAAATTCAGCCAAATGCAGCCATACATCCCAAGAATTCTGCATATCATGACAAAAATGTCGCAAATAAGTTTCAAGCCACTTATTGACTCTTTTAGTCTGCCCATCCATTTGGGGATGATAGGCTGTAGATGGAGCCGATTTGGTCCCCATGGAGCTGAAAATGGTCTACCAAAACTGACTCATAAATTTGGTGTCCCGGTCATGTACTATGACTTGGGGCAAGCCATGCAACTTAAAAACATGCTCCATAAACTGAGTGGCAACTTGGAATGTTGTAAACTGTGATTTTGTAGGGATGAAATGGGCTGCTTTAGTGATCAGTCAACTACCACGTAAATGCTATCCCAACCCTTCTTGGTTGTAGGTAAACTAGTGATGAAATCCATGGTAATGTGGGTCCATTTTCCTTCGGGAATAGGTAAAGGCTGCAATAAACCACCCGGTTTAAGAGAGCTATCTTTATTTTGTTGGCAAGGCACACATCTAGACACAAAGTCTTTTACATCCCGCCATAGGCCTTTCCAATGGAAGCTTTTTGAAACTCGATCATATGTTTTGAAGACCCCTAAGTGGCCAGCAATTGGGGAAGAATGCATCTCTTCAAGGATCCTTTGGGTGAAGGGAGAGGCATGGGAATCACAATACGGCCATGGATCCAAATGAGGCCATTATGGAGCTGATATTGGGAGTTCTCATCCAAGACACCTTGCTGTAATTTCTGGAAAAGAGGGCTGAATTCAGCATCAAGCAAGTATGCCTCTTGGAGCTCTTCAATCCAATCATGGTGGAGTTCAGTGATGGATGAGACTTTGCATGCCCACATGCGAGAGAGTGTATCGGCCACTACATTGTCCTTTCCATGGGTGTGGGTAATCTCAAAGTCATAGTTTTGTAGTGTCGCCAGCCATCTACGTTGTTTGGGAGTGAGGTTGGGTTGAGTCAAGAAATATTTGAGCACACGGTGGTCACTTTTTACCTTAAATCTGCTGCCATACAAGTAGTGATGCCACTTTTTGATAGCATGAATGACTGCCAACATCTCCTGATCATAAACATGCAACTCTCTCTCTTTATCATCCAATTTTTGGCTCTCAAATACTATTACCCCATGTTCCTGTAGCAAAACTGCACCAATACCCCGTCCACTAGCATCACACTGAATGGTAAAATCCTTTGAAAAATCGGGGCATACGAGGATGGGGGCTGAGGTGAGCAAGTCTTTCAGCTGCTGAAAACTACGGGCAACCAGTTCATCCCATAGGAAAGCCTCTTTTTTCAGCTGGTTTGTTAATGGGGCTGCAATGGTAGCGTAATGGCGAATAAATCTCCTATAAAAGGAGGAAAGACCAAGAAAACCACGCAAGGAGGTAGTGGTAGTGGGGGTGGGCCACTCCCGGACACATTGCACTTTTTTTGGATCGGCTTGGATGTCTTTTTCACTAACGATGTGTCCTAAGTACTCAACCTCCGTTTGCATAAAGACACACTTGCTTTCTTTGGCAAAGAGACGGTGCTCTCTCAGTACATCAAAAATCTGTCTAACATGCTTCAAGTGCTCATGCATTGACTTGCTGTAAATGAGTATATCATCAAAGAATACCAACACAAACTTGAAAAGCCATGGCTGCAATATCTTGTTCATTAAGCTCTGAAATGTGGCGGCGGCATTTGTGAGCCCAAATGGCATGACAAGGAAATGATACAAGCCACGGTTAGTCCGAAAGGCCGTTTTGACTTCATCACCCGCTCGCATTCTGATTTGGTGGTATCCAGATCGCAAATCAATCTTAGTGAAGTAGCGTGCACCCTTGAGTTCATCAAGCAAGTCATCAATTTGAGGGATGGGGTATCTATTTTTGACGGTGATCTTATTGAGATCACGGTAGTCAATCCACAACCGGAAAGATCCGTCCTTTTTCTTAACCAATAGGATCAGGGAGGCATAAAGGGAAGAGCTAGGCTCTATGAATCCCATCTCAGTGAGCTCCTTGACTTGCTTTGCTACTTCCTCTCTCTCACATTTAGAGAGTCTATATGGGGGTTTATTGATGGGCTTGGCATGGGCCTCCAAGTCGATCAGGTGATCCATCAATCTTTTAGGGGGAAGGGTAGTGGGAGGCTGAAATAAGTCTTCATACTCATCCAAAAGTGCTTTTAGTGCTGCATTTTGCTTCCGCAAGGTGTGTTGGTCATCATTATCCTTATGCAAGTGCAAGACAAAGATTTGGGAGCGCTTCTTGAATTCCTTTTTGAGTTGTCTTGCTGTTATGAGCTGAAAATTTGCATTTTCTTTGATTCCCTCCAAGTGTACAAGCTGCCCATGCATTACAAACTCCATGTACAGCTGAGAGAAGTCCGTAGAGATCTTTCCCAACTGTTGAAGCCAATCACATCCCAATACAATATCCACGGGGCCCATATCAAGGGTAATCAAGTCCACCTTTGTTGTGTAATTTTTAGCCAGCATGAGAGACACTTGTGTGCATACATGGGAGCTCACTTCCTCATTTCCATTGGCCACTTGAACCCGAAGGGGTTGTTGTAATTCAGTGAGAACACATGCCAAACGGCTAAGAGTTGATTTATTTACAAAGCTGTGTGTGCTACCACTATCTATGAGGATGTATACACTCTTGCCATCAATGTTACCATGCACCCGTAAGGTGTTCGGACTCCTAGAGCTGGTCCATGCATCCATGGAGATTGAGCAGGCTGATATAGCGGTGGGTGAGGGGTGCCAAGGGTCATTCCCAAGCATGTTATCAACGGGCAGCCACCGGGGTAAAAAAGGAACCCGTCCGGTGAGTCATAAAACTGATCGGGATCAATATCCTCCTCATATTCAGCATTTTCAGCAAGTGTCATTATTTGAGAGCTGTCATGCATATCCTCTTCCAGCTTGTCACTATCTTCCAGCACATACATGCTATTAAACTTGACAGTGGCGTTCTTAAAGGGGCATTTGGATGCATGATCAGTTGTGTACTTATCCCCACATTTGAAACACAAGCCTTTGGCTTTTCTATCCTTGACAACTTCAGGAGGAATGAATTTTTGACCATTGGAACCGAAACCATTCCTAGCCTTATTTTCAGGATACTTTGGGTCACTTTTGAAGGGTGGTGCTGTCCCAAAACTGCTATATTTCCTTTTAGCATTAAAAGTGGGGTAAGTAGGAATTTTGGGGCTGCCATTCCCTGCATTATTACTGCGATAATTAGTAGCATATGGGGGTTGCCTACTAGGGTATCTTTGCTGACCGGCAATGGGTTGCGTGCTCTCATTGCGGCGGTACTTTCAACCATAGTGTTCGGCCAATTCTATGGCTGCAAACAGGGTGGCTGCCTTTTGAGCCATTACATCAGCTGAGATGCGCATCCAGCCCATAAATGTATTTATGCAATTTGGCCTCATCACTAACTACCTCAACATACATGGATAAGTTCATAAACTGATTGGTGTACTCCCTCACGGTGAGATTTCACTGATCAAACTGATACCATTGCCTAGCCAAGTGTTCTTTTTTCACCGGGGAGACAAAAACTTGGATCATATGCATTTTGAACTCTTTCCAATCACAAAACTGCTGGTTTTCTCGCTGAACAAATCTCCAACATGTGTGGCAAAACCTTCTAAGTGAAGGGAGGCAAAAATGATCTTTGCTTCATCGGTACGGGAGTAGATGAGAAAATAGGCTTCCAATTTAGAGGTCCATTCCTCTAGTTCAGCTGGGGATGAGGATTGCCCATTGAATTTTGTAAACACGATCTTGTTACGCAGCTCATTTGGGCCTGGTTGCCCATGAATGCCATGTGCTACATGCTGCCCATACATGCCTTGCTGTCCAAAATTCCCATGGGGGCCATGCTGCCTGTGCATTACATGAGGACCAAATTGCCCATTAGGACCTTGCTGTCCAAAATGTCCATGCTACCCATTATCATATACATGCTGCCCATTGCCATATGCATGCTGCCCATGCACTCCGTGCAATCCATGCTGCCCAAGGTTTGCATTGGGGCCATTCCCTTGAGTGTGCAAGTAGCTTCCGTTACGGGGGAGTTGGGGTGCCAATGATGGGCTGGAAGGATTCGAGACGGGGGAGAGAAGGAGGGGCTCATCATTCCGAGTGGAGGGCTCACCCGTCTCATAAGTGCTATGGGGAATGCCATGGGTACCACCAAGTCCTTGTGGGCTGTGCCCGGTCTCCAAGGGGGGAGAGCGGTTAGCCTCACGGGGAGGGACATACTCCTTGGGTCGATCCGAGGAGGGGGCAATGGCGGGAATGAGGGAGCCCATGCGCTCTACGAGTAAATCCATCTTCATCTCGGAATGACGCTGATCTTGGCGGGTTTCCATCTCCCTGTGGCGTTGCTCCATCTCTCGATGTCGATCAGCATGGCGGGTCTCATGTTGGCATAGGGTTTGGTTGAGCAGAGATAAACGATCTATCTCGGGGGCACCTTCTTCAAACAGGACTTCACGATCCTTCTAGGCTGAACTAGGATCGTTCATTGAGGCACAGGAGTCCCTTATTTCACGCTGAAATTCCTCCTGGGCCTTTGCTTTACCCTTGTGGCCTGCCATTCCAAGTGCAGTCTACCAGACCCCCTGTTATAGAAATGATGATAACTTGAGCTAGGGAACTCCAATTGCCAAAATTTCTGATTCAAATGAAAGCCCTCGATCCCTCTACGAGGATATGTAAAAATATCTCCGATAGTAAATGATTTGGGCTTTGCTGTAATCACTTTTTGTGGGCTGATTGTGTAGGACTGCTGCCTGTCCCACAGTACCTCTGGGCACAAAACTGAGTGTAACTCCCAAACCGTAGGGCAGAATGGAGAGATTTTTAGCTCAGATCGAAGAGGAAAATGCCCTCTTCGAATCAAGATATAGAGCTCATGATCAATCACACAAGAAGGCTTTCCTGTAATCAGTTCTTGCGGGCTGACTGTGTAGGACTGCTGCCTGTCCCACAGTGCCTTTGGGTACAAAACTGAGTGTATCTCCCAAATCGTAGGGCGGAATGGGGAGGTTTTTAGATCAGATCGAAGGGGAAAATGCCCTCTTCAAGTTAAGATATAGAGCACTCAATCACACAAAGAGACTTTGCTGTAATCAATTCTTGTGAGCTGACTATGTAGGACTGGTTGTATGCAATACCCTGCAAAGGCTCCCTCAAGAAGCATTCTTTATCCCAATGGTGAGGGTCTTATCCCAGACATCCATGGCCTCAATGGTGGCTCTCAATGTCCCATAAAGCCATACATTCTTTGCATCCATATCTTATTGCTTAGACTAGTTTCATATTGCATTCCCTGCCCTTCTTGCATTGCATCCACCATATATTACCAAGCGGTTTATGACATTACCAATGCATGTAGGGGTTTGTAGGCTCAAGTGATCAGGGTTCGGGCTATTCCATCAAATGTACCTGCACCTGCAATAATCTTTGGGCTTCGGATCACTAGGAGGTGGGCAAAGTTCCCCCCAGGCCGGGTTGTGCGCCCCTTCAGGGTCTTTGATGGCAAGGGGGGTCACCCCTCTTTTGTCTTGCCACCTCGCATGGCATCGGGCTTTTCCTCACCCGGAATATACATGGCAGACATTTATTAATTAAACAACTAGCATGAGATGCATTTCTGGAATCAAAATTTTGAGCTTTTTATGAAGTGCATGGAATTAGAATGGGAAATAGGGATAGGGAGCTTACCGGCAGTGACTCACTGCCTACTCACCCTTATACAATGGATTTTTATCACTTCTTGACTCAGGCAATTCACAAAAGCCAAACGGGTTATGGGTAAGCAAAATATAATCACAATGAAGCTTCAGCATGAGTAAAATCCATTTCAGCACTATAAGATCAAAGAGAAATGACTTGGGCAATTAATCAGCATGCATTCAAGGTCTGGGTCTCCTATTATCTACTTAGACTCATACATTCTCTCAAACAAATGGATGGGATTCAACAAGAGGCTTAAATGGAGAGAATGAGAGCCAAGAAACAGTTACCTTGAGTCTTTTGGAGAAGAAGGCAGCCACACTGATGCCACCTCAGTCCTCCATGAGAGCTCCATTTGATCCCGAATGCTCCATGGCTCCAAAACGGGTATGCTTCTTCAAGAAAGCTTGGGGCAGGATGGTTCAGGACCTCTCCATGAGAGTTCTTGCTGAAATGGAGGTCCTACTCCATAGCCATGGCTGTCCACAAGAGCATGCCTTCAAATCTTGCTTGTAATCTTCTTCCCGTTCTTCTTGATGGCTGAAATCTTGAACAATGTTCAAGAGGGAACTCCCGGGGACCAAGGAGAGACCAAAATCTTCAGGATTTCTGAGCTTGATGCCAAGGTTTCATGGCTGCCATGGACTACACCAGACCAGGGTCTCTTGAGTGCCAAAGGGGAGTCCAAGGGCTGAGAAAAATGTCACTGATGCTACCCAAGAATGTTGCCAAGGACCAGGGCTAAAGTCAGGAAGGAGGGGAAGGCTGGGGGGGTTGCCCTATAGGCCAGGAAGCAGCCCGTTTTTTGCACCGCAAATTTCGGGCTGCTCCTGGGGGCCACAGGCAGGGTTGAACCACGTGGTGCTGCTGCTCACTGTGCTCCTCTCACTGAGGGGAACACCTTAGGTCCAGCCCATCTTGCTGAGGAAGAGGAGGGGGAGAAGAATTCCTGGGATTCTTGAGCTGGAGCTTCCATGGTAGCTTGGGAGAAGAGGAGAGAGAATGTCTTCTTGAAAAGTAATCGAGTCTTTGGCCTTCTCTAACTGTGCTGCCCTCCTTTTTGCCAAAAACCCTAAAAAGCTTGCATGAAAATTAGTGACAACCTGTCAAATTTGTCTGTCCGCCTCCAGATTTGTCCATTGTTCTTGGGAAAGCTCCAAGAAAGGCTGCCACAGTCTTCAAGAGGGCTGACAGCCTGCCTGAGTACTCCTGTGTACCTGTGAAAGAGATGTAACTGGAACTTTCTAACTGTGGGAAATTGTGAGAGCCCTAAATCTATGGGGAAAGAGAAGGATCAAGGACAAAGCTCTGATACCACTTGTAATGAAGGAGACCTAACTGTCCTAACTAAGGGGAAAGAGAGAGAGAAGGACTGCAGAAGAAGAGGGAGAGGAGAGAGAAAGGCAAGAAGAAGAGAGAGAAAGAGGGAAAGTGGAAGAAGAAAGGAAGTCATGAAAGCTTGAGAAGGTGAAAAGAGAGTTTCTTGATAATTTCTGTGATCCTTCAAAATACCCTCTTACACCTTATATACCGTCAGTGAGACTGGTATGTTCCCATGACATATTCCCGTGATCCCCGTTCATTACATTGTCCAATGTTCGAGCGTTGCTATTTATGAGAGAGGTTTTAGTGCTTGAACTATGATAAAGAGTAAGCTATGTAATTGTTTGGAGATTAAGAGTTTAGATGCATTAATGAAAATCTTTATTGAAGGGCTTCTTAAAGTCAATATGCATTATTTGCACTTTCGTTGTCTTGATTCTTTTGACTTTTAACCATTTTCCTATGTTAAACTTATTTTTTCCTTGGTTGCTTCTATCTTTTGAATACAAATCTTTCACATTTGTTTTTAGATCATGCTTGCTTTTAATAAAATATGCTTGTAAGTTTTTTTAAATAAATTTTTTAAACTTTGGTTGTATTTCATTATGTTCTCTTTCACGTTAGTTTTGTTTTTTTTAAAAAAATATCATGGATGCTTTCAATAAAATGTGTTTGAATTTTTAAAAACTTTTTTGAAATTGTTTTGCTTATATTTCATTATGTTATCTTTTATGCAAGTTTTGTTTTTTTCTTTTTGTTTCTTTTATGTTATTTTAACTTCTTTTCTTTTGAGTTGCTATATTATACGTTCTCTTTTAAATATTTGCGCTTTATGATGTATATACTTCTTTGAGGCCATAGTCTCACTAAGAGACATAGAAACCACTTGTATACATTTGTTTATATCTATTAAAATTTTAGATAAGTAATGTAGATCAAGTTGCTTAATGATAATAAGGGTTTTCATTTCTAAGGTGTAAGAGATAGGTAATTGAACAAAATTTAAGGAAAAGCTTAAAATATAGACCCTTTCAAATGATGGAACAAAAGACAATTATCCTTTCATTAAAGATTTAAAAGGGAACTTGACGAATTCAACTTGTAGGATTAAAAGAATTGGGCCGGTTTAATTCAGAATGTTAAGGTTTTAAATGGTTCAAATTTTATGGAACCAATCTTAGGCTAAGAGGAGAAGGATCTGTGCTAGGTTCACAAAATTAATTTCCCCGAACACTACCTTATAGGCTTATAGTGACCGGCACACGCTACTTTCGTTAGGGACTCCGAACACGACTTGTGAAGTTTCAAGTAAAGTTGGAGCCACGTGTAAAGACGTGTGCCACGTGTGATCTTTTTTGGCGGTCACGTGTCGGCGGAACCGTCCGTCCTACAAGAAAACTGTATAAGCCTCGAGTCTTCCGTCACGACTGACGACTCGCGAACGAAGTCCAGCTACGTCAATTCATCAAGTCCACTATTGATGCTGCCGTAATGGCACGCAAAGATCTCTTGGTAGCTGCGTGGCATCCAAGCAACGGAAGTTGCTTTGCAATTGCTTCACTTGCTGCAAGTTGCAACAACCCCTTGACCATTATTCTTGAATTCATGATTATTCTCAATTAAGGAGAGTACCAATTGATATTGCATCCAACCATAACAAGATGGCCACATGCAACATCCCCATCATGGGAATGGCAATTGCTATCTACATCTACAACCAACCCCAAAACCTTGAGCCTCAACCTCCCACTCATTAGTTGTGCCATACATATCAAGCTCCAACCCATCAACGAAGGACCATTGACACACTCAATAGCACATTCTCAAACAACTCGACATTGGCCAGTTCCACAAGCTACACCATTATAGACACTAAATTTCCAAGAATAGTACCACAAATGATTCTAAATGTTTATCGTGCCACTACTACCTCACCACTCGCTTATAGATTGATGTCATGACCACTACGTGCATGTAGTGGCCGTGACGTTCAACCTATACTCCGGGCCATATTGCATTAGGACGAAGCACAAGCACACATAAGTGTAAGCTAATGTAAACTTAGCATATCAAGATAATGGTGGCCAATTAGATCGATCATCTCTAGAATATTTTCACCCTACATACCTTTGTAAGATAGATACTATGGCAAAAGAATGAATTGTCAAAATAGCCCAATTAAGTATATGTCCCAACCATTTTAGTACACATGGTTCTATCAATAATTAAAAGCAACAAATCCTTTATATGAACTATCACTGGTCATTATTTACCCTATAAGAAGTGCCCTTACATTCTGGGCAAATAGATTAGAATAATTTTTCGTGTCAGTTTTGGAAACTAGCTACATCCATTAACTCCCACATCCTTATGTGGCCCCTCCTTCCATTACCAACCCATATATGCAACATGCATATTGCTAGGTAACTACTTAGGGGGTGCACCTTATAGAGCATATAAGATACCATGTGAGTTCAAAAGAAATTATATTTTATTTAGTAAAATTTATAGTATTATATTTACAAAAGAGATTCATAATTACAATTTGAAAAAAAAATGTAAGTTAAGTAAAATAAAAAGGGTCATTTTATGGGCTTATAGCATGTAAGGAAAGGATATTCCTTAGTACCCTTTGATTGAATGCTATATATATGATTTCTTATAGGTGCACCTTCCCAAGGGTAACTAGCTACCTCTAGAGTAGAGTATAGTTGAATTGTTTATCTTCATGATGTCTCGATTAGGACCCTCCCACTCTTGGCCACCAAAAAGGAAAAAAACTTGGCCAAGAGCCAAGCTAGAGTAAGAAGGGTTCGCAAGGCTATAAGAGTAGTGATAATTGGACAAATATCACAAATATCACCATTAAGCAATGGCAAGATTTATAGACGACTAGCTATATGCAAAGATCTAATAGACAAAGCTCAAATTCTCAAAAGAGATGTTTGATAGCTTTTAAGGGGGCAAAATCTAAAGCTCCAATTGATAAGATTGTAAGTAATTCCATGAGTTTTCATCAACGATCTTGTACTTATTCTATGTATTAGTCTTCTGGGTTCAAGTACATTTTGCACTCATCTTGACGACCAATATTGTGTACCCAACATGTAATTCATTTGTAGAATATAAACACAACACATGGATCAAACAATATATGTAGAACACGAAATTTCATATATATAGATGAAACGTTTTTACATGATGAGTTCTAGTCCTTGTGACCTCAAGCATGGTCATGGTCGCAAGCACTAGCTGAAAGTAATACATATCAAAAATAAAAATTACAAGCCAAGGCGAGGCATGCATGCATGGGGCTCCTCTACATCTCCTCAGAAGAGGAATCATCATCGCTACCACCACTGCTATCGTTGCCACCACCGCTATTACTCGTCCCCCCTTCGCTATCCTCAACTGCATCAAGATTCGCCTACATAAAGGATTAAGGTATATAAATGCCATTACAAGCAATAAATTAGAGTTACCTATACTTTTCATGTAAAAAATAAAACATACCTCTTCTAGTGGTGGAATCCTCATGGCACGATTATATTGCTCCTCTGTGATGAGTCCCTCCTCGTAGAAATGCTGCCAAGTGGACGCCCGGTTATGACCTCGATGGTAGCCTACCTCTCTAGGAGTAGGCATCCTACCAACGATATGATACTACAAAACAATTTGAACATACAACGTATTAGAACACACTACATAATGAAGTGAAACAAATTACAAAATTTAATTTTTTAAAAAAATCAAATAATACTTACAAACTCAGCCTCCCATGACTCCTTGCCACCCGATCCATAATGCGACGATCCCATGGTTTCCATCTGGATATGTCGCGCCTCTGCATGCTGGCGACTTGTCATTTTCTCCACTGCTCTCTTCTTGGCCTCTTTCCACTCCCTATGGTGGCAATTGGGTGGTTGGCCATATCCAGGGCACCCCTGCTCTTGTCTCCACAGTGACTCCTTGGTGCGCGTTGTCGTATTGCTGCGCATTCGAGGTGTGAAATCCACCCAAAAGTTGTGTGTATGACATTTGTTACTTTGTACATACTTAGTTGTTGTGTTTACATTTATTTTCTGCGTATGAGTATAGTGGAGAGAAGTTTGGAGGCATAGTGATGGGCATGAAGGGATGCTTTCAGTCTATATTGAGCAGGGCTAAGGAGAGAAGGCTTTACATTGGACAAGCATTACATGTTGATGCCCTTGAGAAAGGATTCACATTAGACTATGTTTATAGTACCTTGGTGTCTATGTATAGCAAATGTGGGAGCATTGTAGAAGCAGAGAAAGTGTTTGATGGGTTCTCTGAGCACACTGTTGTGTTATGGAATGCTTTGTTTTCTCTCTATCTAGAGGTTATGATCTGTTTCCTGAGTTTGGGATGGATTTATCTGCACGTATGGTGACTATTCATGTATGGTTGAAGTTCAAGCCCTCTTCAATGGAATGCTTTAATGTCAATATATATTCAAAATGGAGGTTCAGGTTGAATGGTTTCTGCAATGAGGTGGAATTGGTGAACTGCTTCCTGAGAATGAGCAAGTTTCCTGCAATCTCATGAGAGTTAAGGGACTGATAGACTTGATCTTCCATGGATTTGCACTGTGACATGAGAAGATAGAGTTCCTGGGTTTCTGTGTGTGAGCTTTCTAAATGATTATTAAGTAATGATCAGAGATTGGACACATAAGAGGGGAATTGCAATCCTGAGCCTTGCCTTTTGAGTCAAGGTGATGATATTGGCAGTCATCAAACGTGTAGCAAAAACTCAAAGGGCTCAATCTTGTTGTCA
The DNA here is from genome assembly GCF_053477565.2 of Lygodium microphyllum. Classification (NCBI taxonomy): domain Eukaryota; kingdom Viridiplantae; phylum Streptophyta; class Polypodiopsida; order Schizaeales; family Lygodiaceae; genus Lygodium; species Lygodium microphyllum. The sequence goes on along the minus strand of NC_141142.1, from coordinate 27,141,788 downwards.
GACAGGAGCTGCCTTTGCATTTTTCTGAATTACAGCTTTTACAAGAATCAAGAGGTCAGGACTCAGTACTCCATCACAGACATGTCGCCTCTGATACAGACAATGCTGCAGAGCTTCCTCATGTGGAGGACTTCTTGTGTATTTTACAAGACTGCAAGAAACAGAGGAATCTTGCTCTTGCAAGGCAAGTGTATGTGCATGTTTGCCATATGGGGCTTTAGCTCCTCAGTGTCTTTGGGAACTATATCCTTCAAATGTTTGCAGACTGCATGAGTATATGTGATGCTGAGAAACTGTTCAACCAACTGATGGACTTCAATGAGTACTCTTGGGTATCTCTAAAGTAGGCAGCTAGCAGTTCTGGATGAGTGAATGGCATGAGATTTTCCACTTGCAGTAGCAAGCAAACCATCACTTAAGGGTTGAAGGGCATTTAATTTTGGGCAATCAGATCACATTGGACATGGTTGCAACATAGCAAGGAGAGGATGGGCCATCATCAGATGGGATACCCACAAATACGGTCAGAAAGAACAGACTCAGATAATGATCAACAAACTAACAAATGACCAGTCACTCTGTAATTTATTTTTCGGTTTCTTTCCCCCCTTCGCTTGGAGTTTGAAGTAGCTATGAAGGGTGGCCATGGAAATCGTGACAGTGTAGGCAGAGGATTGTGATGCTTTATGAAAAATACAGGCAGGGCAGTGCAATCCGCTTCCATATCCAGAATGGATGTCCATTCAACCAGAGTTCCGACTGTCCTGTTAATTCATGGTTGAATTCAATCCATGACTCCAAATGAATTCCAGTAACCCACAGATCGATCCTTAATTTTGTTTGATGTATGAATCAGCTGCAGGGGACAGTACACCAACACCTTTCCTTAAGAGATGTCCATCTCCTCTGCTAACCATACGTGCCTCCATTAATTATACACACAGAACCACAAAACTGCTACAAAAAGCCAAAATAGTGTAGATGTTGGGACCGCTTTTCTGTAACAAAAAGCTTCGTGCTGAATAGGAAAAAGGGGAGCTACTTTATTTGTTTTGGAAGAGGAATTTAGGGGTGGCTTGAAAAAGGAAGAGTGGCTCGAAAGGGGGGAACGTGGCTTTTTGTGCTGGGGGGTGGAGATGTCGTGCAAAAATATGTGATTGATCATGTACGAGGAGAAAGGTTGTGAAAGATATGGCCTTAAAACCTTTTAGCTCAGCGCTGAATGCCCTGGAACAGTGCAATGCTGTATATGAAGAGACTATCCTTCTGGAGTGAACGCTCTGGTGTTTCTAGATGCGTAGATTACAGAGCAATTGTATTCGAATTGCCATCATCAGCTTTCTGGGAAGATCTGAGTAATAATAATCACAACAGTTGTTGCTCTGTAACACAAAAGAAACAGATTTCCTATGAAGCAAGTCGTCTTGATGAAGGGCAGTGTAAGTTTATTGATGCACAGAGATATTTCCTGCTTCAAGGGATATGGAAAGCATAAGGAGACACTGAAGACTGTGTTGCAGGATCAAGAGGATGCTCTGTTATAAACAGAGACACTGAAGACAGTGTTGCAGATAGGATTGCAGACAGAGAAGACAGAGAAGGACAATAAAAAGGGAAAAGGCTGTTCAAAAGAGTCAGCAACAAATACAATATCAGATTCCAAGAGCACAAAGAGCATGAAACTATCAGATACAAAGACTACATCTGCAGATGAAGTAATATAATGAAAAATTTGGGCTCATGTTACTTGCAAAACTAGTCAGTCGGGGTCAGTTGGAGGCCTTTGGTTCTTCACATGTGAGATTGGATTCAGAATTCTCAGAAGCTACGAGAGGCTGTGGATAAAATTCAACCAATCCCATTCAAACCAAAATAGGGATTAAAAAAATTATCACAGATGAGAAGGCAATGACTATGAATTGCTTCAGTGGCTCTGACGACTTTGCTGTCATGCATTGAAGCTGTGTAGAGCTACACTGATCACCATTCTCATTTCTATTTATCTTCAATTATTGGCTGAAATAAAGAAAAACAGAGATTTGATATGATTTTTTAATCTTGCTTATTTGCTTGATTAATCTTCAATCTTGGAATTTTTCAAGGACCTCTGTGGTTGCGACTTTGCTTTTGAAAACCCTTCGACATCTTTGGTGAACCCAACGTGAAAGCGTCGCAGAAATTTCAGGATGGGAGATACTTCAGCCTCTATTTCAGCCTCTTCTACAATTCCAGTTGCGTTCTCTACTTCAGCTCCATCAATGACTACTGCGTCAAGTACTTCAACAGAGGATCTAAAGCAAATTTTGCAGAATATGTCCATGTATATGCAGCTCCAAAATCAGCAGACAGAATTGTATATGCAGCAGCAGAACAGTAGTTGTCTCAGCAAAGGCAGCTCTATTCGGAGCAGGAGAATGCAAACAGTGCGACTAAGGCGATTGAAGCAGTTGAGAATGAGAAGAAGCTATTTGATGGCCGTAATGTTTCAGCATATTTGAAGACATATGAGATCAAGATGGGGTTTTTGGGAGTTCCAGCTAGACTTATGAGTAAGTATTTCCTTCGTCTTGTCACACCCGCTTTGAAGGCAAAAGTGACTGATCTTTTTATTCAAAATACACATTGGCAAGATTTTAAGAAGGCCTTGAAAGAAGAATACTTCCTTGAGGACTTTGGTATGGCTACTCGGCGGTCATTCCGAGAGTGGGTCTACATGCCAAACAAAGGTCTAGCTGCTTCAGAGTTGATTCGAGAATTTGAGGAGAGGTATAGTCAGCTTGATGCCATTGTGAACAAAGAGCATTGGATGTTGAAAAAGTTGAGCTTTTCTTGCAAGCTACAGATCCTCCTATTCAAGAAGAATTGGGTGAGCTTCTTGAGGATCGCACAAAGCCTATGGGTCTTAAAACGGATTGGCAGGATGCTCAGGATGCAATCTCGACTTTAACCAAGAGGAGGATATGGAAGACTCGCCTACAGAATGGTTCCATGACACCTACACCATCATCTGCTCCTATGCCTGCTTCTATCCTTGTTATTTCTTCTCCTCCTTAGCCAGTTTCTTGGCCTATGCCAGTGCCTACTGTTTCCACTCCTCCTATTCCTCCTGTTCCACGAACGATGCCTGTACCTTCTGCTCCAAAACCATCCACTCCGTCAGTGCCTACCTCTCTTGATGAAATAATCAAAGGCATAACAGATTTGACACTGGAGTCAGTCAAAGCGGAGTTGGTGGGAAAGTTGAAAGAGCAGTTTGCTTCGACTGCGCCTACTACTTCTTCTAGTGCTCCTACTGCACCTAGGAGAGATCGGAGATGTATTTGGTGCGATAGTACGGACCATCAGCATTGCAGGGATTGTGAATCTTTTTAGGATGCAAGGAGGAAGAATGTGGTATATTGGGGACAAGATGGTAAGATTTGGTTGACTGAGACAGGAGCTTCTCTTGCTACCAACTTTGGTAAAGGTGGAATGAAGAAGTTAGTGGATGACATGGCTGCGCGTACTTCTTATGTGACAGCTAGAGGTGATGCTTCTGCATATGGAGTCCAGATTGAGAAGGGATTAGAGACTCAGTCAGCACTATGGACTTATGCTATGGAGACTGCAAACAAGGGGAAAATTCAGCAAACTGTTTTGACTAGTGCAGGCTCTAGCATCACATCAGAGATAGGTTGGGACTCGCTTGTTGACAGGTACTCTATTTATGCTTATTTGGCTAAGTCTCAGGGAGTAGATGTACTTGTTGAGGAGAAGCGTAAGAGGGATGAAGAAAATCCAAGTGCAGCTAAGAAGACTAGAGGGGGTGAGTTTGTTACTCCACCTACTGTAGGACCGTCTTCAAGACCACGGCCAGAACGACAGATGGAAGATGCTCAAAAGAGAGAAAAGAGGCAAGAGCCTAGAGAGAGAAAGCAGCTAGGGTTTAGATTGATGTCCGATATTGAGACATCTACGGACATGAAGAAAATCTTTAATGACAAGATACTTGGCAGTGAGGTGATTTTCACTATTTCTGAGGTTTTGGGCATCTCAAAAAGAGAGTTTCAGGATCAGTTTCAGGAGGTCCTGAAGAGGAAAAGACATGCATTGCCTACCACTGATACACATGGAGTTTTGATTGGGGAGTTGGATGAGGATGAGGATGAGGTTATGGTTGAGAATGCTTCTGTTTTTCCGCAGGAAGAGAAGATGGTTCAGCCTATGCATTATGCTGAAACTGATGAGCCTGTCTTGATACCGCGTAGTCACTTTTCGCGGAGCCATTGGACTAGGGCAACTACAGAGACGATGGTAAAGATTGGAGAGAATCAGGTGCCTTATGTTGCATTGGTGGATCATGGTTCAGAGATTAATCTCATAGTTCGTGGAGTTTATGAGAGTAACAGATGGCCTATGGATGTAGAGCATGGGTGGCGAATGAGAGCCGCCAATAACACTGCAGGTGATTTGTATGTTGCCTGTCCTAGTGTCAGGGTTTCTATTGGTGATGTAGAGGAGGATTTTCATTTCTTTGTGCAGGATTCATGCTCTTATCCTATAATTCTTGGACAACCATTCATCACAAAGATGCGCATGGAAACAAAGGTCATGGATGATGGATCTGCTTATGCACGGATTCGCAGTAAAGATGGCATGAGAGCAGTTCAGTTTATGACTGTGTGTGTGAACCATGCTAGAAACAGAGATACTCTTAGAGATGCACCTTTGCCCACTGTGAGGGATTCGGGTTTTCATTAGGTACCGCCGTTTCGCGAGACGACGGTGGTACAGAGCAGAGGAGATTGGAGTTCTCGCCTCCTGGCAATGGTGTTTTCTCCTCCAGTTTTGTTGGGATTTCAGCAAACAGTTCGATGAGTTATCAGAAGACTTCTAGGTTGCCTAGAGCTGCCAGGCAGTATAAATGCAGGAAGGAGAAAAATTTGAAAAATGCATGAATTTTGGAGGATGATGAGCACATAGATGGGATGTATGACAGTATGATTTGTGCAGATACAATGGAAGAGATAAAAGATATGCTAAAAACTGATATGTAGAGTTGTCACAGTAATGTATTAGTGCAGTCCCTGGACATGTTTCATGAAATTGCAGATTTTGTGTCACAGATTGAGTCAGAGGCTGAGGTAACTCAGCAAAGAGTGTTGAGTGCTGAAGAAATTCAGCAAATAGAGTTTCCAGCTGGTTATGATCAGCTTTCAGAGACACAGAGGGCTGAAAACTTTCAGCCAACAGAGTTTACTGCTGAAGTATTTCAGCATCCAGAGTTTAGGGCTGTTCCTATGCAGTCCATAGAGCAGAGGGCTGAGGATATTCAGCCATTGGAGTGCAGAATTCCTGATTTACAACAAGATTTGAGTAATGCAGAAGAGCATAATGAAGCCAGGGTTGACACGAAATACAAAACTGTGGATAAGAAGGTGAAGCCGGTTGCTGTACCGCTTCCACCTGATAGTGATCAACAAATAGAGAGGGCTGCTAAACAACCAATTTTGAGGAATCCGGAGCATATTGGTCATAAATTTTCAGCAGAGACTCTTGCTGAATTGAAAATTGGAAATGGTGATTTCTTGCTACCCATAGAGAAGCAATGCTTTCAGGAGATGCTTGAGCGACATGGAAGGGGATTTGCTTTTTTCCCGCATGAGATTGGATGTGTGAATCCTGATATTGTTGCTCCTATGGTCATTTTTACTATTCCTCATATTCCATGGAATCTCCGACCTATTCCAGTGCCTAAGGCACACCTACCAAAGCTGATTGATTTATTGAATGAGAAAATCAGGATGGGAATTCTTGAGCCTTCATCTGCACCATACTCAAACAGGTGGTTTACAGTTCCAAAGAAGAATGGTACTCTCCGATTTATTCAGGACATGCAGCCAGTGAATAGAGTTACTATCAGGAATGTTGGTATAGGTCCAGTTGTGGATGAGTTTGCAGAAGCATTTGCTGGACGTGTCATCTATTCTTTAGGTGATTTGTATTCAGGATATGATTAGTTTCAGCTGGCTTTGGAAAGCAGGGACATAACCACTATGAGAACTCCTATTGGGCTTGTCAGAATGTGTACCTTGCCTCAAGGTGCCACTAATTCTGTTGTGCATATGATGAATGCCATGCATAAGGTCCTTCGAGATTACATACCTCATTTTACTATGCCTTTCTTGGATGATGTGCCCATTAAGGGGTGTGCAGAAGAAGAGAAGAATGAGAGTCTATATGAGCAGGGATGCAGATACTTTGTGGCTGATCATATTTCAGCATGTGAGAAGATTTTGGCCAGGTTAGAAGAAGTGAACTTGACACTTTCAGGGCAAAAATCTGTTTTTGGAGTGAATGAGGTTGTCATTGTTGGACATATGTGTGGGTATTATGGCAGGAAACCCTCACCTGATAAGGTGAATGCTATAGGCAAGATTGCGGAGTATTGTTCTACTACTTCAGAGGTACGGAGATTCATTGGAGCTTGTGTGTTTTATATGATTTGGATACCTCATTTTGCACACATAACAGATTGTTTATATCAGCTTCTTCAAAAGGGGAAAAAATTCTATTGGGATGAGAGCCACACTAGAGCCATGAGAAAATTGAAGAAGTTATTGCAGAATGCTCCTACTCTCACGAAAGCGGATTATAATTGTGGAAAGCCTACTGTATTGACAGTTGACACTAGTCCAATTGGCATAGGTTGGGCTATGGGTCAAGATGATGCAGATGGAAATAGGTATGCTATTCGGTTTGGGGCAAAAGTCCTAAACAAGAGACAGAGGAGATATCTACAAATCAAGAGGGAGCTACTGGGGATTGTCACGGCTCTCAAATGTGACAAGGAATACTTTATTGGTGCTTTAGTTGTGGTAGAGACAGATTGCTTTCCATTGATTGGTATGATCATCAGTTGCTCTACTCCGGATATAGCTATGCTGAGATGGATTGCATACATCAAGTCATTAAATCCGGAATTTAAACACATAGCAGGGAAGGATAATCCAGTGGCAGATATGTTGTCTAGAGCCAGATATGATGATGAGGAGACTCTACTTGCAGAAGAGGATGATGCAGAAATTTCAGCCACTATGGTTGATCATGTTTGTCATGTCTATGATATTGTGGCTTTCATAGAAGAACTCTATGTTGGAGATTGGTTGCAGATTGGCAGGTACCTTAGTACACTAAGCAAAAGAGATGAATGGACAGATGAAGAGTTCAAGAAGATCAGAATGAAAGCCTATGGTTATTTTCTCAAGGACGGATTTCTTTGGAAGCATCCGAAGAAAAGAGGCGGATTACCTTTGCGGGTTGTCTGCGATAGAGAGACACAGTTACAGGTGATGAGGGAGTTTCATGAGAGTCCTTGGGCTGGTCATAGAGGAGTGTGGGCTACTTATGAGAAAATCAAGGAGAAATATTGGTGGAAAGGCATGTATAGAGATGTTTCTCACTTTGTTGAGACTTGCAGAGACTGCCAGATGTATTCGGTAGTGCGTCATCGAGATGAGCTTCATTCGACCTATCTGCTATGCATTCACTATAAGTGGGTAGTTGATTTGGTTACTATGCCTATGGGTCTATGGCAGATGAGGTATATTGTTTTGGCTAGAGAGGATCTTACCAATCATGTTGAGGGCAGATTTTTGAGAACGAAGACCACTAGTGTAGTGTGTAAGTTCTTATTGGAGGAAATTTTCTGCAGGTATGGTTGTGTGGGTAAGATCACTACGGATCGTGGTGAATTGGATGCAGATGAAGCTAGGGAGTTTTTCTCTCAGCTAGGAATCAAGTTGGCTCTAACTACAGCATATAATCCAGAGGGAAATGGGAAGAGTGAAAGAGGGCATCCGCCGATAGTGAAAGCATTAGCCAAAGCATGCAGAGGACAGATTGGAGAATGGCCGAGACTTCTACCATTTGCTTTGTGGGCTGATCGTACGACTCATAGTGTTACCACAAGATATATGCCTGCAGAGTTGATGTATGGTCAGAAACCTGTTATGCCGACTGAGACTTGTGCTTTGACTTGGTCAATTTTACCTTGGCAGGAGGATTTGACGAGAGAGGAGCTCTTAGCTCTTCGGATTCGACAGTTGGAGAGGAGACCAGAGGATATTCAGCTAGCTATTGATAGGTTGAAGGTTGCTAGACTAAGAAATAAGGACAGGTTTGACAGCAGGCATCGCTTGCGGCCTAGAGCAATAGAAGAGGGAGATTGGGTATTGGTCTTTGATAGTAGCCTTGAAAATCAGCATACTGCACTTCGGAAGATGGTGAAAAGATGGTTTGGGCCGTACATAGTTAGACATGTTTTTGATAATGCAACATATGAGTTGACAAAATTGGATACAGTACTTAGAGTGCCTATTGCTGGAAAAAGAATCAAGATTTTCAAGAAAAGAGATGATGAAGATTATGCATTGGAAGAATTTGCAAGAGAAGAGCAACGAGAAGAAACTCCAATGGAAGAGACAGATGATATGATAGATAATCTTGTTAATATACCGGAAATGCATAATGAGGCGATTGATCTGTTTGTGGAACTTGATGATAACGATCATGGGTAGTTGGCCCATCCGGAGGATGCGCAGGATTAGAGGGGGTGGATGTCGTATTGCTGCACATTCGAGGTGTGAAATCCACCCAAAAGTTGTGTGTGTGACATTTGTTACTTTGTACATACTTACTTGTTGTGTTTACATTTATTTTCTGCGTATGAGTATAGTGGAGAGAAGTTTGGAGGCATAGTGATGGGCATGAAGGGATGCTTTCAGGCTAAGGAGAGAAGGCTTTACATTGGACAAGCGTTACATGTTGATGCCCTTGAGAAAGGATTCACATTAGACTATGTTTATAGTACCCTGGTGTCTATGTATAGCAAATGTGGGAGCATTGTAGAAGCAGAGAAAGTGTTTGATGGGTTGTCTGAGCACACTGTTATGTTATGGAATGCTTTGTTTTCTCTCTATCTAGAGGTTATGATCTGTTTCCTGAGTTTGGGATGGATTTATCTGCACGTATGGTGACTATTCATGTATGGTTGAAGTTCAAGCCCTCTTCAATGGAATGCTTTAATGTCAATATATATTCAAAATGGAGGTTCAGGTTGAATGGTTTCTGCAATGAGGTGGAATTGGTGAACTGCTTCCTGAGAACGAGCAAGTTTCCTACAATCTCATGAGAGTTAAGGGACTGATAGACTTGATCTTCCATGGATTTGCACTGTGACATGAGAAGATAGAGTTCCTGGGTTTCTCTGTGTGAGCTTTCCAAATGATTATTAAGTAATGATGAGAGATTCAACACATAAGAGGGGAATTGCAATCCTGAGCCTTGCCTTCTGAGTCAAGGTGATGATATTGGCAGACATCAAACGTGTAGCAAAAACTCAAAGGGCTCAATCTTGTTGTCAGACAGGAGCTACCTTTGCATTTTTCTGAATTACAGCTTTTACAAGAATCAAGAGGTCAGGACTCAGTACTCCATCACAGACATGTCGCCTCTGATACAGACAATGCTGCAGAGCTTCCTCATGTGGAGGACTTCTTGTGTATTTTACAAGACTGCAAGAAACAGAGGAATCTTGCTCTTGCAAGGCAAGTGTATGTGCATGTTTGCCATATGGGGCTTTAGCTCCTCAGTGTCTTTGGAAACTATATCCTTCAAATATTTGCAGACTACATGAGTATATGTGATGGTGAGAAACTGTTCAACCAACTGATGGACTTCAATGAGTACTCTTGGGCATCTCTAAAGCAGGCAGCTAGCAGTTCTGGATAAGTGAATGGCATGAGATTATCCACTTGTAGTAGCAAGCAAACCATCACTTAAGGGTCGAAGGGCATTTAATTTTGGGCAATCAGATCACATTGGAGATGGTTGCAACATAGCAAGGAGAGGATGGGCCATCATCAGATGGGATACCCACAAACACGGTCAGAAAGAACAGACTCAGATAATGATCAACAAACTAACAAATGACCAGTCACTCTGTAATTTCTTTTTCGGTTTCTTTCCCCCCTTTGGTTGGAGTTTGAAGTAGCTATGCAGGGTGGCTATGGAAATCGTGACAGTGTAGGCAGAGGATTGTGATGCTTCATGAAAAATACAGGCAGGGCGGTGCAATCCGCTTCCATATCCAGAATGGATGTCCATTCAACCAGAGTTCGGACTGTCCTGTTAATTCATGGTTGAATTCAGTTCATGACTCCAAATGAATTCCAGTAACCCACAGATCGATCGTTAATTTTGTTTGATGTCTGAATCAGCTACAGGGGACAGTACACCAACACCTTTCCTTAAGAGATTTCCATCTCCTCTGCTAACTATACGTGCTTCCATTAATTATACACACAGAACCACAAAACTGCTACGAAACGCCAAAATAGTGTATATGTTGGGACCGCTTTTCTGTAACAAAAAGCTTCGTGCTGAATAGGAAAAAGGGGAGCTACTTTATTTATTTTGGAAGAGGAATTTAGGGGTGGCCTGAAAAAGGAAGAGTGGCTCGAAAGGGGGGAACGTGGATTTTTGTGCTGGGGGGTGGAGATGTCGTGCAAAAATCTGTGATTGATCATATACGATGAGAAAGGTTGTGAAAGATATGGCCTTAAAACCTTTTAGCTCAGCACTGAATGCCCTGGAACAGTGCAATGCTGTATATGAAGAGACTATCCTTCTGGAGTGAACGCTCTGGTGTTTCTAGATGCGTAGATTACAGAGCAATTGTATCCGAATTGCCATCATCAGCTTTCTGGGAAGATCTGAGTAATAATAATCACAACAGTTGTTGCTCTGTGACACAAAAGAAACAGATTTCCTATGAAGCAAGTCGTCTTGATGAAGGGCAGTGTAAGTTTACTGATGCACAGAGATATTTCCTGCTTCAAGGGATATGGAAAGCATAACGAGACACTGAAGACTGTGTTGCAGGATCAAGAGGATGCTCTGTTATAAACAGAGACACTGAAGACAGTGTTGCAGATAGGACTGCAGACAGAGAAGTCAGAGAAGGACAATAAAAAGGGAAAAGGTTGTTCAAAAGAGTCAGCAACAAATACAATATCAGATTCCAAGAGCACAAAGAGCATGAAACTATCATATACAAAAACTACATCTGCAGATGAAGTAATATAATGAAAAATTTGGGCTCATGTTACTTGCAAAACTAGTCAGTCGGGGTCAGTTGGAGGCCTTTGGTTCTTCACATGTGAGATTGGATTCAGAATTCTCAGAAGCTACGAGAGGCTGTGGATAAAATTCAACCAATCCCATTCAAACCAAAATAGGGATTAAAAAAATTATCACAGATGAGAAGGCAATGACTATGAATGCTTCAGTGGCTGACGACTCTGTTGTCATGCATTGAAGCTGTGTAGAGCTACACTGATCACCATTCTCATTTCTATTTATCTTCAATTATTGGCTGAAATAAAGAAAAACAGAGATTTGATATGATTTTTTAATCTTGCTTATTTGCTTGATTAATCTTCAATCTTGGAATTTTTCAAGGACCTCTGTGGTTGCGACTTTGCTTTTGAAAACCCTTCGACAGCGTCATAAGGTGAGACCTCTTGTTATGAAGCGCGTCTCTCACCTTTGACCGTCCCCAATCATCTGAGAGTGAATTCTTGGGATTAGGGTACCTTCTATGTACTGCCCGTAGCACCTCTTGCCACAAACCATTTTTTTGGTGCTTGAAGGGAATCATGCAATCTTTGTATGTGGCATGCACGACACTCCTCAAGTAGGCTATCACTTCCCTCCCCTCAGAGTCATGCAAGATACCACCAACATCAGTGAGACAGAGTAGTACATTTGTGGAGGCTCACCTCTCTCATTTCCTAGTGAGGGTGATCGAGAGCCACCTCCTAGGCAACCCCCACAAAGCCCTCGACCTCCTCGTCCTCTCACACGACTCTCCCTCCTTACTCGACGGGCACTACCCTCTACCTCACTCGATGCACGTGCTTCTGCAGATGTACGTGCTTCCGTCGATCCATGTACCTCAGCTGATCCTTGTGCATCAGTTGATCTATGTGTATGCATAGTGCGTGGAGTACCTGTTAGTAGAGGTGTGCCAAGGTTTGGTGTTTGTGCGGCAGTGCTAGGCAAAGATGTAATAGGTGTCCCAGACATCACACTGAAAACCTCCTCTGCAGTGGGAGGGCGACCAAGATAATTGGTCATCTCCCCCATGAATTGCTCCTTGTTTGGAAAACCTCCAAAAAAGCTACTTACACCTCTAGAAAACTCCGCTAAGGTGTTGTTCATGCATTCCAACTCAGGATCAGTGTTGGAGGATCCAGGATTCCACATCTACACAAGAAAAATAGTATTTTCATGTGCAGATAAAACATATTACATGCTGCATCTATATCTGTGTCTCTGTATGCGTCTGTCAGCGCGTCTATTTCCGTGTCTATACCTGCGTCTACACTATCTTGACGCGTTGACAGATGCGCGCAATTGGATCATTTCTTTTCAATCTTGGTTAAAAAACGTGCAAAAAAACCTCCATAGATGTCAGACTATAGCATGTAAAGAGAGAGAGAGAGAGAGACAAACAGACAGAGAAAGCAAACAAGATTAAGAGAGAGAAGAAGAACTCACATTCTTTCCTTGTTCCGATGGGTGGCGGCTAGGTTGCAAGCTCCTTGTCTTCCTTCTCCCTTCCGTTGGTAAGTTGCTTGAATCTTCTTTTCTTCCTTGCTGTTTGGCTCTTGTTCTTTACTCTTTGGCTCTTCTTTCCTCTTGTCCTCTTTTTACTCTTATTTCCTTGCCTCATTGTCTTCATGAAGTGATAGATAGACATGAGTAGTGATGTCGAGCTCGAACTGCAGAAAACGCGCAAAAAACGCAGGAAAGCACAGGTTTGAAAACAAAGCCATAAATTTTTTAAATTTTTTTAAATATTTGCATAGAGCATCTGTAGGCGCGTGTAATTGTGCGTGTATATGCGCAGATAATACCTATTACACGCGTTGACAGACGCGTAGGAACAATTAAACTGATTAGATGCTAGCTTTTGGTTGTTTTTGGATCAACATGACATGACTTTCCTAGTCTTTCAATATCAAAATGTTTGCCTCCATGTTGTAAGTATCAATGCATGCATTTAGGGAATATGACATATATAGATTGTATGTGCATAGTGGTCCAACAAATTAAGCCTCTTTCTTATTTGCAGGCATTATATATTGTAGTTAAACTCTAACAGTTTATATTGTGCAAAAAGGTGTCATTGATTTAAGCTAAGATCTTGATCTACATTGCTATTCATACAATTTCATTTATGTTGGGTTGGCCAATCTGCTTGATTAATGCAAGATATGTAAAATATTACACGGCGCAGCGAACAGAATCTGAGAAAGAGATAGAGAGTACACAACAGATAAGAGGAGAATCAATAAATTCTTTAACTCCAAACAACTGATACAAAGATGGCTCTATCCACCCGTGCGCTTCCATTGTGTGAAGCTTAGATGGCGATCTAGACAGAAAATAGGTGAAGAGCTTCAGGCTAGCTGGAACAACAACTCTGATTGGGTGAAAGATGAGTGATCGATGGCTGTGAAGGGGTTTAGCTTTTATAGCCTGCGAAGGCCATTAGGTCAGCCGGACCGACCTACCATATAAGCCTCCACTAGTTGGCCAGGGAATATTCCATGAAATATTCCCTTTACCATCGGGCTGGGGGCGTTGCCCCCGGACCCTCGACAGGGGGGCCGTTGGCCCCCCTGGGACCCCAAAATAGGGGTCCCTTTTAACTCCCTTACCACGCAACTCAATGCAATGCGCCTCGAGTTGCTACCAACTTAACCACTCCGTTTAACCCAAAGATTAGACCCACAATGGTCACCTTTTTGCCATCCGGTCACATAGACCTCATCTGATATACAAGTCAGGACTCCACCAATGTCCAGGCTCACATTTGGCTTCTCCTCATAATGGGGGCCTTACAACTTTGAGCACATGGATCATTGGTGGCACCTAATGAGGGTGGGGCATTGATCATATCTGACAAGATATACTTGATATGATGTTTTTGATTGAGAATACTGGTGAAATATATAGAAAATCTTGAGATGAGAGATGGTACACTAGAAAATCAATTGACCTATGTGGTGACATATATAACAAAGCTTGAGGATAAGAGATAACACATTGGCAAGTCAATTGGCACATATGTGGTGACTTACAAGACCATCCCACTTGTAATTGCATGCAAGTATCAATAGGTGGATAAAGCAGGAATGGTTTTAGCTAGAGAGAGATAATGCAATGAAGGTGTATATGAAAGAGATAGAGAAAGGCATATTATCCATCAATCAATCAAAGATATGTACATGAAGCGAATTGATATAGTAATTAGAGTATCGTCATTTTTAGGATGCTCCATTGATTTGTGCAAGTTCTCATAACCTTGAAGTAGATATCCAACCACACTGTCCATGGAAGGAAAACTGCACCTCATCAAATTAACCAAGTTAATTTACTTATACATTTCATAGATAAGAGATTTGTAGTTGGCTTGTTGGTATTGCAAAGTATCCTTACAGTGATCTATTTTAGTCACCAACAAGTGGACACACTGGCTAAAGATGATGAAAAGAGAACATGTGCACATTGGCTACATATGGTCCACCTTATCTAAAATTATATGTGAGATATAAGTGCACCTTGACATGATTGGAATAGGTTGAACATGCACAAGCCAACTGATTTACATCAATCTACTCATGCTATGAATTGGCATGCATGTCTTGCTTTTGCTTTGATTGTATTGAATGTGATGTATATTCCTCAAGAATAGTGAGAATCAAGGGACTACCCTAAAAAGTGAGGGTACTCCCTTGAATCACCGATTAAGCTTTGATCTATAAGTTTATGCATGGCTAGGTTAAGTGCACAAAAAATGAGACATGTGAGTGTATTGATCAGTTCTCTCTCTCTCTCTCTCTCTCTATATATATATATATATATATATATATATATATATATATATATATATATATATATATATATATATATATATATATATAGTAAATGCACAAGTCAAACTTTGATCTATAAGTTTTAGCCATGGCTAGGCTAAGTGTACAATAGATGCAACATGTGCATATATCAATCACTTCTTTGATAATTATGTTATATATACATCCAATCATCATGCCCTATCCAATCACATTTGTATAGGGCATGTTTGGATGTATATAGGGCATGAAATCACATATATATAATTAGCTTTGAATGATTTGATGTATATTTGTAATACTCAGAAAGAAGTAAAGTTGGTAATGTATATCATGTCCTATACATGTATGCTCTATACATGTATATCATGTCGTATATACATGTATATCATGTCCTTATGATCCAGATGTAATTATATCATATATACATCCAATCATGCCCTATCCAATCATATTTGTGTAGGGCATGATTGGATGTATATAGGGCATGAAATCACACATATATAATTAGCTTTGAATGATTGGATGATATACATGTATGCCCTATACATGTATATCATGTCCTTATGATCTAGGTGTAATTATGTCGTATATACATCCAATCATGCCCTATCCAATCACATTTGTATAGGGCATGATTGGATGTATATAGGGCATGAAATCACACATATATATGCTTTGAATGATTGGATGTATATTTGTAATACTCAAAAAGAAGCAAAGTTGGTAATGTATTTAAACAAATACTAGCTGCTAAGAGGTTTGGTCATATTCAGGGACTTTATGAGAAATGAAAAATATGTACATTTATTTTCGCATCTATAGGCGCGTTTATAAACACGCATATATAGATGTGTTTTGTATACTAGCATGAATAGACGCACTGATATACACACTTATAAATGCGCCCGCTTTATCACGTGTACAATGCGCATCTATTGGGCCTTTCTCTTGTAGTGTTAGTTCGTGTAGTTAGCAAGAGCTTGGGCAAAGCCTAGAGCTTTAAAAATGAATTTCCTTAGGCTAAAGTACTTATCATGCCTTCCATTAAGTGTGCGAGCTACATGATGCCAGGAGGCATATTCCACAGTGGATTCCGTGACCACGGTGGATTCTGTGAGGTTTTTCGGTGGATTCTGTAAAATTTTATTACCGGCGCTCATATACAAAGTGGATTCTTTGTGCGAAAATTCGACAGGGACGCCTATCCTTTTCGGGCGTTTTGTTAATTTTATGTGTACATGGGTGATTCCATAGCAGGTGATTTCGCAAAATACATATTTAAATTAATAAACATTTATGAGTTTAGAGTGCACACTCGTAATAAATTAAGGTTAAGATTGATTTCTAACCAATTTATTTTTGTAGCTGAAGACTGCTAGGTATTCACTTTTGTCGGTTTAATTGTATTATTTTTCAAACAATTGTGAATGCTTCAGTTGATGTGTAGAGTGAGCAGCGGTGGCATTGGAAAGCATTCGAGGATAGCGTGTATTCAAATAATCATCAATTTTTAATCGGCGCGTACCTTAGGTGTGGCGCCTATATTTTGTCACGCTTATTTATTAAAGCGCTGGATATTTATTTATTATTTTTGTAATGCGCATGGGCGCAAGATTTAAATATTTGTATTGGACATTGTATTTGGATACCGCCTGACTTCTTGGGCGTCCAATAGCTTTACTTCTTTAGTGGCACAAAAGCAAACACAAAAGATAAAGCGTGCTACTTTGTAAATTTGGCTATTTCTTGAGCTTGAAGATGAATAATATATAAAATACATGCTTTCTGGAGCGCTCACACAAGGCATGGGGGGAGATTGCACCCAATTGGTCAAGTTTAAAAATCATCATGTTGAAGAGGCCCAATGGATGCACGCTAGAGACCTATGTGCTTTCCCCACACTGCTAGCTCCACATTGAGCTAATAGCAATTGAGGACAATTGCTATCCCACCCCGGGGGTATGATGCCAGGAGGTGTATTCCACGGTGGATTCCGTGACCAAGGTGGATTCCGTGAGGTTTTGCTGTGGATTCCGTAAAATTTTACTACCGGGGCTCATACACAAAGTGGATTCTTTGTGCGAAAAGTCGATGGGGATGCCTATCCTTTTCGGGCGTTTTATTCCACGGTGAATTCTGTGAGGTTTTGCGGTGGATTTCGTAAAATTTTATTACCAAGGCTCATACACAAAGTGGATTCTTTGTGTGAGAAGTCGATGGGGACGCCTATTATATTCAGGCATTTTGTTAATTTTATGTGTACATGGGTGATTCCATAGTGGGCAATTCCGCAAAATACATATTTAACTTAATAAACATTTATGAGTTTAGAGTGCGTACTCGTAATAAATTAAGGTTAAGATTGATTTGTAACCAATTTATTTTTGTAGCTGAAGACTGCTAGGTATTCACTTTTGTCGGTTTAATTGTATTATTTTTCTAACAATTGTGAATGCTTCAGTTGATGTGCAAAGTGAGCAACAGTGGCATTGCGAAGCATTGGAGGATAACGTGTATTCCGATCTGTGTACCAGTGGTATTAGAGCGAAGCTGAGATCGAGAGCTTCCAATCGCTTATCATCTCACGTGAAGGTGGAGCTCTTGGAATGATCGAGCTCTATAATCAGTCTTGTGGAAAACGGTCGATACGAGCGTGTTCCTGGCTGTCAAGAACCCCCTTCTGCACCCTCTGATCGCGAAGGACCTCTCTCGATAGCCGGCAGCAAAGCTCCTTTATCAAGTCGTGGAATAACAAATAAGAAATCCTCCATAGCTTCACATCTTTCAAGCTTAAGTAAAAAGCTTATTAAGCTTTACAAGAACCTTATTAAAAAAAGCTTCATTAATCAAATTTCTACGCATGCAGCGACAGTATGAAGTGCCTGCCGTCGACGCTGGTGAAAAGATATTGAGGTTCACGAAAATCACGCTGTGTCAACAAAGCTTTAAGCTTTAAGTTCTCCAAGTTCCCCAAGTCATCAAAGTCACAAAAGTCATCTTCAACGATTACCATAGCGACAGTTCGTACTCAGAAGCACAGAATCAGTCTACTACCCTCTGAAAGTCCCTGTTCACACTTGCAGTCTTGTTGAACCAGTTTCAGCAAAAACAGAAGTTCACATATAGACTATACGAAGTCTATATGCAACAGTATTTTCTTGAAAGACGATTGTGACAACGAATTCTGCAATCGTAAAGGAGAGATACTACAAAAGCCAGACAAAATATACAAGCCTTGTAAACCCGCCTTTGGGCTACGCTCATCCCGCTAACAAGATTTCGAGTGTATGAGGTCTTTTGGAATTTTTGTAGGATAATTGAACAAAACATGGACGATTTTATGGCTGAAGGTGATTTACCCGAACCAACAATGGAGCAAAAGTTGGATTTGATTATGATGCAGCTTCAAGAGGAACGAAGAGCCCGACAAGCTTTGCAAGTTTAATTGGCCAATTTGCAACGATCTACCACCGACCAAGATGGATCGCAACCTGAAGATCTTATATGATGTACCATTAATGCAACACTTGAAGCCCAATCCATTCGCAAAGAAACAAAGATAAGTAAAAGAAACTTCAAATTTCGTACTTTCAATGGATCACATGATGGAAAGACTGTACTTGCTTTTATAAGTCAATTTGATGATTACTTCCATGAAGAAACATATGCTGAGAAAGACAAAATTAAATGTGTCACTAACCATTTAGTTGACCGAGCATCCTTATGGTGGAGTGTGGTTTGCAAAAGCGTTGATTGTCCCACTAAATGGGAGACTTTCCAAAAGAAATTTTTGCAGAATTTCCTTCCTCCCCAATTCCATGAAAAAGCAATCAAGCAATGGGATCTTCTACAACAAAGGGATCGCGAACCTATTTCCCAATACACTGAACATTTCTGGAATGCCTTATTACAACTATGTATGCTCGAACATGTACCTGAAGTAACTCATAAACGCAAGTTTATGTCTGGTCTACTTGGACATTTCTATGCGGAAGTCAATATGTTAAAGCCAACAACACTTGAAGATGCAATTTCCTTGGCCCATGAAACTGAAGACAAAATTGGCGGACGAGATAAGCGACCACAACAATTTCCAAATAATGGTAACTATGGTTCCAAACAATTCAATTCAAATATTCAAAGATTCAATCAAAGTCGTTTCCTTCCATCTTCATTCCATAAATCTTGGACACGACCATTGCCTTGCCATCGAACACAAATCCAAACCCTAAGCCATCTCCATAGTCAAATCCTAACATTCCTAAACTTCCTGCCATTACCAATAATGTATCTAAAGCAAAACCCATAGTTTGTTACAAATGCCATCAATCTGGACATCTAGCAGCCAATTGTCAATCCAAAAAGCCATCCGTCCATATTAATTATCTGGGAGCAATCGAAGATGAAGAATGTGAGGAAATGCCAGACTTTACAGAAGATGATGACAACATTGGTACTACTTCGGATACTTTGCCACGTATCCAAACTCCCCATATTTTATTAACAATGAAATGTTTTGTGCATGGTAAACAAAAGACTATTTTACATGACGATGGGAGTACACATAACTTTATTTCCACAAAATTAGTCAAAGAATAGAATTTACACACTGTTTCTACACATTATCGCATCAAGGCTGCATTCATAGGTACGAGATATAATGGAACACAAGAGGTGCATAATTTAGAAATTAAAATTGGTGATTGTACTGAACGAAGAAATTTCTTAGTTGTACCTTTGCAGTCTAGTGACATTATCTTAGAAATGCCTTGGCGTCATCAATACAATCCTGATATAGATTATTCTACGCATTCAATTAAAATTTATTTTCAAGGAAAACAAATCACACTGCATGGTATGCCCGCTTCCAATAATTTTCCACTACTTACTCATACTCAGGCTAAACGTGCATTATGTAAAAGTAGCAAATCCTATTTAATATGGGTGAATGAAATTCAAGCTAAAGAAAAACAGATGCATCCTAGACATACACAATTTCTTGCCCAATTTCAAGATTATTTTGCTGCTAATTTACCACCCGGATTACCACCATCATGTCCTGAAGATCATAAGATAGATTTAATTCCTGGAACACAACCACCATGTAAAGCACCATATAGACATAACCAAATTGAACAGAAAGAAATTCAAAATCAAATAGAAGAATTACTTAACAGAGGATTAGTTCAATCTACTAGTTCTCCATTTGGTGCACCTGTGTGATTAGTGAAAAAGAAAAATAATACCTATCGTATGTGCATTGATTATCGTGCCCTAAATAAAATTACTGTTAAGAATCGATAACCGATTCCTAGGGTAGATGATATTAAGGATAAACTATAAGGATTTGCCATATTCAGTAAGATAGATCTTAAATCTGGATATCATTAAGTAAGATTGGACAAATCTGATATATTGAAGACTGCATTTAGAACACAATTTCGACACTATGAATTTTTGGTCATGCCTTTCGATTTAACTAATGCACCAGCCACATTCAGTCGTATGATGAATCGCATATTTCTGAAACATCAGCATTGTGTCATAGTTTTCTTTGATGACATATTAGTTTTTAGTAAAAATGAGAATGAGCATTATGAACATTTGTCTTTAGTTTTAAAGTTATTAAAAGACAATCAATTATATGCTAATCCTAAAAAGAGTGAATTCTTCCAAACAGAAATTGAATATCTAGGACATATTATTTCATCAGAAGGTATTAAAGTTGACCCTAAAAAGATAGAAGCAATTTTAAATTGGCCCATACCCAAAAATGTGCATGAATTACATTCTTTTGTAGGTCTTGCTAGCTTTTACAGAAAATTTGTAAGGAATTTCTCATTACTTGCATTACCTTTGACAAAACTCTTAAAGAAAGGTATTGTGTATAACAGGTCTGACAATCAACAAAAGTCCTTTGATTTGTTGAAACATGCTTTAACTCATGCTTCTGTATTGCAATTACTTGACTTCAATAGATCATTCTTCTTAGTAGTTACTGACGCTAGTGGATCTGGAATAGGAGTAGTCCTTATGCAAGATTCTCATCCCATAGCCTACTCTAGTTGCAAAATCAAACCATCTGAACTTAAATATTCTACCTATGACAAAGAATTGCTAGCCATAATACAAGCCTTACATCAATGGGAACATTATTTAATGGGATCTGAATTTATGTTCAAAACTGACCAACAAAGCATTTATAGACATCTTCTTAGTTAACCACAAATATCTGACCGACACATTAAATGGGCCGCTTTTATTCAAAGTTTTCATCCCATTATACAATATCAACTTGGAAAAGAGAATGTTGTTGCTGATGCTTTGAGTAAAAGACCGACAATTCGAAATATTTCTATGATATCATTTGATTCCCTTATTCCTATGAAAGATACTTATCATCAGGATCCTACTTTTCAATTTGATTGGAATAAACTAGTTGTAAATAATTGGATTCCTATTGATTCATTGTCTTACACTAATGGATTTATGTTTTATGAAAAAAGATTATGTGTGACTGTTCCATTTCGATCATTTATTTTGCATGAAATGCATTATCCTCCATATCAAGGTCATAGCGGAATTATATCTAGTTTGCATACATTGATTGAATATTTTTATTGGCCACATATGGACACTGATGTATCTAACTTTGTATCTAAATGCCTAATTTGTCAACGAGTTAAAAGACACCATGGTCAACAATATGGTTTACTAATGCCATTATCTATTCCATCAAGACCATGGGAACAGATTTCAATGGATTTTATCACTAGTCTACCTAACACTAAAGCTAATCATGATATGATTTGAACTGTTGTAGATAGGTTTAGCAAACAAGCATATTTTATTCCATGCAAGTAAACTTTAACTGCATCTCAAGCTGCTCAATTGTTTCTGAAAATTGTTTTCACTAATCATGGTTTACCAAAAGTCATTATTTCTGATCGTGATTCTAGATTTTGCAATAATTTTTGGATTACTTTGTTTGCTAACTTAGGAATACAGATTGATTTTTCATCAGCATTTCATCTTGAAACAAATGGTCAAACAAAAGCTACTAACACTACTATTTTAGATCTTTTGTGTGCTTACACCATTTCAAAACCACACACATGGGATACATATCTACATTTACTTCAGTTTACATATAACAACACACCACATACAGCTACAAAGAAAGCACCATTTGAAGTTATTTATGGATATTGATTACCTACAACTGTTGCATCATTATCAAACAAAATTGAAACTACTGATGATATTGCTAACATGCATGCTACTATTTTTTATGAAGTTAAAGATATGATTGCCAAAGCCCAGCAATCATACACAAAACAAGCAAACAAGAAAAGACAGGCTATGAATTTTAAGGTTGATGATTATGTTTGGTTATGAATTGAAAAACACAGATTACAAAGTGTAGATAAACACCCAGTTGTCAAATTAGCACCTAGATTTTATGAACCATTCAAGATCATACACAAAATCAATGAAAATGGATTTAAACTAGAATTACCACAACACCTTTCATATCAGTTTATTACGACCTTTTAGAGGCCAACTACCTGTACACCCTGTATATGAAAACCCTCCTTTGCTAGATGATGAAACTGAAATACTTGAGCCTAAAACTATTATAGATACTAACTTTATGACCACTAAAACTGGCCGTAGATATTCTAGATATTTGGTCAAGTTTAAAAATCATCCTGTTGAAAAGGCCCAATGGATGCACACTAGAGACCTAAGTGCTTTTCCTACATTGCTAGCTCCACATTGAGCTAATAGCAATTGAGAACAATTGCTATCCCACCTCGGGGGTATGATGCTAGAGGCATATTCCACAGTGGATTCCGTGAGGTTTTGCGGTGGATTCCGTAAAATTTTATTACTGGGGCTCATACACAAAGTGGATTCTTTGTGCGAAAAGTCGATGGGGACGCCTATCCTTTTCGGGTGTTTTATTCCACGGTGGATTCTGTGACCACGGTGGATTCCGTAAAATTTTATTACCGGGGTTCATACAAAAAGTGGATTCTTTGTGTGAAAAGTCGATTGGGACGCCTATCCTTTTTGGGCGTTTTGTTAATTTTATGTGTACATGGGTGATTCCATAGCAGGTGATTCCACAAAATACATATTTAATTTAATAAATGTTTATGAGTTTAGAATGCGCACTCGTAATAAATTAAGGTTAATATTGATTTCTAACCAATTTATTTTTGTAGCTGAAGACTGCTAGGTATTCACTTTTGTCGGTTTAATTGTATTATTTTTCAAACAATTGTGAATGCTTCAGTTGATGTGTAGAGTGAGCAATGGTGGCATTAGGAAGCATTGGATGATAGCGTGTATTCAAATTATCATCAATTTTTGATGGGCATGTATCTTAGGCATGGCACCTATATTTTGTCGCGCTTATTTATTAAAGTTCTTGATATTTATTTATTATTTTTGTAATGCGCATGGGCGCATGATTTAAATATTTGTATTGGACATTGTATTTGGATACTGCCTGACTTCTTGGGCGCCCAATAGCTTTACTTCTTTAGTGGCACAAAAGCAAACACAAAAGCTAAAGCATGCTATTTTGTAAATTGGGATATTTCTTGAGCTTGAAGATGAATAATATATAAAATACATGCTTTGTGGAGTGCTCACACACGGCATAGGGGGAGATTGCACCCAATTGGTCTCTTGTTCATGTCGTGCAAGCTTTCTTCATTGGTTTTCGTGTAAAAAGTAGAGTTCTTTTGTTCTTGGGGACCTTCTGTCGCTCACTACACGCTCATACGGTGTCCGATCTGTGGCACACCACTACATCATACTGATAGTGTGGTGGAGACACACCTATTATTGCGAGGATGGGAAGATAACAATGCTTGAAGCCTTACATGCTGCTTATAAGCTTATCATATGGTATCTAAATACAATTAACTTTTCTAAATTCACACATTTGGGGAATTCAATCCTTCAAGTACTTACAATGCAGTTTATCCTTCTTAATGTCCTATTCTTGTGCGGCATAATACGGCCCTAGCATTGTAAAATATTACACGGCGCAGCGAACAGAATCTGAGAAAGAGATAGAGAGTACACAACAGATAAGAGGAGAATCAGTAAAATTCTTTAACTCCAAACAACTGATACAAAGATGGCTCTGTCCACCCGTGCGCTTCCACTGTGTGAAGCTTAGATGGCGATCTAGACAGAAGATAGGTGAAGAGCTTAAGGCTAGCTGGAACAACAACTCTGACTGGGTGAAAGATGAGTGTCAGATGGCTGCGAAGGGGTTTAGCTTTTATAGCCCGCGAAGGTCGTTAGGTCGGCCTGCTGACCGACCTACCATATGAGCCTCCACTAGTCGGCCAGGGAATATTCTAGGGAATATTCCCTTTACCATCGGGCCGGGGGCGCTGCCCCCGGACCCCCGCCAGGGGGGCCGCTGGCCCCCCTGGGACCCCCCAGCCAGGGGCCGCTTCCGCGGCCCCCGGACCCCACAATAGGGGCCCCTTTTAACTCCCTTACCACGCAACTCAATGCAATGTGCCTCGAGTTGCTACCAGCTTAACCACTCCGTCTAACCCAAAGATTAGACCCACAACAGTCACCTTTTTGCCATCCGGTCACATAGACCTCATCTGATATACAAGTCAGGACTCAACCAATGTCCGGGCTCACATTTGGCTTCTCCTCATAATGGGGGCCTTACAACTTTGAGCACCATGGATCATTGGTAGCACCTAATGAGGGTGGGGCATTGATCATATCTAACACCCCCCCTCAATGTCCACCCATAGGTGAACTATCTCCTCGGCCCAATGCCGAGTCTCTGAAGATGAACTTGAAGCAGATCCTTCGTAAGTGCTTTGGTGAAGATATCTGCTCCATTCTCCTCTGTTGGACAGTAGACCAATTCCACTATCCCATCCTCCATCAAATCACGCACATAGTGATACTGGATCTCTATATGTTTGGTGCGTGCATGAAACACTGGATTTTTGGCAATGGCGATGCAACTCTGATTGTCACATCTCAGCACAGTTGGTTCTTCATCCTGCACTCCCATATGCCATAGAATCCTTCTCAACCATACGGCCTCACATGCAGCAAAACAAGCTGCCTTGTACTCTGCTTCGGTAGAAGACAATGCCACTGTTGGTTGCTTCTTACTAATCCAAGAGAAAATTCCTGAACCCAAAGAGAAACAATAACCAGAAACTGACTTCCTGGAATCAATGTCTCCTGCCCAATCTGAGTCACAGTTCCCCACAAGAGAAGTTCCGAAACTGTATGTGATACCATAGTCAAGAGTTTTCTTCAAGTATCTGAGTACCCGCATCCCAGCCTTCCAATGACTCTCATGAGGTTTGTTTGAGAACCTGCTTAAAACACCAACAGCAAAACTGATATCTGGTCTGGTGTTACACAAGTAGATTAGACTGCCGACCAACCTCCTATACCTCCCAATGTCTGCTAGTGCTGATGTATCCTCAACGGATAACTTTACATTCACCTCCATAGGTGTAGCTATCTCCTTGCACTCGGTCATGCCAAATGCCTTCAAGATCTCCCATGCATACTTCTTCTGAGAGATGAAGATCTTTCCTGGCTCTTGCCAGACTTCAATCCCCAAACAATAGTGCAGCAAGCCCAAGTCTGTCATTTCAAACTCAAAACTCAAAGCCTTTCGAGTTTGGTTGATCATATCTTCATAGTCACCTGTAATAAGAAGGTCGTCCACATATAGGACAATCACTGCAGACTTTTTACCATCCCTGTAAACATACAAGTTAGCATCTGAGGCACATCTTTTGAAGTTTAGGTTTAAAAAGAACCTATCTATCCGTTGGTACCATGCTCTGGGGGCTTGTTTCAGCCCATACAATGCCTTCTTCAGTTTACACACTTTGTTCTCAGAATGGGGGGCCTCAAACCCTGGTGGCTGAGCCACGTACACCTCCTCCTTGAGGTCACCATTTAAGAACGCTGACTTAACATCCATTTGGTACACTGGCCACTTCTTTTGGGCAGCCACTGCAAGTACCGTGCGAATAGTGGTCATTCTGGCAGTTGGGGCAAATGACTCTTGAAAATCAAACCCTTCAACTTGTGAAAATCCTTGGGCAACCAGTCTAGCTTTGTACTTTTCTAAGGTACCATCAGCCTTGTACTTTACCTTCCAGATCCACTTGGTGCCAATAATCTTCCGCTTTGCTGGCCGATCCACTAGCTCCCAAGTGTCATTCTTCATTATGCTGTCATACTCCGCCTGCATAGCAGCCTTCCATGATGGATCTGCAAGTGCTTCTTCTAAGTCAGTTGGCTCCTTTACTTCTCTCATAATCTCAACCATCAAGGCCATGTTGACTATGTGAGCAGAAGCCCTCCTTTGCTCCTCTATTCTCTGAGACCTCCTTGGTCCGTCTGCCTTCTCCTCAACAGATGCAGGCCTAGGATTATTGTGGTCATAGAGCTGCTTCACCCAGCGCGGCAATGGCTTTTCCGGTGGGGTGATGTCAGGTTGGTGAACTTTTTCCTCATCATCTGAAGATGATGCTTCCTCCTCCTTAAGGATAGGGATAGCTCTCGGGACAGGTTCATAGTGGACTACTTCTTCGCTTGATGATAAAGTGGAAGACCTTGCCTTCTCCTCCTCCACTGTATGCGGCTCCTCCTTGAACACCACATCACGGCTCGCGATGATCTTCTTTGCCTCTTGGTCATATAACTTGTAAGCCTTCTGCTCATCACTATAACCCAAGAAGATACATTTTCTGCTTTTTGGTTGTAACTTGTTTCTCTTCTCATATGGAACATGTGCATAACATTCACATCCAAAAGTTCTGAAATGTGAAACAGATGGTTTCTTACCAGTGTAAGCCTCATGAGGTGTTTTTCCCTTGAGAGCCTTTGTGTAGCTCCGATTTAGAATGTAGACTGCAGTATTAACAGCTTCAGCCCAAAAATGGTTAGGCAATCCCTTGCCCTTTAGCATGCATCTTGCCATCTCCACAATGGTACGATTCCTGCATTCCACAACACCATTCTGCTGAGGTGTGTGAGGCGTCGTCAATTGACGCTTGATCCCTTTGCTCTTGCAAAAGCCTTCAAACTCCTTTGAGTTGAACTCACCACCACCATCTGTTCTAAATTTCTTCACACTTTTCCCTGTTTCATTCTCAACAAGTATTAGCCATTCTTTAAACTTACCAAAAGCTTGAGCCTTATCACGAAGGAAGTACACCCACATCTTCCTACTGTAGTCATCGACAATCAACATAAAATAAGAAGATCCCCCCAAGGCCTGTGTAGGCATCTTACCACACAAGTCAGCATGCACCAACTCTAGAGGAGCATGTGCTCTATTCTTGCTTTCTTGTGGAAATGCCTTTCTCTGTTGCTTGCCCATCATACAAGCTTCACATGGTTCCTTCAATTCAGTTATTGTAGGTAGGTGAGCAACCATACCTTGCTTTTGCATCTCCTTCAATACTGCAAATCCGATGTGTCCAAACCTTTCATGCCAAAGCTTACTTGTGCCCACTCCAGCGGTGGCTGTAAGAGCACTTAGCTCATACAGGTTGTTCCTCCTTTCTCCTTTGCCAACAATTGTGCCAGCACTATCAATAATTTCTGCACCTGTCTTCTTGAACCTTACTTCATGACCAAGATCAGTTATGGCAGCAACTGATAAGAGATTTCTTCTGATTTCGGGAACATACAACACATTTGAAAGCTTTTTGACTTCACCATTTGCAGCAACAAAAGAAATAGTACCTGTGCCCGCAGCAGGGCATTTAGCATCATTTCCAACCGTCACAGTGATGGATTCTTGTAGAGGCTGCATAGAACTGTATAGACCTTTCTTGTTGGTCATGTGACGGGAGGCCCCACTATCCAACACCCAAGAGTCAGTGGTAGATTCTTCTTGCGCCGAGGAGCACACTTCCTCAATGGTCGCCATGAATAATTCCAACTCTGCTTCAGCCGTATTGGCTGTCTCTTTCCCTTTACTTTTAAGGGTACCATTCTTTTCATCTGCCTTCTTGACACGACAATCTGCAATTGCATGTCCTTTCTTCTTACAGTAGAAGCACTCTCCTTGAAACTTCTTCTTGCCGCCCTTCTTCTTTTTGTCACCATCATTTTTGGTGGAGGAAACACCTTTGCCTTTTGCATTGGCAGAGAATGCAGCATCTCCATTGTTGCTTCCTTCTCGGGCTTTCAGCCTCAACTCCTCCTCCATTAATAATGCACAAAACTCCTCAAAAGTCAAAGCTTGAGGTCTCACCTGAGTATTAAGGGCAGTTACTAGTCCATCAAACTTTTGTGGACAAATCCGAAGACACCTCCGAGCTAGCTCTTCGCTAGTCTTTTGTATCCCAGCGCCAGCCATCTGGTCGCGCAGATTCTTAATCCGAGTGATGAATGCTTCAACCGTCTCTCCTTCAGCAAACTTCTCCGCTGCTAGTTGATTCTCCAAGTTTTTAATCCTTGTTTGGTTTCGTGTTTCATACTGACTCCTTAGTACATTCCAAGCCTCTGACGCTTTGGTTGTATGCTGAATCAGAGTCAAAACACTGTCAGAACAGCTTGTAACTAAGGCACACAATACATCCGCATTCCTTCGTTTCCAAGCTCGTAGAAGATCTGCATTCGGAGGAATCATCACACTAGGATTTGATGGGTCGGGGGTAGGCTGTGGTTCTGCGTCAGTCCCCAGCACAGTCTCCAGAAGCTCATAAGAATCAAGGATAGTAGTAATTTTGAACTTCCACAAGGTGTAGTTTGTACCATCTAACTTGCCTTCGCTGAAGGTTGGTGGACGAATCCTCAGTGTTTGAATAGCCGGTACAGCAGCACCACCTCCTGCACCGCTTCCTGATGCGCCAGAACTGCTTCCCGGAGTCGACATCGTTTCTCTTTGCTGTTGAAGCCTTTGCCTCTTGCACTCTCTCCGATCTCTAGAGCCCCCTGGGCTCTGATACCATGTAAAATATTACACGGCGCAGCGAACAGAATCTGAGAAAGAGATAGAGAGTACACAACAGATAAGAGGAGAATCAGTAAAATTCTTTAACTCCAAACAACTGATACAAAGATGGCTCTGTCCACCCGTGCGCTTCCACTGTGTGAAGCTTAGATGGCGATCTAGACAGAAGATAGGTGAAGAGCTTAAGGCTAGCTGGAACAACAACTCTGACTGGGTGAAAGATGAGTGTCAGATGGCTGCGAAGGGGTTTAGCTTTTATAGCCCGCGAAGGTCGTTAGGTCGGCCTGCTGACCGACCTACCATATGAGCCTCCACTAGTCGGCCAGGGAATATTCCAGGGAATATTCCCTTTACCATCGGGCCGGGGGCGCTGCCCCCGGACCCCCGCCAGGGGGGCCGCTGGCCCCCCTGGGACCCCCCAGCCAGGGGCCGCTTCCGCGGCCCCCGGACCCCACAATAGGGGCCCCTTTTAACTCCCTTACCACGCAACTCAATGCAATGTGCCTCGAGTTGCTACCAGCTTAACCACTCCGTCTAACCCAAAGATTAGACCCACAACAGTCACCTTTTTGCCATCCGGTCACATAGACCTCATCTGATATACAAGTCAGGACTCAACCAATGTCCGGGCTCACATTTGGCTTCTCCTCATAATGGGGGCCTTACAACTTTGAGCACCATGGATCATTGGTAGCACCTAATGAGGGTGGGGCATTGATCATATCTAACAAGCATGTCTCATGCTAAAATTAAGCAAGCATCTATTAATTTGGAAATACATTACTTACAACCAGTATCACAGGCGGATTGGCAGTGATGCCCTTGCCCAAGGCTTCGTCGTGGTTTGTGGGATTGCCACCCGCACTCGACATTCTTCGCTTGGAGGCCATTCCTGATCTTCCTTACTTTATGTGTAATTCCTGCAGGAATTTTAGCAACCTCTTGAGCAAAAGAGGGGGGGAAGCTCGCAGGATAGGGATTAAGTTTGTGGGAAACGAAATGAAAATCGAGGAAGAAGGAAGAGGAAACGCGTATGGCCACTGTCCTCTAAGGAGGGGAAGAGGGAGGAACCTTCTAGGAGGTTCTCTCCTTTTCTCTTTATCTGTCTCTCTCTCTCTCTTCTTCTTCTTCTTCTTATTCTCTTATTCCTTTCTCTCTCTCCCTTTCCCTTCTTCTGCTCTCTCTCTCCCTCTTTCTTCTTCTCCCTCTCTCTCCCTCTCTCTCCCCCTCTTCTTCTTCTTCTTCTTCCCCTCTTCCTCTTCTCCTATTTCTCTTTCCTCTTCTTCCTTGCAGCATCTTGGCCCCTCCTCTAAGGCTTCATATCTCCCTTTTTTTAAAACGATTGGGGGGGGGGTCATTTTTGGGGGGGACGTGGAGTAGTGGTGGTCTCCCCCACCCATCACTTGTCTGTTGCATGGCGCAACAAACGGATAGTAGGCCCGTGGCCTCATTGACCTTGTTGTCTTTGCCATATTCCCCTCCTTTTGCCATGTCAACTGCAGCTCCCTCTCCCTCATCGTCATCATGCTAACTTCCCCTTGACGTCATCCTCCTCTCGTTGTCTCCGTCACTTTCGCCACCATATTTTTCCTACGTTTCCTTTGTAGTGGCTAGCGGGAAAGGATAATAATAATAATAATTTGAATATTTGAAAATTAGGGGGGTTCTTGTAGGCCGTGGGACATTACATCCTCTCCCCCTTAGAGAACTTGAGATGTCCTCATCTCGGAAGGAACTGGTGATTTCATTTTGGAACATGTGGGGTAGGACCCATCACACATTCGTTGCGACACTTTGATTACTCATAAGCATGCATTCATTTGGAACAAAAACTTATCATATTAGAGTTAATTCAAGTTTGGGTTACAAGAGAAAAGTTTATTGTAGTTACATCTCATGAATATCTTCTAGGTTTTTCCTAAGTATTGGATAATTCATGTAGACTCTAGACCACTGAAGCTTGTGCAACTTCATTTCTTGTAAGCTCGAGTTTTCTTTGAGTCTTGTTGGGATAGTGGACGTGGATATATCCAATGTTGTCACTCGGAGCATTGATGTTTAGGGTGCTTTGGACATTCCCTTTTGAAATGACCTAACTCCCTGCAATAAAAACATCACCGAGCTTTATCACCTATGGTCACAAGATTCCTGGTCATCCTTGGTAGGATTTTCTTTGTTAGACCGAATTTCCTTAGGATCCTTTTAGCGAATCGAAGTGGTCCTTTATGTCAAAAACTCTGCTCCCAGACTGTCCTTCACTTTCTTCGGGACTAAGCTCCAAGGATAATCAGCTTTGCTTGTAATACTAAAGAATACTTCCAAGCTTCGACATTCTGGAAAGACCTAATCAATATTAGTTGAGAAGAAACAACTTAAGAGAAATTCATTACAAATTATAAATGTCAAAGTTATAAATGTCATTCCTTGCCAGAGTATCTCTAGTCATTTGCAAGTTCTAGGCTCAAAATAGATGCAACTCATATTACTCAGGCTAATTGTAGTTACAAGAGTAAAGTTTATTCCAATACAAGTTGTATTTCATGTTGATCACAAAATTTCTAGGACTTCTAAACATCCTAAAGAGATGTTGTAGGTTCTAGGTCTTTATCTTCATCAAATCCCTCTATATATCTGAAGACTGCACTTATGTAGCTTTGTTTCCTTGGAGGCTCCATATCTTCTGGACTTAAGTCAACAGGCAGTCTACTTGGACGTGTCGTAGCTCATTGCAATGGAAACATCAGTGGTTGGGAAATCTCCCTTGGATGTGCCCTAACTCTTCGTACAAGTGACATCTCTTGTCCTGATCTCGAGAAACATATTTTCCTGATCCAAGTTCTTGGATGATTGGCCTTGCTCGAAGTAATGCATCTTGCAACTCCGTTGGATGCATTGCTTCAAGACAGTGGTTTAGAGGAATGTTCAGGCCATGGTAAAACTTGGATACTTGCTGCACAATATCCATAGGTAGTGTGTATTTTAGTGGAGCTACAAACTTCGAGTAGTAAGCTTCCAAGGTTAATTCCAACTGCTTGAGCTTGAAGAATTCATTCATCCTCAAAGTTTGGTAGGTTGGTGAAAGGTATCGTCCATGTACATCTTTCAGCTGAGCCCAAGTAACAATGGCTTTAGAAATACGTGTGTCTTTGCACCATTACTTCCACCACATTCGAGCCTGGCCAACTAACTTGAGTTTGGCTATCATTGCTTGATTGGTAGTAATAGTTCCCGAAGCAGAGAAATAGTCATCGATCGACTCAATCCATATCTCCGCCTCTGTTGCGACATCTATTCCCTCTCCGTCAAACTCGGTTGTCTTAATTTACTTGAGAAGGAATTTCTTATCTTGCACATCAGCATTCGTGGGTGCAAAAGGTGCCTGACAATCCAATCATTCCACTTAGGTTATTTTATTTAAGATATGTCTACAAACCTTGCATTAATCAATCATGAATCATTACGAAGTTTAGCTCTGATACCAACTGTAACGTGTCTGCCTATCGGCTCTCCATGCACATTTTAGCGGTCCATCGAGAAACAAATCTAAGTATCACCGCCCGACACTCCCATGGAATGTTTCGGGGTTTGTCGCCTAGGGTCTCTCAAGTTCCCCTCGCAACGAAACTTTCATAGCTGAACCCATTAGGATCAACCTGAGATCTGGGTTCCTAGGGACCAAGGTCTCCTAACAACATTCTAGGGACCACCCTACCATAGGATAGACCCGTTAGGGGTTCTCTCCACCTGCTTCCCTTGATAGCTTTAGTTTTCTAATTAGGTCCTACCACAATTGTGTGACATTTAAAAATCAGCTTCATTAATTAAGCCTTTTAGGGAACATGGTTCATTCGCGTGACTTGTAGCACATACATGAAAACAATACAAGCAGTCCTTTTGACAAACAATTTCCTTAACTTATTTTCCAGTTAATCTTTGTCTCCTACCCATATAGGAGAAATTATGTATCCCTTCCATCCAACAAAAGTACTTGGTCCAAATCACATGGCACCATAATTTCCTTTTTTATCCAGTTTCTAGAATAGGATCTTCCAACGCCCCAGACGTTGGGCTAATGGCAGTGTACAACTCCGTTCTGGACTAGGCAAGGGGTTTTTAGAGCTCCATTGACCCCAAGCGACCTAGGAGTGGACACAACTTCCGTGCATGGCCTTTTAACCATTGGATCTTCGGCCCGTGAAATGAACACTGCCCTTTGGGAGTAATTTGTGGTGCGATCTTGGAGATGATCCATACATGCAAATATCCTTCCTTAATTAATCTAATTAAAAATCACGCACAATCAAAGCAATCATCTTAATATCATCTTCCAAGGAAACATTCCTTTATTTCCCATGGCAATTTGTCATCACAAACCCTTGCCATGCATTTACCATCAACACAAGCACTTGGAATAATCATCCAATTCACATCCCACAATCAGTTTAATGCAAAAGCATTTAGGAAATTATTTGATCAATCAACAAAAATAATGTTATCCTTTTCCAACATTGCAAGAATTATTGCGATAACCTTTCCATTGTGTGTTTGCTCTCTCCCTTGGGATCAAGAGCGGTTCTAACTAAAATTTACTTAACACACCCTTCAATTAACTAAGGCATATGTTAAGGTTTCAAACACTATACAAGACATAAGTTCTATTAATCACTTACATTGATGAATAACCCAGTCCTCTTCCCAATAAGTACAAAAGCATGTGTCTTTCCTTCTCGACTAAGGGTTTCCCAATCCCTAGAGCTCTCCTCTTGCCTTTGAATATTGGGATTGTAATTCATACCTAGCCCAATCCCTAAGTTGGGTTGATGAAGGTGGTAGTTGCCAAACAGTCCCCAAGGCATCTTAGTTTAGGCCCTTATGATTGTTATTTGCGCTCACTATGCATAACTTCAAGGTTCCAATCTACCAAACATGAGCTATTAGTTCGTGTTGTTAACAAGAGCTTGGGCAAAGCCTAGAGCTTTAAAAATGAATTTCCTTAGGCTAGATCATGGAAACACACCTATTATTGTGAGGATGGGGAGATGA
This sequence comes from Lygodium microphyllum, assembly GCF_053477565.2. NCBI lineage: Eukaryota > Viridiplantae > Streptophyta > Polypodiopsida > Schizaeales > Lygodiaceae > Lygodium > Lygodium microphyllum. The sequence continues at coordinate 27,107,777 of NC_141142.1, read as the reverse complement.
CAATGCTTGAAGCCTTACATGCTGCTTATAAGTTTATCATATGGCATCTGAATACAATTAACCTTTCTTAATATACACATTTGGGGAATTCAATCCTTCAAATACTGACGATGTAGTTTATCCTTCTCAATGTCCTATTCTTGTGCAGCATAATACTGCCCTAGTGTTTCTCATGCAAAAATTAATCAAGCATCTATTAGATCGGAAATACATTACATATGATTGGTATCGCATGCGGATTGGCAGTGATGCCCTCGCCAGAGGCTTCGTCGCAATTTGTGGGATTGCCACCTGCACTCGACATTCTTCACTTCGGGGCCATGCCCGATCTTCCTTGCTTTAGTTGTAATTCCCATAGGAATTTCAGTAGCCTCTTCAGCAGAAAGGGGGGGGGAAAGCTCACAGGATATTGATTAAGTTTACAGGAAAGGCAATAAAACTCAGGGAAGAAGGAAGAGGAAATGCATATGGCTACCCTTCTCTAAGGAGGGAAAGAGGAAAGAATCTTCTAGAAGGTTCTCTCCTTCTCTCTTTATCTGTCTCTCTCTCACTCTCTCTTCTTCTCTTCTTTTCTCTCTCTCTCCCTTTCCCTTCTTCTCCTCTCTCTCTCCCTCTCCCTCTCTCTTCTTCTCCCTCTCTCTCTCCCTCTTCTTCTTCTTTTTCTTTTTCTTCTTCTTCTTCTTCTTCTCATCTTCTTCTCTCCCTCTCTCCCTCTCTTCCTTCTCTTCTTCTTCTCCTCCTCCTCTTCTCCTCTTTCTCTTTCCCTCTTCTTCCTTGGAGCATCCTGGCCCCTCCTCTAAGTCTTCATATCTCCCTTTTCATTTTACGATTGGGGGGGGGGGGTGGGTTTATATATAATAAGAAGGGGGGTTATTTTGGGGGGGGAGGGGGGCGTGGAGTAGTGGTGGTCTCCCCCACCCACCACCTGTTAGTTGCATGGCGTAGTAGAAGGATAGTAGGCCCATGGCCTCGTCAACATTGTTGTCTTTGCCATCTTCCCCTCCTTTCTCCACGTTGACTACAACTCCCTCTCCCTCGTCATCATCATGTTGACTTTCCCTTGACGTCATCCTCCTCTCGCTATCACCATCATCTTCGCCATCGTATTTTTCCTCTCTTTCCTGTGGCGGATGGGGGGAAAGGATAATAATTAAAAAAATTTCAAATATTTAAAAATTAGGGGGGGTTCCTGTAGGCCATGGGACATTACACCTTAGAAGCACATGCCATTATTTTGGCAAATGATTGCAAAGTATAAGATTATAAGCTATTATAATCATAGAAAAAATATAGCCCCAAAGCTGAGCCAAAAGGGAGGGCAAGAAGTGTGGAATAAAATAATATATAGTTGTCCACATACATTAGACATTAGAGTGCTCAAACAAGGCATCTACTCTCATGGAAAATGTTCATAAAATTTTTCTAGTATTGCTATCCCCATAAAATTGTAGTAACTAACCATACATATCTAGGCAAATGATCAAAGGAGTAAGATCCCATTGTTAAGAATATATAGGTAGCAACCATGATATATAAAATACAACTAGCAGTGTAGCAACCAAATACTAATAACTGTTAAAATATTCAAGGTATCAAATACATAGATGCATACAACAATGTATATCAAGCATGTATCAACCACTAACAACCGATTGATAATGGTATCCAAGTTCTCAAAAGTAAATCAATCCACAATAATAATGTATGCATAGATCAACTAAGCATGTACATGAGCAAGAGACTCCCCCTGTCTCTAATCAACCAAGCTCTGCAAGGTAAATACAAATGGCTTCCACTAAAACTAGATCTGGAATGTAGTAAGCAAAGCTTGGGACATAAGTGTCATAGCATCCAAGAAGTGCAAGTACATCATATATAGATTTGGAAGCATATGCATCCAATATGTCTTTAACCCACAAGTTAATTATCACTAATGCAAAGCTCTAATGCCCAAATACATACAACGGAGCTCAAATATGAAGCTTAATGCACACTATAAATAAATCGAGGCACATACATTAATGCCAAGCATCTTTTGAGAAATATGCAATCACACCTATGTGATCACCCATTTGTATGGAACAATAGGGAAAGACTCAAACAGCTTACTAGAGAGGATGCTTGACATACAAGATGGTTGAATCCCATATAAGCACAGTGGAGAAAAATAAAACCATCATAAGCCTATAAAGTGATGTACCTTCTTATCATTCAATGATGGAATAAAATTGTACTTTGTCCTTTCAGTCATAGTCAATGATATACTCAAGATTGTGTTTATGAGTCCAAGCTTCCATCTTGGAACCTAATTCACTTGAGTAATAGTTAGTCTATTCAATCTATGTCACCATGAACATTGTCTTTATGTTCCATCAACCATAGCCATGCTCTAGATCCATGCTTTTTAACATGGTATCAGAGCCATGGTGAGCACGAGTTAGCTCTACTTAGCTCCTCTCTCTACTCTCTCAGTCTTTCTCAACCTCAGTCCAACTCAATGTCAGCTCATGACTTCATTTGCATTTCTACCTTCAATGAAGCTTCCATGGTAGCCATAGCCAGCAGCACCCTATCAACTTGAAGCTTTCATATCTCTCTCCACAGGCCAATCTCTCTAAACTTCCTTTTGGAGAAGTGTTTCTTTGCTTCCAGACCTCCTCCCTTGCACCTCATTCATTGAGATTGGGCAACTATAGCTTCAGCATTACCTCTTTTCAGAGTTGTTGCCATAACTATGTTTGTGGACAATACCACCTACCTAAGTTGGAGGAGTTGGATCTCCACATACATGCCATATATATCCAACCTCTCTTTTGGGGAAATATTCATGAACTCCCTACACTCCTACCTAGCACATTATAGTGGGACATTGGTCCTCCTAATTGCTCAACATTGCGCGAATTTGAAGACGCTGCCTGATCTGCGCCTGATTCTGTTCGTAGAATCGTCTCTCTCCACGCAGTGTAATTCCCACAGAGATCATAGGGCTTTGTAATGTCTACACCTAAGCTCTCTCCCACTTAGAGGTTTTTCAAAATGGCTACCTATGTGAGCTGCAATGAGTGAAAAATTAGGCCCCTGTCTTGAAACCCTAAAGGGAAACCATAGCCAAGTTTCTTCAAGCTCATAAAACACTTCAATTTCACCTACTGGAGTTCTTGCCACTCTAACCTCAGTTTCCAGAAAACATTTAGGCATCAAACCAACAAGGAGGGGATTCAAGTGACAAGACAAGCATCTAGTTCTTGACTTGAAGGAAGAATTGTTTATTCCATTTGTAGGAATGGATAGACTTACTTGTTCTAAAGTGCAAACAATGATTCTATTTGAAAATTTTGCACACATTCCGGCTACCTTGGTCATTATGCAAAAACCAAATATTGTGACCTCTTTGCTTGAGGGGGACATGGACATGAAGACTAAAGACCATAAAGAAGAAGACAAAGTCAATGAAGACAAGAAAGACCATAGTGAAGAAAAAGACCAAGCATATCAGAAAGAAAAAGACCAAGAAAAGGAAGACCATGAAGATAGAAAGAGCATCAAAGAAAGAAAAATGGACTACATCAAAGAGGAAGAGAAAGAAAAGAAGATTTGTTATACCCACCATAACATATCTGATGAGGAAAACCACAAGGGCATATCGATCCTTGTCTCTACTTTTCACTAAAAAAATTTATTCTATCTACTTTCCATTAATGCTCTTGACATACGCCTTATAAAACTCCTCATGTAAGCCTATGCGTAATAGCCCTTGCACACTTAGTGAGGCCTTGTAATAGCCCTTGAATGTTAACCATGTTTTTTTTTTGGGTACCCACACTTAGCCTTTTTTAAACCACCTCTAGTGTAACCATGCTTGTGGCATACCCACACTTAGCAAGGTTCTACTCATGACACCCTCTGTACACTTAGTGCTTTCTTTATGGTTGTGATTCAAGAGAAGTGTTGAGAATTATGCAATCACACATATGTGACAACCCCTTTATATGCAACAATAGGGCAATATTCATACAGCTTACTAGAGAGGATGCTTGAAATATAGGATGCTCGAATGCCATAAGCATAGTGGAGAAAAAGGGAACCATCATAAGCCTATAAAGTGGTATACCTTCTTATCATTCAATGATGGAACACAACTGTACTTTTTCCTTTTAGTCATAGCTAGTGTTATACTCAAGATTGTGGTTATGAGTCCAAGCTTCCATCTCGAAACCTAATTCACTTGAGTAATAGTTGGTTTATTCAATCTATGTCATCATGAACATTGTCTTTGTGTTCCATCCACCATAGCCATGGTCTAGATCCATGCATTTTAACAACATCCATATAAACATGCAACATCCCCAATGTCCTATAAGCATCCAAAGCATCCACATAAACATGTAATATCCCCAAATGTCTTATAGGCATTCAAAGCAGAAAGCTCCATTGTTGTATGCTTATTGTCCAAAGTATATTTTAGAAGAATAAACCCTACTAAAAAAAGCTAAATAAGCTCTATCCAATGCAACTAGCACCTCAAGGCATTAACACAACATTTAAGCATTGAAATATTATCCTAGAAGCATCAATGAAACACGAAGGAAGAAAATTCTTACTGTCATGGTATGTATACAATAGACCTCTCCACTATAATAGCAAAGAATTGATTTCTTCCACTTCAAGATAGTGCTTAAATGCAAGTTAGTAAACTTGGGAACTAATGCCATTGATTTGCCAAGACACAGCCCACATTGATCATGTTGCAACAATGCCTACTTCACTATATGGAGTACTTTGGTATGCTTAGGTAATCCTAGAGAGGCCCTCAAGCAACCTTTGATAGGCGCTAAACAAGTTGAAGGTCAATGCATACCTGAAAGAGGGTTGTCCTTGCAAGTGCAGCCCACACTAATCAAGAAAGGGCTATGGCATCAATTCCTTCACTCTATGGAGCACATTGGGAGGCTCAAAAAATCCTAGAGAGGCATTGGAACAAGCTAATTTGAGAGGCCTTGAATAAGCTAAAGGTCAATGATGAGTCAATGGCTGCCATTAAAAAAAGAAATGAAGCTTAACACAAGTGAAAGTAAGAAGATGCAAGAGCTATGGATATTCAAGTGAAGAAGAGACCAATATGTTGGAAATCCAACAATCACAATGTGCAACCTTCCTTTCCTCATTCTATTGCCACTAAAAGAATAAAGAATAAAGTGGCAGTGATGGGTGACTGTCACTTGCAATGCACACATATGCTGGTACATTGTACAAGTAAATGTAAGTGGCTAGGCATATCTAACCTTTAACCCGAACACAAGAAAAAGCATTCCATCCTATAATGATGAGTGCCATGGGACTAGCATTCATCTAGGAGGGGGTATTGCTAACTATAACTAGCAAAAAAGGCTAAATTCTAGTGAAGATATAATGTGTTAGAAACATCGAAAGGATTAATCATTTTGAGATGTCTTATTTTAATTTAGAAAAACTATCTATGATATGCAAATATAATATATTCTAATTATTTTTAATAATCAAATTAGTATTTTGTAATATTATGTTAGAGCTAGACTTGCCCCTATGCAATTTGTAATACCCCCCATAGTTAGATATGAAGACTTGTAACTAGATGAGATGATGGGCACTAAGCTTCTATTTACTTTTTCTAGGATTGATCCCCTTAATCTAATATATATGCACGAATCAAAACAAAACCAATCAAAGACTAAAAAGATGGGTAGGCCATCTTATCCATTGGAGCAGCGAGAGAGAGAGAGAGAGAGAGAGAGAGAGAGAGAGAGAGAGTCTGTGTGTGTGTGAGGGAGAGTGCAAGACAATTGGAGAAGAGGGGGGTGTGTGAGAAAGAGTAAGGGACCATTGGAGAAAATGTCTCTCTTATGCTACGTTGTTCCTCTTCTCTTTCTATGCAATCACTTAGAGTATATATGGATCATATTGGAGATATAGAGTAGCAAACCAGGAGGCATATTACTTGAATCATAGAACCACATGCATAACCATCAAGCAACAAGGGTTACAAGATGATAGGTAAGTGGGTTAGCTCTGTATAACCTAAATTTAGTCTTGCATTTTTCTTCTTTGTAGATCAATGAGTACTAGATTGGATAGAGTGTTTATTGCAGAGAAAAACATAGTGTAGCCGATATTATAGTTGAAGCTCTTGAATCAATAAGAGTTCTAGCAAGTCCCACTATTGAGAAAAAAGCCCAATACAAAGAGTTTAGAGTGCTCTCCCATATATATAGCATTTCAGCTCTCTCAAGACTCCATTTGGGTCAACATTTTTAATGGCCCAATAGAGGTTGAAAAAACGTTTGCCAGAGCCTTCAAGCCTTTTAAGAAAGATATAGGGAGGTGGAAATATATATGGGATTATGAGAGAAGGAACTCAATGCACGTAGACTACATAAGAAAATTGTTCCATATCTTCCAAAAGACCTCCATCTCCTAGAAGAAAGAATTAATTATTGGATTCCTTTCCTTGGCATAATTATCCAATTAAATATATCATTTAACCCTTGTAGCATCTACTAGATGGATAATAAACCCCTTCTCTACTACTTGACAATATTCCTTGTAAGCAAAACCAAAAAATCAATAGAAATGGTGTCCCAACTAGCACCTGCAATAAGGCACTATAGACTTCATATGATATGGGCAACTAGCATTCAAACAAAAAACACTTAGTTAGTTGTAACGTGTCCACTAGAACCATTCAGGACACGTCTTAGCAGTCCATCGGAAAGGATGTCTAGAAAACTCCGCCCGGCACTCCCATGGAATGTTACGGGTTTTGCAATCTAGGTCTTCCCGAGTCTGCCACGTAGCGGAAGTATCCTGGCCGTTCCCACTTAGGATCGACCTGAATTTGGGTTTTCCTGTTTGGTCATTAGCTAGCAGCAACTAGCGTCAGCCCCGATCGAACTACTTTACGTAGAAACGCCCGGTCTGAAGCGGATTCAAGCTGCACTTGGTTCAAGGAGAATGGGAAACGAGAGGGATGCAAGGCTCGACCTCTCTGCCACAAGGCATAGTCCCATTCCGTTCCCCTAAAATAGCGCGAATCGGGTAATAGTTAATTCTAAGTCATCGTTCTCGTTACTTGTTTCGGTGTTGACGATCCTCCTCTGTTCGTTGAAGACTTTGAGAAAAGTTCCCGGCTAACCGGGACCACCCTTCCATAGGACAGACCCATGGTCCATCCTCCGCACTTTCCTCGGCTTGTTTTAGTTATGTAATTACCTACCACATTAGTTTGACATATAACAAACAGCTTCCTTGATTAACCCTGTTAAGCACTGGTTCCTTCACATAATCTTATCACAGGACATAAAGAAAACAATGTCAAACAACTCCTTTGTTATCATTATATCCTTTTATCTTTGAAATACAAGGAGTTCCCGCCTGTAGGCGTATTCATAATCCGCCCGAAGGCTATCCAGTAATCCACCACGGATCACTAATCCAAGTTTCCGCCCGTAGACTAGTATGCGGGCCTCGAGATCCAATCCCGAGTCACGTTAGCCTCTTGTGCAGGGCCCGGAAGGCGAGGGATTTACGGCCAGAGCCCCCTCTGGCACCCAAGCGTCCTCCTGCTCCAAGTAGAACTCAACGGAGAGACCTCTCACGGCGGGTTCGGTCCACGTTCCCGGCGCGGTTAACAACCCCCTTGGTTAGGGTCAGGTAGGCACTCGGGGGTAACTGAAGCTGCCTCTCCCTTCAGGCACCAACCTGAAGCTTTAGATATATTTTCATCCTTTAGTTCATTGAGCAAACAATGCAAACAATCCTTTCTAAACTGTTACAAGCACAATCAATTTCAATGGTCGTTTAGCTGGCAAACTGTTAAGGAGTGACTCCTTTTCTCCGAATGCAACCCGCATTCGATCCGGAATCAATTGCAGCTTGGCAAGATTCCTATCATCCTTGGGTTAGGGTCATACCCTACCAATACTTTAGGTTTTGTTGTGGCAGGATCCAGCGACCATGTTGCTTTAGTTTATTGTCGGGTCATTCGCAAATACCTAACTTTCCTTTTCCTTGGCAATTATTCCCCAAGAAAAGTGAGTAACAGGATGATTACTCATCCTCTTGTAAATTAACTTGCCAACCTCATTTCGAGAGATGACAAAACTCTCTTGTGGACAAATCTCAAGTCTATACAATGTTGCAGCTTTTTGCACATGTATTGCATCTAATTTCACGGGATCATTCCATTGCTTAGTGTTTTCCGTTCACGGAATTTACCCCAGTCGAGTAATAGGGTTTTAGGGTATCCTCCAAATCATTCCTAATTAGGTTGGCCCATGGTACTAAAGATAAGCAACTCCGTCGGAGTTTCATCATTTTGAATGATCCTTGCGATAAAACCTTAGATCATTTCATGCATAAGCACCCAATTGACTCGACATTCCGAATGTGTGTAAGATCTTAGGGTTTGCGGTTCTAACTTGGCAACAAATGTAAAACTAGGTCGAATTCTTATCGCACTAAACCCTAGTTAGCACTTGGGATACTTATCATATCGACTGAACCATGCCCATATGAATCCCGAGTGGTTTATGTGATTTAGACAACACAATATACTTGTCCCGCGACAAGGATGAACCTTTCCCAAAGGTAATAAACTAGATTTAATGGAGAACAACAGTTACAACTACACCAATACGTGTAAACATGCGATTCACTGCTTCTACGCATCACATGGTTCACAATAACCCTATCCTTCCTTGGTAAGGTAAAAATGCCTGATAATCCGAACACTAACTTCCCTAGGTTCTACTAGGACTTACATCAAATAGTCATGCCACTTGCAAGTCCATAGATCATTTTCGTGCCTTCTATTCCCTTTTCGAATAACATCTTATGGGTGTTAACTTTCCCCCATGAATCATTACAAGGAAGATCTATCTAAAAATGGGACATGCCATTAATCTTTCCATGCCTAGCAAAAAGGTGTACCTCAATAATTTCAACCTTGAAATGAGGCAATAGTTGTCCTAGGCTCGTCACTTTTGAATATACAAAAAGGAAACTTGCTGATAAGGTCCTACAATTTCATAGACACCTTATGCTCTTTTCATTCATTCCTTTGAACATACCAATGATCAATTTCCAAATCTTAAGTTATTTCTAATAATGTTCAAATAGCCAATTCATGTCCCAATTGCATTTAACTTGACTAGTTGAATTCGAACATGCATGAGTGCTTCCTAATCCGTGAAGTTATCGTGATTAATTCAATACTTTTGTGTGGAATCCAAATAGATCAAACCTGGACTTGTGAATTCCGGGAAATGTCCACGTATGCTCGGGGTGAACCTTCCGCATCGCACCTTGTGATCTTTTTAGAGGCCATCGCGAATTCGATCTCCAGTTAGCCTTTGTGGATTTCAACTTTTGGCCTTGGCTTGCAGTCTTATGACCTTGGTCCGTCTCCCTTGTATGCGCAATTCTCTTTGATATATGGCTTCCTTGACCGAAGTTCCGACTTGCGGAATTAGCCTTGGGAAGGCCGTAGGGTTCTTATGAGGTCCCTTGGACAATGGAGATTTGAGAGCTTTAATCCACCTTGAAATTCCGGGTTTAGGAAGGATTGTGTGGGCCTTACGATGATGTTCGCGGAAAAGGGAAACCCTGAATCCCAAGCTTAGGGCCTTATGGGTGATTAGTGGCAAGGCCTTTTATGCTTAATTTCTTCAAAATCCCGGCCCAGGAATGACTGGTGAAAAGGGGTTTTGTAGCCCCTCTTCTTTAAGTCTCGAGATGGACTTATTGGTGATTGGTGAGAAGACTCGTCGCCTCCTTCTCTTCAAGTCCCGAGGGGTGTGGATAGACTTATGGGCAATGTAGGGGAAAAGACTTTTGTCACCTCCTTTTCTTCAAATTCCGGGATGGGCTTATGGTGATTTGGTAGGAAGGGGTGTTATGGAAGCCCCTTAGAAGCTTCCAAATAGGAAGCTTCTAGCTTCTGAACATGGACAGCAGCGACCACGTGTGGAGGAGGAGGGTCGTGATCCGGCCGGCAGCGGACTGGGCAGTCAAGCGGGCGGCGGTGGCGATTAGCGGACTAGGCGACTGGCGGCTGGCGGCTTCCTTCACGTGGCGACGGCCTAGTCCCCTTCCCCCTTCCCAACGGCGGCAGCAGCCCGTCCCTCCTCCACACGGCCACCTCCCTTCACAGCCGCCTTCCTTCATGGCGCCCTCCCCTCCTTCACACGTCGCCCTCTCCTTCACGGTCCCCCTCCTCCGCGGCAGCCTGGCGACCTCCCGCTTCCTTCTCGGCGGCCTGGCGACCTCCTCCAGCACCTCCTTCAAGCTCCTCTCCCACAGCCTCTCTCCCCACGCTTTTTCTGTCCACGGCCGTCTGTTTCCTTCTCTTCCCCCCCCCCCCCCCAAGAGGGGGTTCTTATAGTCCAAGGGGGAGAGGGGTTCTCCCCACGTGTCCCTATGCATGGCCTCTCCCCCACGTCCTCATGCTCCCCTAGCCCATCCCTTTCCCCCAGCCACACATCGGCTGGGGAGAATAAAAAAATTTGCACTAAATCCACCTTTATCCCCTTATCCTCCTCCCAAGAGGGAGTTTTCCCGCGGCTATGCCGGTTTGAATCCCCGACCCTATTTTCGCAAGGTGGAGTGTGTTCATTTCCTACGTAGGGCTGCTGGCACTGGTGATAATCTTTGCACGAGTTTACGATGAGAGCGGGAAGTTAATATTTACGGTAGGCAGTACGCGGAAATATTACATTAGTGTTGCCAATATTACTCAAAGTCCTATGGTCTGATAGAAAAATAGAAAAATGGATCTAGGAAATGGAAAATGACCTAAATGGGACTTAGAAATGGAATCTACACACCACATCTTTCTTAAATGCAAAGCTAATATGAACAATCTTAATATTTTGCAAGTTTGATTCTTCTATTCCACCCTTGGGTATCAACTCAAAGGAACTTTTAATTGGGGAAATTTATAGAATGCCCTTGTTGTGTGGAACTAGTTAAGAAGTATTTACCTTTGAAAGGTCTAGATATGCAAGAATAACATATTGTTGAATCAAGAAATGGAATACCTTACATTTAGTCTTAAAGTGAGCATTTTGTAGGCTCTACAATATAAAAATAGAATTGATGATCATCAAAAGTGGGTAAATTATAAGAAGAAGAAAGTAGATGATAAGGGAAAAGCATAAGCTTTGAAAGGTTCTACAAGTATGAAGCAAAGAGATGCATGCTTGGAGAAAAGAGAAGTGATGTTTAATGCTCTTCACAAGTAAACATGCTATTTTTCACTCAAGGAGTTCACTATATATATTCTCTATATCATGTGCATTCAAGGCCTATTTATAAATACCCTTATCTATAAGTTTTTTATGAATTAAAAAACTCTTTTTAATTCAATTTATAAATAATCCCTTTATAAGATACCATTCTATATGTAAAATTTGTATTAAAATGGTATTTTTAAAATCCCTTATTTTGAACCCACATTATACACACATATATTAATGAGTGAATCCCCCTCCCCTTGAGAATATTTTATAGAGTATAAGAGATAGGGCCATGGCCAAAAAATTCTTCTGTTCATATTTTAATTTCTTTTTTATATCTTATAGTTACCTCCAAGAAAAAAATTTGTTTAGGATAGTGTCATACAAGGTGTAGGGAAGGGAGGTGGTCCGCAAAGAGAGAGAGAGAGAGAGGGAGGCAGGGAGAAGAAAAAGTGGAAAATTTATGGAGAGAGAAAGAGAGGGGGAAGAAAATTGAAAATGGAGTGAGAGAGAGAAAGCAAAGGGAGAGAGAATGAAGAGAAAATTTTAAAGAGAGAGAGTTGGGAGAGAGAAAAAAATGAGGGAGAATCCAATCATTAGAAACTGTAAGATGTGGTTTTTTGGGAGGTGGAAAGGAAAGATTTTGCTTCAAAAAGCTTCATGTGTAGCATTCTTGACACATGAAGCTACTTGATTCTCATTTTATTTCAACTGCAACTTTTCTTGTATTATCTTAGGGAAAATTTATATCATAAAAATAATGGAAAGTTGGGATGGCACTGGGAATGCAAAGGCTTTAAAAATGCATCTTTTTCATCAAATTTTAATGGATATTATGTCATTTTATTTTATTTTTTAAGATTACGATTGCTTAAATGAAGAATAAGATCATTTAAGATAGTGTCATGTAAGAGGGGCTTCACACAAAGTGGCATTTGGATGTAATTGTATGGTTGTTCACGCAACGCGAGTGACATCATCCAAGAAAAATCAAAATGAAAGAATGATAAACAAATGATATCCAAAATGGGTATCATTAGTGATTCTAGAGGCCTGCTTCAACCTTGCATGAGCACTTGCAATCACTAGGGAGCTGCAGACAAGGTTTGTCTCTAATCCTGCCTCTGTTAGGCTTTTGCTCTATATGTATATATCTCTCTCTTTTATTAGTTGCTTCCTTTCTCAAGGAACAATATCCATTTTTTCATTTTGCACGTGGTTTGATGTCTAATTGAGGACAAAGGATTGGTGATCTCCATAGGGAACATCATAGGGAGCATCATCCATCAATTCCTCCAAGCTTTCTCTCTCTATCTCCCACTCTTTCCATTACATTTATTAGTCACTCCATTTCTTTCTTGAGCATCCTTCAAAGATTTATGCAAAGCTCTACTTATGAATATCCTTCAAAGCTTCGTGTAAAACTTAGTTTATTCACAAACTATCTCCTTTTTTGGAGGAGCTTGCGGCAAGGCAATGACACACTTTGATTCCACATCCATGATCGTTGTCTTCTTATTTTGTGAACTAAATTCTCTACATGCAATGTCATGTGTGCATGCAAGTAAATACATTGTGTTTTCAATTGCATATTCTGGATTGTTATTCGACATTCTACTTCAATGATTTTTTCATTTTAATTTTGTGATTTTTTTCCCTCTAAATTTGTTCTCTCTCTCCCTCTCTCTCTCTCTATCTCTTGTGCATTTGAATTCTTCCACCCTCTACGTGATCATAATCATCTCTCTTCTATTTTGGGAGGAGGTGTTTGATCGAGGATAGCTTTGTCTTAAGGAGATAACCTAAAAAAGTGTAAGTGTACCACATGTGATCAATAGAAGGGTTATCTTATTTAGTAAAACTTATAGGATTATATTTATAGAAGGTTTTTTTTAATAATTTGAAAACAAATTGTAAGTTTGTTGAAGAGAAAGGGGTCATTTATTACCGTACACCATGCAAGGAAAGGGTATTTTCTAATATCCTTTGAATGCACTTGATATACTTTGTTTACATATAGTGATCCTTTATCACAGCTTTCACTAGCTCAACTATCAAACTTAATGAAATGCTTATTATTTCAATTACTTCACCGATAATTTGGCAACAACTACCTCTCACATAGCCTATATATTATTTGAACTCATTGATCTATCCATTCTTCTCCCAAACCACACAAAAGTAAGAATGAATGAATTGGTAATGTGTAATGAGCTCATCGCCATACCTTCTTCTTAATATTGCAAAGTGAAGGCTTGATGGTGGCTCCATAATCCATGGGATGGTACTCAATCTGCAACCTCTACTCCATATCTCTCAATCGGATCCATAAGCACTCAATCCACGAGATGAAATGTGAAGAAGAAGAAAGACAACTCAATCTCTCCTTCAATCTACCTCTCACCCAAGAAGGGAAAGAAGAGAAGCATGTGCAATGAAGGAACTTCAACTTTCAAGTCCCTCCTCCTCTCTCACACTCTCACACTCTCACTCTTCCTCATTCTCAAGATGAAGCACAAGTAGATAGACTAGAAGAAAGAAAAAAAAACATACTTTGAAGTTTGCACACCACAAGAATGAGCTTATCCATTTACTTTCTAGTTTTTATGCATGAGGTTTGGAGTTTAGGCTTCCACTTAAGTTGGGCTCCCATCTTTACTATTTGGCTCTTGGTCAACCTTTCTCGATTTATGCATATATATTAAATTAAACTGACCATCACAAAAGTGAATGAAAGCTAGTGATCATTATGGATGATTTTCTTGGTTCTCTTATTATTGATGTTAAGGAAGATAATGCAACTATTAAGTTGGATTACAATGAAGAAACTTTGCAAGAACTTGAAGAAGTGCCACTACTCGTATTGCAAAATTGAAAGGTGAGAAGGATCGAAGCTTGCACGCGAGCTATGGCGGGAGAGCAAGAGCAAAAAAGAGAGAGACAAGAAATGGGAACTCCAACAGTCACAATGTGTGACCAGGCCTTCCTTTATTTACTAGTCACTAAAAATGAATGTAAAGAATAAAGTGACGTGACGGGCGCCCGCCACCTGTAGTGTGCAGTGGCGGGTACTGTCAGTGTAGTAATACACGGGGCGGCTCGGCGGAGGCGCCTTTACCCCAACAACCTCCCACTTAAAGGCGAATCTACCCCAGTGAGAGAGAAAAGAAAAGAAAAAGACAGTACAACTGTACATAGGTACAAGGGATGAGGAAAGGCAACATCTCATCCAACGCCCATCAATCTCCTGAGAAAGGCAAAGCGCTTAGTAGTGAGGCTTTTCGTGAGCAGATCTGCAGGATTCTCGTCAGTGGAGATCTTGACAAGGTCAACAGACTTGTCCTCCACGACACCACGTATGAAGTGATACCTCACCTCAATGTGTTTCATCTTCGCATGGAAGACCGGATTCTTAGCCAACTGAATGACACTCATAGAATCCGAATGCAGTGTAGGTATAGCATCAATCCCAAGGTCAGCAACTAGACGGCCTAGCCATATGGCCTCCTTGCAAGCCTCAGTGGCTGCAACATACTCGGCCTCAGTGGTAGACAAAGCCGTACACTTCTGAACCCTGGACATCCAAGAGACAGCACCTCCAACATAGGTGAATACATAGCCAGAAGTGGATTTCCTACTATCTGCATGTCCTGCATAATCGGAGTCAGTGTACCCCACGACCCCTGTATCCTGGCTGCCATAGCAAATACACATATCTGTTGTTCCCTTCAGGTACCTCATGTTACCCTTCACGGCATCCCAATGTTTCCTACCAAAAGTGTAGCCATATAGCGTGCCACAACACCAACTGCAAAGGCAATATCTGGACAAGTGGCTATCATGGCATACATCAAAATGCCCATGGCTGAAGCATAAGGGATCTGGGCCATCTTGGCCCTCTGCTCATCTGTCTGCGGACAATCGGCATGTGATACCTTCACATAAGAAGGCAATGGACAACCAATAGGCTTTATATCCTGCATCCGGAAGCGCTCAAGGACTTTATGAATATACTCCCTCTGTGACAAGTAGAGGAGTCCCTGATGCCTGTTGCGTCTAATGCGCATACCAAGTATGTGAGAGGCATGTCCCAAATCCTTCATCTCAAAGCTCTTCTTCAGCTGAGATTTAAGAGCATCTAGCTCATCATGAGCTTTCCCTGCTATTAGCATATCATCCACATACAGTACCAAAATAAGCAATGAACCATCATGGGCTTTCTTCGTGTAAAGACATGGATCCATAGCACTCCTCCTACAGCCCTGTGACGGCATAAAGGCATAAAACTTATGATACCATTCCCTAGGTTCCTGCTTCAAGCCATAAAGACTTTTTTTCAACTTGCACATTAGGTGCTCCCTGCCAGGTTCTGCAAAGCCCTTAGGTTGCTCCATATAGATCTCATCATGCAAGTCCCCATGTAAGAAAGCCATCTTGACATCCATCTGATATAGATCTAAGTCAAGCTGAGCAACCAAAGCCAAGACCAAGTGCAGGGTGGTCATCTTAACCACAGGAGAAAAGATTTCATCAAAGTCTACACCATGCTCCTGCTTAAAACCCTTTGCTACCAATCTAGCCTTGTATGCCGGCTTGGGGTGTCCAGGGGTACTTTTCAGCTTGTACACCCACTTGCATGGCAAAGCCTTCTTGCCCTTAGGCAAGGAAACCAAATCCCAAGTCTCATTCTTATGCAAGGAGTCGATCTCAGACTGCATAGCCCTCTCCCAAGAGTGATTGTCACCCCTGTGCATAGCCTCATCATAAGTGAAAGGCTCTCCTGCATCTGTAACCAAAATATAATGCATAGAGGGTTGAAATCTATCACGTGGATGTCTGTCTCTAGCAGACCGTCTCACTGTAGGCTCTGTTGCCTACCCAGCTGCCTGTCCAACACCCTGACCATGAGCATCTGCTGCAGCTGTAGGCTGTCCAATTGGCTGTGCAGGAGCTCTAGGCTCCTCCTCAAAAGATCACTCTGCGGATCTCAACCACCTTCTCAGGCTTCCTATGCATCTTGTCTTCATGGAAGACTACATCATGGCTGCGTACTATTTTCCACGCCTGCGGATCCTATAGGCGATAGCCAATCTCTCCTGAATCACCATAACCAAGAAAGATGCATTTAATACTCTTTGGATCCAACTTACTCCTCTTATCCTTAGGCATATGGCAGAATGCCTCACATCCAAAGACATGGAGATGCGCATAAGAGGGTGGCTTACCAGCCCAAACTTCCTCTGCAACCTGGAAATCCAATCCACTAGAAGGCGATCGGTTTATGACATGCACAGCCGTACTAACTGCCTCAACCCAAAAGCTCTGTGGTAGGCCTGCATGGCTAAGTATAGAGTGGACATGCTCCTGAATAGTCCTATTCATGCGCTCAGCCAAACCATTCTGGGCGGGGGTGTAAGGGGCGGTCAACTGACGCTTAATACCCCTGTCATAAAAAACTGCTCAAAAGCACGTGAGACATATTCTCCCCCATTGTGAGTCCTAAGGCATTTCAGCCTATACCGAGTCTGGTTCTCAACAAGAGCAAGCCAACGCTGAAAGACTGCCAAGACATTGGACTTTTGCTTTATGGGATAAGCCCACACTTTCCTAGAAAAATCATCAATGAAGGTAACAAAGTACTTCGCGCCACCCATAGACATACACGGCATGGGTCCACAAATATCTGAATGCACCAAAGCCAAGGGCTCACTCAAGCATGGCCTACCCGATTTCTTATGCGTAGACCTATTCTGCTTACCATAAAGACAATGATCACACGAGTCAAAACGTGCATAGTCCAAAGGCGAAAGATACTGCAAACCAGATAGCATTTTCATTCCCTTCAAAGACATATGCCCCAAATAGGCATGCCAAAGTGATACATGTGGGATAGAACCCAGTGCCAAAACATGGTCTACAGAAGAACCAGATACAACAAGAGGATAGAGGCTGCTAGCCTTGGTGCCTCTAGCAAGCACAAGTCTGCCTCTGGTAATCTTCCAGGCAGAATCCCCAAAACAGACATGAAACCCTGCATCATCCAACTGTCCTGCAGACATAAGGCTGCGCATAAGCGTAGGTACATGACATACATCCCTGAGCAAAAAGGAACTACCAGTGAAAAACTGCAACTGAATATCTCCATAGCCCACAATATCAAGAGACCTGTCATCTCCAAGTCTGACTGATCCAGATACAATATGGTAAGAGTGAAACCACTCACGGTAAGGCGTCACATGGAAGGACACACCTAAATCCAATAACCAGCACTGTCCATACATACTAGGTGTCTCAGTCAAGTGTGAGGCATCTGAAGAACTAACTGCAAGTATGAACTCATCACTACCATCGGAATCCTCGGTCTGCGTGACATTAATTTCTTCAATCTTGACGTTGGACTTCGCAGGTACTATGCTGCAATCAGAGGACTTCTCTTGCACTTTCTCTTTCCCCTTATCCTTGCGCTTCTCATTGCGCAACTCATGACACTGTGGTATGATATGGCCCTTTTTTCCACAATGATGACAAGTGACATTAGCGTTGCGCCCATGCGACTTACTATGTGACTTTCCATGAGATTTAGACTGACCCTTCTGAGAGTCACAGCCACGGCCATTCCCACGTTCATTCCTGTCATTCCTGCCTCTAACTGTCAAAGCATGTGAAACACGAGAGGCATCCAAGTTTTTGCGATTAACCTCTTCCTGCAGAAGAGCACTCTCAACATCATTCAGTTTCAGAGTAGCACTAGAGGCACATAGGGCAGTACGGAATACATCCCATGTCTCATTCAGAGTCCCAAGCAAGAAAAGAGGAGTTACTTCCTCTCCAAAGGTGATATCCTGCAAAGTCAAGTTCTTCAGTATAGCATGGAACTGGCTCAAGTGAGCAGACATAGTCGCATTATCCTTCATGCGCAGATCCATAAGCTGCTTCAACCAGTACATTTGACTTGCCAGACTTTTCTTATCATAAAGATTCTTGATCTTATTCCATAGATCCCATGCACTCTGTGCTTCCTCAAATACATTATAATGTACCTGTTCAGTGAGAGACAATACAATCGTGGACTTGCATAGCTCATCAAGTTCAAGCCAGTCGTCATTGTCCATAGTTTCAGGCTGCTCCCCACTCAACCGAAGTGGCTTAATCTGAGATTTCTGCACCAAGACCTGCCAAATTTGACTCTTCCAATAAGAGTAGTTGGTACCATCCAACTTTGTGATGTTAAATATGGCATTATCAGTCGAAGAGGACGCCATAATGCAGGCTGGAAATGCACAGACAATGTAAAACTGCTGGTTGTTTTACTGCAGAAAATGCCCAAAATCCACTAAAATGAGCTCCAAATGGCGAGAAAAGTGTGTCAAAAGATGCTGCCCACTTAGTACTAGGTGCGGTACACCAAATCAGGATATTTCAGCATAAAAAATACTGCTCAGTCCACCAATAAATGCTTGCTATAATAAATTTCAGAATTGCAATAATGAGAGCAAACTGTCCCAAAACTGGATCTAATGTCAACTAAACAATGCTAGGTCCAAAGCCGCCATAAAGAGGACAAAGCAAAGCCAAATGACAGTGAAAATACATGAGCATAACACCGAGAGATGTCAAATAGCATCTGCCAGTAAGAGGCACACCCCCAGACAATCTAGGAAAAATGTAGAACCAACTGCCAAAACCTGACACAAATAGGTGTCTGCTCAAAAGAAAGTGGATCCAAAATTGAGACTCAGTTCATAAGCATCCTGTGAACCAAGACATATACTCAATGCAACATCCAATTGTCGGAGTATATTCCCAAAGTCTCAATACATCTATAACTGCTCAATGTTGACATAGACTGCTCCAATAGCATGTAATCCCTGCTCAAGGTCAAGTAAGCATGCAAGATGCTCCCACTGGCACAAAAGGTGTACAATCGAGTTAAGGGCTCAAGCAACCCAAGACAAAGTACCAGTGACAAAAGACCAAGTCAATGCGTCATACGCTTCCCAAGAGCATGACATACATGAAGCATTTGATGTAGCAACCACTAAGCAAGACATAATCCCAATGGCAAGGTCTCTGTCAAGTCAATACATCCAGTAGCAAGCCAAAGTCAATATCCCTGTGAGTCGGAAGTGCTCAAAACATCCAAATCGGAGCTCCAAAATATCTGTCAAGCATGGACGAACTAAGAGGCATCAACCACGGACCAAAGCATGTAATGTATAGAGCTTATCCGTCAAGTACAGACAATAGGCATAAGCTGCCCAAATGCCAATCAAGTCAACCAAACTACCAATGACAAACCAATAACAATGGAGCAAATGCGATGCTCAAAAGCATTCCGGAATCACGATCATGAGTTCGAAGTCGATCCCTAAAGTGTAATACATCATGACATAGCCCATAGCATACATCCGGTATCGATAGAGAAGCAATACACGTGACAAATGAGCTTCAGCCCGCTCATGTACAACAACTCTAAACACCCCAAAACTGTCAATTTCCAGCCCAAAAACAATGCCAAATCATGGGCAAATCGAATGCCTACATTCCCAAGACATTAGGCATCATGTAGACCGCATATGGGCATCAAACAAGGTAACCGGAGTAGAGTATAAGCATCAAATGCCAATGCCAAGTGTGACTGCCCTGCTTCTAGCACTGTATAACAGTAAATGACAGTCCCAAATCAACCAATATTTCAGGCCAAAATCATGGCATAATCATGTGCAAACATTCCCAAGGCACTAGGCATCATGTAGACCGCATATGGGCATCAAATAACACAACCGAAATGGAGTGTAAGCAACAAATGATAATGCCAATGGTGCTGCCCTGTTTTCAGCCTGTTACACAGTTTATGACAGTCCCAAATCTGAAGAAATCAGCCCCGAATGATCAAGACCAATGCCCAAAGCTTGAATGACATCAAACATGAAGTCTATAGCCCTCTTGATCAAGGTAGAGAGCAAGAAGCAATGGCCAAGTGTGGAGCTAAAGTAGACGAGCGCTAACAGCCTGGAAAAAAATGGCGCAATCTACCCTGTTGGTGCTGAACTTGCTATTGCTCCACGTGGGCTGAAAGGGGGTAATGGGGGGCTCAAGAAGGGCCTATCAAAGACCTATGACAAGCCTCTTTGAGCCTTGATAGGTGTAAGGCACAATATGAGGGGAATAAGCTTTAAGAGTTTGAAGCCATGGCTGCCCTTGCTATTTGCAACCTGTAGATTGAAATAAAACCCTGAAAGAATGATCAAATACCTCAGTACCAATGCCTTGAAGGTGCCTCAATAGGCCAGGAAGGTGGTCGGGAAGCCGGGGAGTGACGGGAGCTTGGGGAGATCGGATATGGCTGCCGGGATGGAGATCCAATGCGTGAAGGGCGTCGATGCGAAGGTAGAGAAGCACCAAGTTGAGCTCGAGCAAGAGGAAGCCAAGCTTTGATACGAGTTGAAAGGTGAGAAGGATCGAAGCTTGCACGCGAGCTATGGCGGGAGAGCAAGAGCAAGAAAGAGAGAGACAAGAAATGGGAACTCCAACAGTCACAATGTTTTACTAGTCACTAAAAATGAATGTAAAGAATAAAGTGACGTGATGGGCACCTGCCACCTGCAGTGTGTAGTGGCGGATACTATCAGTGTAGTAATACACGGGGCGGCACGGCGGAGGCGCCTTTACCCCAACAAAAATGTACCATCTTTGTATGTTTTTATTTAGAATACCCATGTTTTTAATATGCAAGATAATATTTCCAGTCATTGCATTGCTCAATCTAGAGATCAAGTTAGTGTTCCACTGCAAGAATTGTGGGATTGGAATATTCACATTGTAACTCCTTTGCACAGGAAGAGTAAGATTGCAAGATTGGCACTATATTTCATTTGCAAGAGTTGGTTGAATATGAAGAATTGTAGAATGTACTCAGTTTTATGGTTTTTTTTAAAAGTTCTACATGAAATACACTCTATGATTCAATCTCCAATGGAGATGATTCATTGACTTTTTGTTGAGCTTGAAAAGGAGAAAATGTGGCCAATGTTACAGTAAAATTGAATCTTTGTTTGTCAATCGGCTTCAAGAAGAGAAAGCATTACTTTAGTAGTAGGTTTCTCAACTAAGAAATGCAATGTATTTCCAAGTTTCTCATTGTTTTGAAGTCATTAATGTTCTTGAGGAAGTTGTTCTATAGAAGGATAATGAAATTGCTGATTTGCATGCACAGTTGGTATTTTCTTATGATTCAAGTCAAGATGTCATTTTTGAGGATCTCTATGCATTGCATGATTATGTTGTTGATGTTTCAATTCAACCTGATATTTCTAAAGTTCTTGAGGACTTTGATCAGTCTATTACTGAAGTTGAAGTATACAGAAGTATGCAAGTACCTATAGTGGATATTTATGTAGTTCATATTGTAGTAGAAATGGTTTATGTTATTCATGCTGATTGGTTTTTGAGCATGAAAGAGCCAATTTTGTATGAGGTGGATGCTTGTAGTAAAAGTAATTTATAGTTTTCTGTATCAAGAAAGCTTTATAATGATCTACAAGAACCTAAAATTTAGCAATTCCTACAGTAGGACTATGAGTTCTTACAACAATATCTTGACTTCCTACAACAGCAACAAAACTTCGTATAACAATAGTTTGTCATTTTCCTATACCTGCAACAACAAGCTAAATTTTTGCAATACCTAGAGCAATAAGCTGAAATTCTGTACTTCTTACATGAGCAAAATATACTACATCAAGCTAAAAAACAGCCAGAAGTGCTACAACAACAATAAAAACAACAAATATGACAACCACATGATCATAGTTTCAATAACTTTAAAATCAATAGATACAATTTTTTTGGATTATCTTTTATATTTCTTTCTAGATGCAATGTCTTATTCAAGGTCTAAATTGGGTGGTACATTGCCATACATTTATTATGATGAAAATGCCAGAGCATCATTGATATATTTTTGATTCGATGCAATTATTCTATGCAGTTCGAGTAATAATCTACTTATTTTGTTATGGTTTTATATCTTCATTCTCTATGATATATTATGGATGTCATTGTGTATGATGAGTTCTTAGCCCTAGCATATTTCATTGAAATGGTTGTACTATAGAACTATGGCTCATTACTTGTCAACAATTTGTAAACACTTTTATTCTAGCTATAACGCAAGGAGACATTGTTAAACTTGTAGCTAATGGATTTAGGCTCCAAATACTAATTTAAGTTGATTATGATGAGTCATAGAAGGATTCATAGGTTCAATAAGTAGTTCGAATCAATTTTATGCAAGTCACTATTGTAGTGCTTGAAGGAGCAATAGTGCGGAATTCTATAAACATTATGATCATTTGCTATTCTCAAACTTTGGTAGTATTTCATTGTACTTATGTTGGTGATATTTTAGAGTTGGCAATAGTATTTATTTGTCTTGAATGGGCAAAGCAGATGTCATTCGTGTCATAGGAAACTACAATTCTGATGAAGGCAATTGCAACCCTATTGTGGAATACCTTAACATCGTTGTAGAAAATAGGGTTATTGTAGCAAGAAACAAGGTTATCATAGTAGAAAATAATTTTATCACAATAGTATAAGTGATAAGTTCACCGCTGCATGGAGTAGGTTCCCGCTAGAGGTGACAGTTAACTTGATATAGGAAATTAGTGACTTGATATAGAAAAGTAGTAGTTTGGAGTGACTACTCATTAATACCATGCAAAAAAGTCAATATATTGATGAAAGGATTTAGATGTTAGTGGGTTTGAATGTAGATCTTGATAGATATGTGTTTATGCAGATTGCTATTACCATGATGAGGAATGCTTTGGTCAAAGTTATGTGTGATCAATGGATTGTCATTGTAAGGAGAATATATCAAGTTATATCTTGGCCATATGTAGTTGTACAATAGTCATTTGTCTCATAAAATTTGGAAGAATTCATTCATGAGAAGGATGTTCTCAAGGAAAAGCTTGAAGGAATACAAGTTGAGTATGATAGACTTTTGGGGATGATTACTAAGATGGAAAGTGTCAAGTAGTATGACAATGCTAAAGCTTATTCCTCGGATTATGATATTGTGAAGGTTGTTATTACTAACTTTTTGCATGATATTAGTAAAAAAGTTAAGATAAGGGAGCTTACATCTGATAGGATTCATAAAGTTGATGTTCTATCTTTTTATCGTATGAGCAGCATGCACATGAGCAATCTATCACTAATTCTCATGATACTCATTAGCCTCATAGCTCATGAGGTTCCTTGCCTATCACTATCATACTTTATATTTTTCATCATATTTATGATATGTATGCATGTGTTTTGTGAGACTCTTTTGAGGGGTTTATGTGCAACCATAGTAGAGGGCTATAAGTATCCTATTGGAGAGCCTCTACTCATCCTTACTCTTCGGGGCTTACTTCATGGTGCAATGCTATGAGTAAGGCATACTTTTTCTTGTGAGGTATGTTAGTTTTGGATAAGGTATTTGACACTCTACCATGCAAGGATTTGAGTCATGGCTTTATCAGCTTTCCACTGAGTTGTGCCAAGTATTAACCATTGGCTTGACACATTATCTTTGCCCTTAGCATTGATTAGAATCTTAGTCTTCACTATTTCTTGTATGACGTAGACTTAAAATGTCTCATGAATTTGTATGCCTCATGAAGTGTAGCTATGTAGCTAGTTTTCAAGCATGGCTTGAAGAGGTATTATGGGTATCTCACATTTTTTGCTCATTGCTGATGATTACAATTTGATGTATGAAGGATTTTCTTGAGACTACATGATATAGTCTATTCTTATATGATGAAAATCATTCCTATTATGCATTTTGCATAGATTTGGCGCTGAAATAGTAGCATGCTTTATCTTGTATCAAAGACAAAGAATGTCAGTGATAGTTGAGGGATCATTATGAGGAAACTAGTGGTTGTTGTTGGAGCCTGATTTGGATGTTGAAATCATTGAAAGGTCTATATGGGAAATGGAGTTGTTTTGTGCTTTAGATGCCAAGTAGAAAGCAGTGATGTGGATCAAATGCAGCTCATGAAATTAGGATCTCTTAGTGGGAGACTATTTGGAATCAATTGGACTACTTGAATCTAGGCACCACAAAGGATGTTGGCTCGAGTTAGAAGTTGCAAGCTACTATATTTGCTTATACTTGCAAGGGAAGACTTCTTGTGATCTCTCCATAGGGAAATGCTAGGTGGATTTCATGCACAAGAAATATGTATGGATTGGGAGATGGGTCGAACTCAAGGTAAAAGCCAGAGTGTTGTCCCACACTTGGGGACACAACCCGTGTATAGGTTATGATGCGATTATTATGTGAGTGCATGTGCTTACATAGGCTATTACATAGTTAGAAGGTAGCATGCTGACTTTAATTTGTCAATGGTTCATGAATTAGGGGCATCAGCTCTATTGATGAATAAGTGATGGAAAGTGTTAACATTGCTATTGAGGGATAAAAAAGTCAATGGTGCATCATGAGAAGTGATGGAAAGTATTGTCATTACTATTGATGGGTAAGTGATGGAAAGTATTATCATTGCTATTGAGGGATAAAAAAGTAAATGGTGCATCATGAGAAAACCCTCAAAGCACCATGTGACTAATCCCAAGGAGTTTAGTCATAAATATATGTATATATCATGCGGGTTCAACATAAGGAATTTTTAAAATACCATTTTTACACATGTTTTACATACAAAAGGGTCCCATATAAAGGGTTTACTTACATATTAAATAGAAAAGGGTTATGCTTTATTATGAAAAAATTCAAAGATAAGGATATTTACAAATAGGCCTTGAATGCACGTGATATAGAGGGTATACATATAGTGAATTCCCTAGGTGACTAATGGGGCTCACATTCATGGATATGATGATCGAGGTTCCCTATAGCAATGCTTGGTAGTAGGAGTGTAGCCTTATGCGATGCCTAGATGACTTACTCATTGTTGTGCTTCCTATATTTTTGTGTAGTTGTGAGAGATTGGAAGGATTTTTGCAAGTGAGAGAGGGAGACGTCTCTGACTAAGGTTCCCTAGGTGCAAGTGACACATGGAGACATGTCTAACTAAGGCTCTCTAGGTGTTTCCAACTCTTGATGTGTCCTTTAGTTTACATGGGGAGCTAGGAAGCAAGGCTAGGGGGTTAGGGATAAAGTGAAGTGACCAAGGCTACTAAACATACCTAACTTAAGGACCTCTAGTTGTGGTGTTGTGTTTGTGCATGCTTATTCTCTCTCTCGCTTTTTCTTTTTCTTCATTTCTTTTGAAATACAATATAATAGTACTAAAGTACATTCCAACCTCAATAATAAGAATACAATGGCAAGATCAACTGATTTGAGGGAGCTCTTAAAGAGGGATAACTTGATTTAGATTGAAGAACTAATGATGGAATGGTCATAGAACTCAAGATAGGGTATTGTTGAAACTATGGCATGATTGATGAAGGAGCTCTCACCATTGATAAGAGCTTGTTTTCTCATCAATATTATGATAGGTTTGACGGCAAAGAGAATAGCTAAGAGAATGTTTATGGAGGCACACTTGGATGTGGAGCATTATCTTGCATATGTGATCTTTAAAGTCTCTCCTAGTGACATATTTGGACTTGGCCTTCATTGCTTGGTAGTACTTTTGGTCATTCTTCCAAAAGGTGGTAGTCCTTGATGGTTTCAAACATTTGATCTACCTATGTAATCATCTAGTTATCCTACCTTCACTTGATAAACATATCAGAGAACATGCAGTTGATGTGCTTCAAAATCCATTGATATGATTCTTTTTGAAAAAACACCATTTACTCGAGTCTAGTTGTGTTGATCTTGATTCTGGTCATCTTTGCTTGAGAATCATTGCTTGTAGGGTGTGCGTTTCTTTTATTTCTCTCTTTTTCTTTTAAAATTTTAGAGAAAATTAAAATAAACAAACAAAATGGTGATTGAGTTGTACACAAAATAATTAATTTATATACATGTTTACAACTACGAATCCATGTTACTCCGAGATGTTAGAAGCTAATTGTAAAACTTAGGATTATACTCTTATGCAGTGCAAGCATTAAGGAGTCGTGGAAACTTCACTAGAAAGAATAAGTATTTTGCAATATCGAGTAGTATTGTTCTGTGTCCTAGTCTACTAGCAATATGCAATTCCTCTTCTATTAGAATTTTGTCAAGAAGGGGATAGTCTAGGATGGGTCTCACTAAGGCCATATCACTAACATTAGCTAGCGCATGAAAAGAAGTGGGGGCTATATAGGTCAAAGGTCTCTTTGAGAATGCCATATAGCTCGTTGCTCCTCTGAGATATTCATTAGCTCATCCATTGAAGCTTGATTATTAAACCACCGTGTCTCGAACTAGCTTTCTCCCTCAATTTTTTGTTTGAACTTCTCAATGATGAGCACATCATGATGACAAAGCATTTCATTGAATGTAACTATTAAGCAGTGCTCTTTGGCTTTCTCATTTGAGATGTGACATAGAAGATTATCTAGACGCCCATCAAACTGTTCGCCCAAGATGCTCTTGTTCCTCTCAAGTTAATGGATAACCTAGGTATTCCTCGTGTTCTTTAGGCAATGTGCCCGTGTTAGCATGGACATTGATGAGTGCAAGAAACTTCAACCTAGCATCCAATTCTATGAGGCACTCAATGGCATTCCTATTTCCTAAGCATGCTTACTTTGTTGCCATTTCTTTTAGGGTTGTGATAGTTGATTTGGCCTTTAATTTGGCAAGAGGTTTGGGTCAAGACACGATCAAGATTGAAGGAGTGTAGGATTGCTTATTCTTTTAGGATTATTTTGTTTATCCCGAGTCTCAATGGCCACCATGTCTTGTTGCTTATTAGATGTGATAGGTGTAGTCACAACTAATGGGTGTGACTGTTCTATTTTCACACTTGATTGGACATCATGCACCTTGTTATCCATGGATTGATTCTATCTACAATAGTTGGAAGCATCTATTGCTTGGAATGCCTAGAATTTTTAGAAGCATTCACAAGTTTAGTGCTTTCAAGAGAATGGAAAATGGGGATATCTAAGGATTGGTCATGTATATGGACTATCTACTTGATTTTATGGAATCCTTTTTCATGGCTTCTATAGTTTTTGCTATTTTTATTGATTCTTTTTCTTCCTTTTCTTCCTCTTTGACAACGAAGGTGTGAGCTTCGGGGATTATGTGCCCTTCGCCTCATTTGAAAATTGTATTATCAGTTGGCTCATTAGTGATTTCTTCTCCTTTTGTCTTGTCATGGGTTTTTCCTATTTCAAGTTGAACATTGTTGCTAGGCTCTAGTGATTCAATTGACTCTTGTTTTGAAGAGTCAAGCCTTTTTGTTGTTTTATCTTCATTAGGCATATTAATTGTGGATGCTAGTGATTGTTCCTACTTAATTGATGACTTTAGGGCTTTATCATGTTCAATTATGAAAGGCTTGTCCTTAGGGATTGTAGTCAACATTGCCTCCTTTGATTATTTCTTTTTATGTTTAGGTTTGTTTTTCCTCTATTGAGTAGACACCCATGTGTGGTGTGACAAAGTTGGTCTTGCAGGACATGGGTTGGGAAACCACAACAAATGATTTCCCATACTACCCTTGACTAAGTAGGAGGGATCCTAGAACCCATCGCTACATACTAGCCCTCTGCCGATGTGTTTGCCAACAAGGTTTGCATCTTTCTCAAAGTTTTCTATGATTTCTATTGGTCCATCTTGTATCATTGGCATTTCTCCTTAGATTTTTTGTTTGAAGAATCATCATGCTGACAGGTTTTCTTTCTTCATAGTGTGCTTGAAGTAACTACTCAAGAATCTCCTTGCTTCTCCCACTAGTTCGTATCTCTTTTGAGTTGTGGATTTGCTCCTTGCCTATTCTTGGTTGAGGACTGGCAAGATCACCCTTGCTAAAAGTTGTGATTATTCTCACATTCAAGAGTATTAGATATATATATGTTACATTACATAATCAACCTTGCATTTTGTTGCTCACTTGAAAGCCCTACCTATAAGTATTTTCTTTTCCACATCTTCACGATTTGGGAGCACATGGAACAAGATGGGTAGAGTTTCTATCTCGATGTTTGTGAAAATTATGCATTTTCCTAGGAGAGAATATGGATTTCTCCCATAGGTATTGAGGATTCCATTGGTTGGTATAAGCTTTTGATTATCTATTTTAGTCTATGATTCATAGGTCAAAATATTAAACTCCACCCCATTTTCCATAAGAGCATCCAAAACATCTCATCTTTTTGCTATTAGTTTGACACTAAAATAGGGGGGAGGTCTTATCTCATCATCTTTCCAGTCTAGGTTTATAAC
This sequence comes from Lygodium microphyllum, assembly GCF_053477565.2. NCBI lineage: Eukaryota > Viridiplantae > Streptophyta > Polypodiopsida > Schizaeales > Lygodiaceae > Lygodium > Lygodium microphyllum. The sequence continues at coordinate 27,079,148 of NC_141142.1, read as the reverse complement.
CCCAACCTTTTGAATGTGGTTCATTAAACTCTTAAGCTACACTACCAAATGTGGTCTATGCATTAGAATTATGGCTCTTTCATGCAATGTGACTCTTATCACATTCAAGATCAAGATTGTTGAGGTGATTCATCTTTGTGTTGGTCCTCCAATGGTGTTGCATTATGTTCAAACGGAGTGCAAATTGAATGCAATGTGCAAGTGCTCTTGTGTGGCCTTGTTGCCATTGATGGCTAGCATGGCCCATTAGAATGACATTGTCTCGATTTTTCTATCATTTGGGTGCAAGTTTTCCTTGCTTCCAATTTTTCAATTTTCTAAAGTTGTTGAGGTCTATTACTTGGGTTCAGTCACTCCTCTTGCCTTGGAGAAGTTGAGATGCTCCTAGCTAGAGGTGTGAGGCACTCTAATTCTGTAAGCATAGCACTTTCCCTTTGAGAGGGGTCTTGGAAAGATAATGTTCGAGCACACTAATTCAAGGGTATCTGGCCTCTCCTCGTGCAATGTTTCTAGCTCCACAAAGCACTTCTTGCACAAGTTCCTTCAAGAAAACTTGAGAAGTTAGGGGATATTAGTATGTAATGCAATCAAACTACAAGGATCCTTAGGAATGTTTTGTGTGACTTCACCTCAAGTGTTGGCATCTTTTATCTGGACAAGGGTCTTGGTTTGATGTGCTTTACTATTATGTAGGCTATTTCACTACCACCAAGGTCTAGAAGAATTATGGGTTTTAGATGTAGACCATTCATGTGATGATGTCTCCTTGACTACCCCTAATGGTCTCAAGAGATTGTTTCTTTTGCTTAAGTCCCAATACCAGTAGTTTTAAAATGGTGGCACAATTTAAGATTTTTCTCAAGTCATTGTTTATATCAGTACTCTTGAGGATCATTTAGTAGCCACGAGAGACTTCTTGTTGAGCCTAGGATAGTAAGTAAAACTTGCTTTTGCCTCAAAGGAGAGGTGAATGTGGGGTCAAGCTACGGGGTCTCTAAGTGCAAGTTTCAAGTGGTTGCAATGACTAGGAACATTTTTACCTCATTCCATATCTTGTAGACAATCCATAGACTAGTGTGGACCTTCCATGTAAGGAAGAGAAAAACACATTATGTTGTGCTTTTGGAGGAGTAACGATGATAAGGAGCACACATTAGTAGGAGAAGATGTAATTACTTAAAAGTACTCCCTTTAGTTTTCTACTTGGATAGTAACCAAGACTCGAGAATGTGAATTTTGTTCCTTGTTCTCCCTAGGCCCCAGTGGCTCAATGAAGCTCTCTTAGCAAGTGGACTATGGTTAGTAGCCACACAAGCTTAAGTGCATGGTAGTGTGGAATACATGAATCACTCAAGTGGTCTCCCAATGTAGCTCCTACCTCATCATTGTGAGGAGTCTTGAGTCACAAGCAACTTGATATGAATCAAATTCCCTTACCTATCATATGAGCCCAAAAGAGGCAACCGAAGTGGCCCTCTTTTTCACCCTTAAGGGGATTTAGTGGTATGCAACTCAAGGCACACATTGCCCTCAAGGTGATGGTGTTGCAATTTGAGCTAGCACTTTCTAATGTGTTGAATAAAGCTTCCACCCCTTGCCAATCACCTCTAGTGAGCTACCAACATTGTCAACAAGATATGTAACAATTATCCTCAAGGTGGCTCAGGTGTCTTGACACGAAGTGGCAACATAAGCTAGAGGTGGTGCAAGCAACATACTTCTTTTCTCAAGTTATCATCCTATGAGAAACTTGCTGGTAGTCAACTCTCATCAAAGGTTGTACTTTTCCTTGAGTATCTAGGTTGGCGTTGGCCACTAGGGACACTCACTAATCCCCACTAGGTACACTCACTATAGCCTTGGAGTCCTAGTGTGATGTCCAACTATGCTTCCCTAGGTTCATTGTGCAAGGAGGTACTCTTGGGTGCCACCATGATGAGATTTTCTTGCACAACTACAACGCCATAGACTTAGGGGATGGAGAGAAGGGTTCAACAAGCGTCCAAGTATTCCATAAGTAGAATTCTAGGTAGTTCCAAATCACGCAACTGGTCGATATCTTAGCAAGACCCCGGTGTGATGCTCTCGTTTCTAGCTAGGCTACACATGTAAAGCATCAAGGTGTGATGCTCTCATTTCTAGCTCTTGCAATAGAATTATGATATTGTAATATATTGCATGGTCGGTTGTGGGACCCAATCTATGTCCGAGTTGTTGGCAGCCGAATGGATGGCAACCAATTAGAGCATAGCCATCGTAAGCTCACGTGGTCACCAATTAGAGCATTGGTGGCAACTCTGAATGGCTGCCTTGTAGGGACCCAATTAGCCTATTATGAGGTGGGGGCTCGGCAACGTGAGAAAGTGGTCAACCTCAGAGGACCCACGCAATGCAAGGGTGGCATCCGAATTATGTTGGCGTCCGAATTAGTTATGCCAAACTGAGCTATCCAAATAAGGTGCCCGAATGAGCTATGTTCGAATGCGGTGGGGAGGAAAGTCGGTCGAGTCGTGAGGCTAAGTGATTTTTACATTATTTTTAAGAAAAAATCATTTGGAGGCCTTTCGGTCAGCCGAATGCAATATGTAGGAAACGGGGTATCAAATGGCCAATGTGGCGACGTCCGAATGTATGATGGGGTGCCATCCGAATGCCATGTTGGGGAGGTGGGCAAAGAATTGGATTAAATGCTACAGTCAGAGGTGGAGGCTGGTCGACATTAAAAGCAACATGTTGATTGTAGAGAAAAAGGATAGCTACTAATCCGCCTTGGTCTCACCAATTGTGGAAGGGTCTGTGCTCAGGTAAACAAATGACAGTGTGGTCGACATTTTGACCATCGCAGTCACCATCATCGTAGTGGCTATCAAGCTCATATTATCCTATTCCATGTGGAATATGATGCTGGATAAAGCTCTGGGCCAAGTACGCTCACCATCGCAGTCACCATCATCGTAGTAGCCGTCCCGAAGGCCTTCGCTTACTAGCCTATCCCATCGTAGTAGTCACACTCTTATTATCCTATTCCATGTGGAATATGATGCTGGATAATGCTCTGGGTCAAGTACGCTCACCCTCAATCCAATGACCGTTATCAGGTCTGGATTGCAACGGCACTTACAGGGTATCATGAAAAGTTTCAATTTTGCTTATTTTGTGGTCGTACCAGCAAGCATACTTTAGTAGCGAGAGAGAGCTTTATGGTCCCTGTCAGAGCGGGCCATAAATAACAAAAAGCGAGGAGCGCAATTGGATAGGAAGCACCAATGAGATGCCGCACACCTTCTAGGCTGGCCAATGGAATTGCTTAGCGCTCCTAAAATTCTTCGAGAAACAACCTTTTTTGTCACGTACAAGCTAATGACTTTTGTGAGTTGATATACCTGCGTTAGTAGCTTGCATGGCGAAGCCTCTTCACTTGAAATTGTTAGGTGAGTAGTAACCCCACGGAGAAGGCCCTCGTACAATGGGGTTTGCAACGAGGCATGCCTTTCAATGCAACCAGCGGGACTGAATGGACATTTTTGAAGATAGATACATTCAAATCCAAGAAGAAGCATGCAGGAGTTCTCTCTTACTAAAACATGATGGGAGTTTGGGAGAAGGAACTCCAAACCACTTCCTATATAGGTCAGAAAAGAGAAATTGTTAGTTACATTTATACATAACTAGATAAAGTCTAATCTAAAAAAACAAACTTTACTAGGTTGCCAATCTAGAAAGATAGCTTTCAATATAGCAAGATTCTTCTAGTTGACTTCTTATATAGAAAATTTAATTTTCTAAATTCCTGTATAGCAACTTTGTCAAAAAAGTTACTATATAGCAACATTATTATATAACTTTCTATATAGTTCTTAATGTATGTAAAGATTTTTGTAGCTATGTTACTATGTAGCAAGTTTATTATCATAAACTTATTTAGTAACTTCTTCAAAAAAGTTACTATATATAGTAGCATTGTAACATACATTATCTATATATGAGTTGCAATGATTTAATTTTAGCTTCATGAACTAACATTTTATCATCTACATTACCCATACCAAATTAGTTATTTTTAATTCACCTCCTAATTGTGATTGTGTTTAACAGGCATCAAGCCTCTCTAAGTCTTGATTTGAAAGAACGCCAACTGCCCTATTGACCTCTCATTCTAGTCACAAATTTAAAGCATGTTGCTGATGTAATATGCTTCAAATTACCTCTCACATCTCATAAGCTGACTCCATAATACTGCAACATGATATTTATCAATGAATCTCCAACATTAGAACATGTTACCAAACCCTCATTACCAAGGATCAACGCTCCAATATTTGATGAGATGCATCTAGATATCTATGATCGTGATCTCTTTCTTACTCACCTTGAGATGCAAATACTAGATTTAAGTTACCATGGACATTGATATCCTTGTGAATACATAACTTTGAGGAGAGGATGTGGAAGAACACAATTAGATATCCCTCAAAGTTTACGTTCTACTTCTAGTGAGGGGATGTACAATGCACCATCGTTTAACTAATGTCATTACCTACAACAAACAATAAAAAAACAATAAACAAGTTGACCTATTTCAATAAATAAGTCTAGTGCAACTTTTGATGCCTCTCCTGTGAGTAGTTCTATTTTCTATCAGGTTTCTTCTTCTAGGCATTTAACATTAGACTCAAAATCTCTAGCTTACTTGAAAAGAGTCATACTACAATCAACTATAACAATGTAAAGCCCTCTAAACAAGTTAAAAGTAATCATGTATGCCCTTTTATAAACATCTACATAGACAACTAGCATTCACATAGAAATGGATATATGCACCAACGATAGCAAGGAAAACTACTTCAGAAGCTAGAACATTGTTGCCTTTCTAATGCTAAGAATGTAACTATGGTCATGAATATATCTACCACCAACTAGCATCATTGCAAAGCATAGAAGATGATTGGAAAGAGTGTTTGAAAAACACAAAAATTGCTACATGTTTGAATGGAAAAACTTGAGTCCTGGCATCAAAGAGTTTCCATTCAACACCATTGATCACTCACTTTGTGACAAAATGAATCCATTTTTCAATGAAACATGCTCTTCACAGTTGTATCAAAAAATTAATTCATATTAGCTCACGCACATACAATCACTTACCCTAGTCTAAGTAACATTCAATAAATAAATCAAGTTAGGCAAGAAAAACGACTAGAAAGCCAATGTAACTAAGAGACAAATCATTTTGGACTCCTTGAGAACTTCAATCTTAACATTTAAAGTTGAATGCACTTGTGACTAATTCAAGGGTCTGAATTTGATGCTTCATGATTTAGCAAAATTAAGGGTGTACAATACTATATAGTAGATCCAAAAAATTTGCTTGTCACATTCCCACAGGGGAGAATTAAACTTTAGAACTAATGCAAGAAGTTAATATCAAAATTTTCCAATTGAATTGTAGTGTTGCAACCCCTTGCCAAGTGCATGACACATGTTGGAAAGCTAAGAACAAGACCCTAGCCTAGGTACTTTTAATAAAGGAAGAGCCATTGAGATACATCAAAACACTAGTATAAGTCAGCAACATTCACAATACCTCTACAATCTTCTACCTCAACTTAGCTTCCCATTATGCTTGGTATGCCGAGACTTCCTCTCCACTTCCTCCTTGGCTTGCTTTAATCTTGTGGCCTTGTTTGCAATGCATAATCACACAAACTTCTTGTTGGTAACAACATTTGAGAACCAAGATGCATCTAGAATGCACAAATCTAAACTTTAAAAATGGTCAAGCCTTTCTCTAATAATCAGAATTCAAGGCAATGATCAAGCAATACCTAAACAAATGAAGAAGATAAATGACAGTGATCCTTGCCATGGATATGTTGTGTACATAACATTGTAAAACAAAGCTTTGTATGATAAACACAATTATTGCTCTAATCCAATATACCCCAACTCTCTATCCATCCCTTTTCCTCATAGACTCATCAAGTTTTCCTTTTGAGGCCTCTTAGATAAGGCCTTCTAGGCCCTTGTTCATGCTCTTCAAGCATAAGAAAAAGCACACATGCTAGTATAACACATATGTAAACTTGTTTATACACAATCCACTACTTTACAAGTTAGGTGCAATTGAAATCATGGTGGGAAAGAAAAAAACACCCAATGCTTTCACATTGAAATATGCATGCATTGAAAAGATTGTGTATAATTAGTGCTTATTGCTCTATGCAAGATGTTCACATAGGTTCTTTGATTATGTTTAGGACCCTTACTCTCTAGATCCATCACTTTCTCCTTAAGGTGTTCACCCCCTATTAATGTCCTTCAGTTGCCTCCAGTCCCTCCCTTGGAGTGACTGCATACTTTTTCCAAGAAGCCAATGGACTTTCCTTAGCGGTATTTGGTGTAGTTCACACAGTCCTTGTGGGAGTTGGTGTCAGTGGGGTAGGCAACAATACATTGATCTATAGCTTCTCTGTTTTCTTGAGCTGATAGCACACATGACCAACAATGGCTGCAAGTGAGGAGCTATCTACTCACCTAAATGTGACAACAAATAACCTAAAGCACCACTACTCCATACATAATCTATAGGAGCCTACCATCCTATGATTGGAATGTTATTGCATGCTCACAAACTCTCGATCATTTTCCACCTTCTATGCATCCTATATGCTATTTGTAGTACTCAACCGAGAAGTTCAGGGTTTCCAAAGTACCTCAAGCTTCTTCAGAATTTGTGTGACTTGGAAACTATTTTTCTTGCTATCCTTAATCCATTGCTTTCTCCTTTAAAGCATATCTACCCCGTGTTAATGTCCTTCAGCTACCTGCAATCCCTCCCTTAGAGTAGGTGCTCTTTATTTTACCAAAATTATTGCTTCCCTTAGAATAGTTGTCGAATGGAAGAAAGAATAGCTCATGCTCTTTGTTTTTTGGAATTATTTCTTCCTCTCCATCACTATTATTTTGAAGTTCATGTTGATCACGTCTAAAAGATTGGTACTTCACTTGAAACAAAGAGGAAAATGTGGTCTCCCATACTGTCTGCTGCTCCATCTTTGCCTCTCCTGATGATGTCAATGCCATGTATTTAGAATCTTGAGTTTTAGGCACATGATAACTACTCTTCAGGGGTGTTCGATTGTTTGTTGTTAATGTTTGAAGTCAAAATAATGAGTAGGTTTTCCTACTATTGCAAAGGCATGTCCACACACCATGTATCATGCTATAGGAGCCACTTCACCTCATGGTACGAGCTTTGCAAGCTGCTCTTTGCACTCTCCCAAGAGAAGAGATCCTTGTGTTTGTCAAGGCTTTTTTTCCCTAACATGGATGGTATGATTTCATGCATCATCAAATCCTAGGTGCCTGTGACTCATCTAGAATTCTATCTATGATTGACCAATGTCTTTCTCTAATTCTTTTCTAGACGATTTGTCTACAAAACTAGCCTTGCCTTTCTCTATTTCATATTCACATAACTTCCTTTCTACAGGTTCTAGGCTTGCTATCTTGTTTCCAGGATCCTTGTAGTATTTGTTGTGGAACTCTTCTTTGCTCATGAACTCCATAAGAGAATTATGTTAAATGAATTTCCTTGTTCTAGCATGATTATCATCACTATATGGCATCCTTCCTACTTGCATAACTACCCATAATGCTTCTTGCCAATAGAGCTACAACACAACCTGCTTTAACCCCTTGTTGAGATATTAATTCCAATCAATGATACAACCATCATTTCTCTTGTAGAAAATCCTGGGACTTTACAACTATCTCCTCTTTCTTGTTGATAGGAACAATCCCTTCTTCTCGTGATTTTCTTGGCCTTCCCACTAGCATCTTACTTATAGACTTAAGTTGATGGCTATAGCACAAAGATTAATACTCATTCTCAATGTGAAGATGGAGGAGGAAGGAGATGGAAGTAGTAGAACTCCTTGATTGATACCTCCGTGCTTTATTTTTGCAATACCTCCTTTCTTTTAGATTGGGGATCACTCTTGACGTCTTCGTAGATCTCTGTTTTATCCACACTCTAATTTTTTCTATGTACTTAGAAGTCTCTCTAGAGACTATCATCAAGATAAGAACCCGCCCGCTTCCTTAATCAAAATATCACATTGTACTGTAATTTCCATAGTTGCACCATGGAGATCATTGCTTTCTAGTTACTATCCACTACTTCATGCCTTGTGGTGGCCCTGTTACTTGCAAAAGAATAGCTAATCAATCCACTTCCAGCCCGCGGCTTCTATACATCTCAGCCTCTCTCTCTCTTCTTCAGTTTCCTCAGCTTTTTGGTGTCCTAGCTACTCAAAATAGATGACACCCATAAGAAGCCTCCTACTTCTCCTACTAGCTCAACACAACCCAAAATCACTTTCTTCAGTTTCCACTTCCTTCCATGGCTTTCCTTACAATGTTTAGCAGTTGAATCACCTTTCTTCTATCGTTTCCACCTCCCTTAGATCAATCTTTACCTCTTCTTCATGGTTGTCATAGAGCACACCCAAGCCCCAAGAAAACATAAAACTGTGCCTTTCCAAGAAAATATGTATGTATTATAACTAAAAATTACTATCTAGCCTACAAACCTCCAGTGAAGAGACTCTGCAAGTTGGGGTGTGCATAGGATGCATTGGATGCAACAAATTGTCCATTACATCCATTGGATGTTGATTGACAGCAAACATACCTCCAAATTTGCATTATAGTGGAAAATTGAAGCAAATATAAGAGCTTGGAATCTACCTTTAATCTTCAATAGTATATGTAAGAGTTTTTAAGGCTCCATTTCCATTAGTACATAAAACTCTGCGATATTCGTTAGTGCGTAAACCTTTATGACATCCATTTTCCCCTTCTAACACACATCGTCCCAACAACTCATTCAACATAACTAGAATTAAACATTTTCATGCTTGTCTACTATCTTTTTTTAAATTTCCATTTCAGACTAGTCCAGACGGACAAGTCCGATCCTTTGATAAGTGGGCGGGAGATCTTTCACAACTAGTAATATAGCTATTGAATTTTTAAACAATCAAATTTGTGGGCTTTCTAATGAGCTAATGAGAAAGGTTCAAGTCCTAATTAAAAGTCCAAAATATTCATTTTCAACTTGGGTGCAATGCTACTACCTAACAAAATTCTTCAAGGGCTAACAATTTTTGCAGGTCCCTATGCATGACACATCAAGGAATGACCCTACAATTGAAATATGTTCGAAGGTGGGTGTATTTCCCCTTATTCATGTGAGTTTCTCTCCATAATGTATTCCCATTAGTTCAATTAAATTTTAATTAAAATCGTACCCTTGATAATGTTAAATAGTAATGGTAATGATGATCGTAAGTTCAAGCTAATTTCAACTCCTAACAAGCCAACAAGCACGATTTATAAATGGACTTGGAATGGTGTTGCAAATTTGGTTGCAAATACTAGATTAAGGATATAAAGAGCCAAAGGTAACATGTGAGCCCACATCAAGGAGTCATAGCTCAATTTGTTGAGGACAGTGTATGCATTTCAACTAGTCTAATTGGTTGAGATTTGTGTACTTGTGAACCCATGTCAATGAGCCATAGCTCAATTGGTAGAGACAAGTATATGTATTTCAAGTGGTTCGAGGATGCATTCCTCCCAAATTTTTTGTAGCTTTGCAACACTTGCCGTCCCTAAGGATGGTGCCCTCAATTGGTTGAGTGGGTGTATGCATTTCAACTGGTCCAAGGATCAATATCTCCCAACTACTACATGGCTCTAGGGCACTACCATCCCTAGAGATGGTGACCTCTAAGTTCTTCAGGCAATGTTTCACAATAAGAATCCAGATAATAAATGCATCCAAGTGGTGTCACATTGGCAATTGAATAGAGAATGTTATTTTTTCAATAGTTTTCAATAGTTTTAAGGTTTGGGAGGAATTCCATGAACATCATATAGGCATGGTTTTTACTTTGGCATTTTTAAGCCAATAATGAAGTTTGACTCCTCATCCTAGAGCATCAACATGCACCCCAAGCTAAGCCCATGCAGAAATCACATTAGAACTTTTCCATATCAATATCCACATGGTCTTAAAGGAAATACATCAAAATAATTTAATATTTTATAGTTTTACCATAGCATATTCTTAACTTAAAATTATTCACAATATGGGAATCTAGGAGATTTGGAAGAACTTAACTATTCAAGGTCTAACCCATTGTACATAAAATTAGTTCTTAGATATTATGACTCCAATTCTAGTTCATAGTTTATCCTCCTATGACGAGGATTATTAGATCATGAATACAAGATGAATGCTTACTAACAAAGACCATGAGTTGAATTGTTGGCATACTTAGACACCGAATGTAACAACCTACGTGAATATGGCAATTTTCATACTATGCTCAACCATTAGTCGTGGAGGCTAAATAGGATGATGATGGAGAATAGAAGCAGAGTTAAAGACTCACAGAGTGGTATGGGTGATGATACAAGTGACCCAACACACTTTCTACTCTTATTGAGATGAAATCAATAAAAATTTAGGATTTTTCTTATGGGGCACTCAAGTACCCTTAGTGAATTTGAGTTTGGGATTACTTGATCATCTTAGTGAAATTTTTAGTATTGATCTAGCTTCTTCAATTTTCCACACCCTCTCGAGACCAAAATAAGAACCAAGAGAGATTGCCAATGTTCATATGTATAAAGCATGGGAAACTTGTGGCACTTTTAAAGCATAATCACAAGCATGTGTGGAAGGATAGACATTGCAAGCTTAAACCATACCTTGCACATAGCATGGAGGGGTAATAGGAGTTAGTTGCAGACTTGGGGAGCATGATGCATGACCAGTAAATATGTGTAGCACAAATGGCTTCCTACTCAATCTTGAGATCTTCTTTGTGTGCTCCATCATACCAAACAAAGGGGGCTAACAACATACTTTGCATGGCTTTTGTCACAGTATAGGTCAAGTTTAAGGCTCAAATATAGTAGCCGTGTTAGAAAGGAGCTAGGGTATATCACCATGTATAGCTAGATGCATGCAAAATGTATAGCCATGATCATGTAGATGGTGCAAGCTGCATGAAGTGGAACAATCTATTTGCCTCAAGTTCATCATAAGCACTATTATGGGACATTCCAGTAAAGTAGGAATGCAATGACAAAGAGACATCCTAAAAAAGTTGGCAAGACTAGTCCATAGTTCTTTCGACTAGGCCATAGTTCTTTGGATCATCAACTAGAATATCTAAAACATGTATATTGTAGTATCTCTAATTTTAGGCTTATGAATAATAGGCAAGGGAGGAAAACATCATATTCAACCTAGCATATTTGGCCATATATTTCATATTTGAGGCCGGGATACAATATCCATGCTAGAAAGATATTAGCTATATCACTAGTATGCATGGATGCCTACATGTTGTATGGCCATGATGAAATAGTTAATGCCAACAAAGGCCACATCTTTCCCAAGTGAAAGTGTGCCACATAAAACCAATATCAAGTACTTGCTTAAAGCTATTTAATGGCAACCAATACTCAATTAGCATTCCACACAACAAGCTTTGTAGCAAAATAGGTGTGTGGTGCGTCACTATACAGGGGGGGAGCCAAAGAGATTTAGGACCACACAACCAAAGGTAGACCATTATATATCCATGGAGTATCGAGTGCCATGGGCAGCTATTAGAAACCTAGTTTAAAGCGATCAATATTTTAATATATACCACATAAAAAACTCTACAAGAGAAAACAATACCATAATATTAGTAGGCACCATCATCAAGGAGAAGTCCAATGCTTGACATTACAAATGATACATGCCATGAAGAACAAATTGGCCATGATTTTGTGTGTATTTACATACATATATACACTTATATACACATAGATCCACATCAACAATATGTAAATATCATCATCATGGGCTTAGATTCATGTATGTGTAGTGTGCTTTAGGTGTATATAGTTGCAAAAAGAAATATACATGTTTACATATATATTCATAATGTGTGTTAGATGCACATACTTGCATCATCTATATAGACCTATATGAGTGGAAGTTTTTAAATATGCATATGTGTATAATGTACTTATAAATAAATATATAAATATAAATATAAATATATATATATATGTACATGTGTGCAAAGTAGAGAAGTAAGGTCATGTTAGTACAATAACCCTTCATCTAGCTAAAGGTACACTCATATCCAATGTAGTAATTTTTTCATATATAGATTTTGAATTTAGCAAGTATTATATGAAACACTATTCTAGTTGAGGACATTGATTTGCATGTTATAACTGGGAAAATCATGAGTTCCTAGAAAGACTATGTAGTTTTTGCCAATTACAGGATAGTAATTTATTAGTTAAAACTAGTGAAATCCAAAATTATCAACTTATACAACAAGTTACTATATAATATTACTAGATAGGGATTTAATTTTCTAGATAATAACTAGAAAAAAAGCTTTACTAGTTAAAAGAAACTTGTGATGCCGAAATTTTGTAGTTATAAGTAGGAAATTTTGCATTGTTACTAGTTTCATTGGGATTCTTATTAGTTACAATATGGATAATTTGCTATATAGTAAGGGGTTAGAGTTCCTTGTGCATGATTGTCCATTGGAAGGGAGTAGCTAAAATCATTCTTTCTTGCCAAAGCTAGCCTTCATTTGGTGGCTTTTGCAGCTATACAGGTACAATAGTACTAGATGCCCTATGAGTCTACCATTGCAAAAAGGATAGTATCTGAGTTGCCACATAGACAGATTTGAGGATCTGTACAAACTAGGAATGAGAGAAGAAATTGGTGTGGTGAAGAAGGGTCAAGTGAATGTGCCCCTCAGGGGGGTCACTCATGAATATATGTATATATAATGTGAGTTCAAAATAAGGGGTTTTTAAACACCAATTTTATAATTTTTTACATACAGAAGGGTGTCATATACAAGGGTTACTTATAGATTGAATAGAAAAGGGTTGCATTTTATTCAAGAAAATTTCACAGATTAGGATATTTATAAATAGGCCATGAACGATGTTATATAGAGAATATATATATAGTCAACCCCCCGAGATGTGCCCATGGTAATAGAAGACACCCTTATGGCTGCCAGAGAGATTGTAATGGCTAGGAATGTGGAATTTTGGAGAGTAGTGGTGATCAAAGTTAGGATAAGGAGAGGCTGAGGACATTGATATGCTTGTGGATGCGTCGATAGGCTTTGCTGGCAAGGGCTTTCAATGAGCCTTTCATCACGTGCATCATGTGTCACAACGCGCCTGGCCCTCTAGGTACCATACTAATTGGCCATGCTGCTCACTTTGGACTTCTATGGCCAGGCCTTGGCAACACACCATCATCTTCAACACCTTTGTCTTCTGCCAAATCTTCAATGTGGTCAATGGCCCATAACCATAGTGTAAGGACATCTTCATGGGAATCCTCCATAATCACCTCTTCTTGAGCATCATTGCCTTTGATTTGTTGTTGTAGGTGGTGATGGTGGAGTTCTTGAAGGACTTCACCTATGCGTTGCACTTGGGCTAGGAGCAATGGCTTAAATACATAGGCCTTACATCTCTATCTTGGCCCATTGGCCTTCTAGGCAAGTTCAATGGCCACTTCTAGTGGACCACAAAGACATTGTCCAAGCAAAAAAGAAAAGTTTGGCATGTCAACATGTGAAAGGGAATCTTCCTCACCACATAGAGCCTTTGCTAAGCTTTTAGGAGATTCCCCCCCCTTTTTTTAAAGAAAGGCTTGAAGTTTGAAAGATGCCTCAAGGATGCACCCAAGCTTTGAATTCACACACACATGTACACACTCACACGCTTAAACCACTTGACCTACAACCCTATTAGCTTTATAAAATCTTTCAATGTACAAGAGGTTTAAGCTTGGAAATGATCCTTTAGCCCTATACCACTACCTATTTTAAGTTGTACGTGACGTGCTAGAGTAGCATGCAAGTCTAGCAATTGTCACATGACTTCTTGGACATGGTCTTGCTACGGTAGAGTTCTTATAGCTTCTAGCAGACCTGCACCCACACGCTTAAACCCACATAAGGCTCGGGGGGGTCACTCATGAATATATGTATATATAACATGAGTTCAAAATAAGGGGTTTTTAAAACACCAATTTTATACATTTTTTACATATAGAAGGGTGTCATATAAAGGGGTTACTTACAAATTGAATAGAAAAGGGTTGTGTTTTATCCAAGAAAAATTCATAGATTAGGATATTTATAAATAGGCCATGAATGCACGTTATATAGAGAATATATATATAGTCAACCCCTCGAGACATAAGGGTGTAATACAAAGGGGTTATTTACAAATTGAATAGAAATGGGTTATGTTTTATTCAAGGAAAAATTTACAAATAAAAATATTTATAAATAGGCCTTGAACACATGTGATGTAGAGGATATATATATAGTAACTTCCCGAGTACCAAAGAGAATATCTTGCAAGAAGCACAAGTCTTTGTAAACAACAAGACATCTCTATGCATGCCTTTTTATTAGTATCTTTCTTTTATCTTTGTGAATGTTGCCCAAACACCTCGATGACCACCCATATACTCTCATGAAACTCTTTCATGATATGTTGTTATGTCTTTGTTACATAATAATCTCAATGAAGTACCATTTCCTTACTTTGGATGCTTCTGTACAAACCCATTCTTGAAGAAATATCCATATGGTTTCGTTTAGATCGTCTTGAACTCTTGCTCAATCTCCCCTTCTTGCCTTCTCAAAATAGCCAATCTATAGCCATTCACCCTTATATATCTCTTCTGAAAAAGACTCAAGTGAAGAAACATAGCATACATTGTGAAGTGTTGCTCTTGCACTTTCAACTTCTTTGCCATTCTGAAACCATATCTTCCTCATCCTCATACCTAACCCTTGATAGCATATCAGCAAAGCAACTAGCTTAGCTTTACTTACAATATGATGAAACACTAGAATCAAGGTCTTGATATAAGCAACCCATCAAAGCATAGCAATATCTAGAATCATGCAACTAATATATTATGCCAAGAAGTAGTAGGCAATCTATTTCAAAAACAAGTAAAGCTCTAATAAAATACTCTTTGTCACACTTCAATGTTGTAACCACTTCCCACAATTCCCTTTTTATCTAAAGATACTTTCTTTCATATTAGTTCAACCCTTTGTCTCCAAAAACTCATAGTGTACTTGTTTCTTTGCTCACCATCCTATCCAATATCCCATCCAATCCCTGTAGGACTAGTATCAACCATAGCAATGATAGATATGCCACTTTTATAATTATCCTTTCTCAATGAAGGTATTACTTGCAAGAAGTATTTTAATATTCTCATTGTTTCTGTATGCATTTCATCCCACTAAAACCTTTTTCCTTTTCTCAACAACTGAGAGTGTATTTGCAACATGAGCAAAGTGTGGAATCTATATGATATGGAATACACAAGCACCCAAGAATCTATATACTTCTTAGACTGATGAAGGTACAAGAGCTTTGAGGAACCATGACTCAATACTTAAAAAGCTTCAAGTTTAGGTTAAGGAATGGGAGATTGCCATGAAGAAGGTTCAAGATAGACTCAAGGAGCAATATAGTAACTTGCAAGCTACAGAATAGAAATAGTGGAACTAAGCAAATACATAACACAAATCAGCCCGCCAACTCACCAACGCTAAAATCAAAGTGACACAGGAGAAAGCAAAGATAGATTGGTCGATGAGAGACGATGTTTAGTGAGCGATGTATAAAGATAATCCTCTCACACAAAACAAGACGTCAAGGACTGTTGCTTAGGGAATTAACTTTTTCGAGGTTCAATACAAAATGAAAATTTTCAATTTTTGACAACCACAACACAACCAACACACGAGCACAAATGACTAATTATGCCTCTTCTAGCCTTAATTTCTATGAAAAAATACAGTCTATGAGGAGCATCTAACACCTTGCACAATGTTCTAAAAGATTGTGAACTTCGAAGAAAACAATTGCATAAATTTCTCATGCCTCTTCGGAGTTTGTACACTACTTTGAACCTTCAGCTCCGGAGTTTTCAAAAGTGTCGACCAACACAAGGAGTCCCCACACACTTGTGTGTCTCCCTCTTTCGTCGCACAATGAAAGAGATTTGGAATTAAGGGAAGGGGCCCATAGCACTTTACTCTCCTCCCTTTATATAGCTTTAGTTCTCTCAAAACACGTTGTGAGCTAAAGGCTTCCCTAGCGTTTTTTGCTTTCCATTAACCTTTTCCAAGCCTTTATCGTCTTAAAAACTTGAAAAGCCTAAAAAGATTATTTCCTTTTGGTCGTTTTTCCTTTGTTAATCTCCACCCTTCAAACGATCGTTCGCGAAATGCTGTAGTCCATCACCCTTCCGCATCTCTGCGTCACCAACTACATTCTTGAGATATTGAGACTCTCCAATGGAGAGGGGTAAAGGTTTCCAACAAAACATCTCGTAATGGCTGAGCAACTCCTGGCAACTCTGGACGCCCACCTCCTTCAAGCTAAATGCCCGATGTAAAATATCCATGTCAAATTCATACAGACGCGTTCCCAGTAAGTTGTCCCAATCAGATGCTGCTACTTGCGCCTTTCTGAGAAGTTCTGATTGTTTTGGCTCCGAACTCTTTTCCTCCACCTTCTGCCTCAGTAGTTCTTCAGCCTTTTCCAGTTGTAGCTTCATGGTCTCTCTTTGCCCCTTCCGATTTCCTTTGCAACCCGATTTACCTCCTTACCATACATTACTTCTTTCGCGTGTGCATCTTTTAGCTCTCTCTCTCTCAGGACTCCTTTAATTTCCTTCTCTTCTTCATAAAATGAGCATCTATCTCTTATTATCGTCTTTCGGCACCATGAATGACTTCTAAAAAATCAAAAGCATCTCATATAGACTCCTATTGTTTTCCTGAGATCTCATCACCAAGATCTTTGTTGTGGAAACTTTCTGCTATGTCATGCTGAAAAGTACTTGATCCAGCTCCAATTTCTTGAAATAACTATTCTTTCTTCTTGTCTAGAAGAAGGTATGCTTTAGAAATACGAAGCCTCCTTTTTGGGTGTTCTCTAATTTGTAAGTTGACATCTTTATTGTCCTTCAGGTCTGATGCTTTTTCCTCTACAAATAGCTACTTGCAATGTGCCAAATGACAGGAACTTTGAGAGGCTACACACTTACCTGTATGATAAGTATCCTAACTCTCTCTTTCAAATCAAAAGCAATGTCAAATCTCTAGATTGTTGATAATTAGTGTACTATTTCTAACCACAGTGACTTCAGTGGTCCATTTTGCAACATTGCTCTCAAAGACTTGATTGTGTTCAGGTGTTACAGACAGCTCTTGGCTTTGCTATCCTAATAAATGCCACCATCTAGAACACAGCTCCCAACCATGTTTGACGAATTCATGATATCATTATCACCCTTTGCCACCACAATGTCATCGTATAAAATGCCAACTACTAACTCCCCTTCTCTTCCATTGAGTATCTTGGAGTCAAGAAGCCAATATACATACTGATCTAGTTTCCCTTGACACTTCACATCACCTTGCTCTTATTTTGATTGGCTAAAGCCTTCCAAAACAAGTGACATTTTTCCAGATATATCTACTTTGATACCATGCAATGTG
Source organism: Lygodium microphyllum (assembly GCF_053477565.2). Taxonomy (NCBI): domain Eukaryota; kingdom Viridiplantae; phylum Streptophyta; class Polypodiopsida; order Schizaeales; family Lygodiaceae; genus Lygodium; species Lygodium microphyllum. The sequence continues at coordinate 27,061,479 of NC_141142.1, read as the reverse complement.
TCCTATCACAACATATGCTTTGAAATGGAACTCCATGCTCAATCTCGACCAAGGCTATCAAGTTTCCATATTAAAAAATCCAAACAAAATGACAAAAACAATTTCTAATCTAGACAAACACAAAAAATTCAACTACAAAACAACCACACAATAACTAAGCTACATGAAAATGCTTAACAACGATATCTAGAGCATCTAAAAATATAGGGTCAATGGATTGCCTCATATGCAGGCTTATATGAGACCATCTCCACTAGCTTGTCAGGGTCCATGAGGATGATAGAACATGATATGCATAGACTCTTGAAACAACCTCGATGAAGCTCTCCAATGACCTAGAAGCAATAATGGATAGTAAAAGCTAGCACAAAGCCTAGGTAGAGGTTTGCTAAATCAACAAGAGCTATTCATGGAAGTTGTGATAACAAATTGTATCCTCAATCTAAAAATCCAAATAAATACTTAAAGCCTAACTCAGATTTCTCTCCAACACCTTGAAAAGCACAGAGAGAAAAGCATAGAAAGGGCAACCAATAGTACCTAATCCAACAATTCAGGCAAAAGGGTTATGAAGCATGCAAACTCAAGACAACAAGACTAATGCAAATTAAGTAGCCCCAACTGACCTCTCCCCTTGCCCTAGACCCATCCATAGTAATGACATCCCCCATGGACCTACCATTCTCACCAAATTGTTTCAAAGGATGAGCCAATAGTTGAAGAGGAAGACCTGAAGCAAAAGGAGGGCTACATGGCTATAATCTAGACCCTATGAGCTCAATCACAAAAGGGTAACAAAGTATCACATCCCCCCTGAGCTGCTTCCATAGGAAGAGGAAGAAAATCCCAAGGAGACCCACCCTCCTATAAAGTTTTACTTCAAGGTGAATGAGGATAGCAGATTCAAGAAACAACTCCCATTATGTATTGTATATCTAGTCAAACAAACACATGAAAATATTGCTACAAAATGGTTAGACTCCCCTAGATATGGAAGCTTATTAAAATTCATGCATGATTCAAGGAAGCAAGGGAATGTACCTAAAACTCAAGCCTATGGAAGTATAGCTAGGATTACCAAAATGGCGTAACCTCTTCTATAAGGTAATAACACGACCTAGGAGGATTTAATCTATTCCTAAAAGGAGTGGAAAGATCCACTTTTTTGTCCCTATCCACAAGAAGGCATGGCCAAGATTATTACGAAAAGCTACATGTTAGGTACAATTTCCCAAGGATCCCCAATATTAGAGCAATCCATATTGAGAAAACTTACATGCTCCAACCTATTGACCTAATCCCCTCTTTGGGCATTTCTCAAGAGAATTTTCTAATTGTCTAGATCCCTCCTTGACCACCACCTACAATTATCTCCACCTCCTCATCAGGCTCATCCAACAATTGATAATCTCTCATGAATATGGGCTATCCCTACTCTTTTTTGACATCAATGTTGAAATTGATCGAGTGGCAATGGTTTTGACTTCATCTCCATTCCCTATTATTGCCAATCTATTGTACCTATTACTAGAGGACATAATGGATAGCAGATTCACCATGTATATACACCCATTTTACACAAAGGTATCACCTATGGGAGTATGTCAAGCAATAATTTTTAGCAAGGGTTGTGTCTAGTGAATATTCATGCCAATAATTGAGTGATCTATTCCTCTCTTATATCTAGTCATTTTTTCCATATTTTTTTATTCAAAAAATGAGAAAAAAATAATTAGAAAAGAATAAAGAAAAGAAAAGAAAAAGAAAAGCACATGGACATTCGTTGTACCTAGGGTAAAACCCTAGCCCCTTCTCCATGTCACAACGTCAAGGCACATCAAGGGTAGAAAATTCTAGGATTGCTTGGATGACCTTCACCTTAGGATTGTACTGCACCACACTCTTTCCACCGATTGGGTCCTTAAGTGTGGGACATTATTCCAAGTTTACTTGGAGTTTGACCTAGCTCCCAGTTACACATGCAAGAGTATACATTCACTATAGGAATAGATAGAATCACCCCTTAGGAAGAGAACAATTGAACATTAGGGGGAACATAGACATAAGAAGGGTCCTTTAGCTTTAGAGTTAACGACTTTCCTAATGGCAAGAGATTTGAGATGGACCAATGTGAGAAGGGATGGTGTGCACATTTTATCCACTCCATTTTTCCTCTTGTCCCTACCACTTATAGGCTTGTCCCCTTTTATCCCCCCTACTTTTACCACCCCCCCATGTTAGATGGATCCCACTGGGCATCCAAAAATGTGACCCAAAATTCTAAAATTTTCTCCCCCCTGCAAAAATGGCTCATCTGCCCCCTCTCAAACTTCTTTTGATGACATATATAACATTTTTTGGTGTCTTTCTACGAGACATGCGTTCAATTTGGTCATTCTCTTACCTCCATTCCATAAATCTTCTCAACTTTCTATGCTCCCAACATCTCTCAGTCATAGTCACATAGCCCCAACTTCTCTCATTCTTCCATGGTCATTCTCTTACCTCCATTCCATAAATCTTATCTTATTTCTATCCTCACACAGCCATAGCCACATATCCTCCAACTTCTCCCAACCATAGCTACATTAGACCTAGCCTCTCTCTTTCTTCTGAGCATAGCCATAGCCACACAACCCCCATATTCTCCTAGCCATAGCCACCCAATACCCAACATCTTCTCTTTCTTCCATGGTAATTTTATTTCTTTCATTCCACAAAATTTATCGTCTTTGTGACTCACACAACGATAGCCACAAAGCCATCCTTACTTTCATTTCCACTCCAATAGCATCTACATATTAGCAAAGGTGACCTTGTGATTCCATATCTCTTGTCTATATATACAATATAAAGGATGAATATGGCAAATGGGAAGAAGCAATTTTTAAGAAGAATTCATGGGTCTACATAAAAATTTCAGTAATAGGTTCTCATCGAGTTCATCTCGTGGTGGTGTACTACAAAATCATTGGAAGGGCTGAGTACTTCGATTTCCAGATGCTCGAGATGGTGGTCTTGTTGCATTAGTTCAACATGTGTATGGTGTGAGAATGACTTGAAGCTACCTCTTGGGACAAAGGTAACATATTTTTATGTAGAGTGGTGATCTCTAATGTTACATTTCACTACTTGATTTCACATTCATCATTGTACATGCACTTCTATTATCGATGTTGGATGAAGAAAGCAAGCCAATGGATTCCTTGTCCACTAAAGAGATGAAACAAGCATTCAATATTCAAATTCATATACTAGGTGGAATGATCGAGTCAAATCACAATGAGTGATTATTGGAGTCTCCTAAATCTATGGGAGCATCTTGTCTTGATGGGAAGCATTCATACGAAGAGCTTCAACTTCTATATTGATGGTAGAAAGATTAGCTTTTTTAATATTGAATTTTTTAAATTTTGGTTGGGACATAGTAGTTTGAATCTTATTTGGTTTTTCTTTTCCTTTCAAATGAGCAAAATAATGGAGAAGAACTATGTGTTATCGATTGCTTTGCAATAAGTCAAAATTTATGTACAAAATGATATATGAGAAATCAATAATGAATAGATCATTGAATTTTATTTTTAAATTATTTATATATAAATTATATTTTCTAACATTTTTTAAAATATTTTTTTGGTGACTTTTTTTACTTTTTAAAATTGTATTAAAAAATTTAATGGATTTTTAAAACTAAAACTCTAAGCCTATGGCCTATAAAAACCATTCACTGAGTCTCATTTTCATTTTCCAACTCTCCAATAACTTCTCCTCTCCCAAGCACCCTTGCACTTGCCTCCTTCACCCCTTCTTCCCTCATGATGGATCACACTCTTAATAGCTTCATGCAATTCCTTTAGCGCACAAAATTTGCTGGGTGATTAGATCTGTACAAGATCTTTTATCCCAATCTCGAGGGGGGGGTCACTCATGAATATATGTATATATAACGTGAGTTCAAAATAAGGGGTTTTTAAAATACCATTTTTTACATACAGAAGGGTGTCATATAACGGGGTTACTTACAGATTGAATAGAAATGGATTGTGTTTTATTCAAGAAAAATTCACAGATTAGAATATTTATAAATAGGCCATGAACGCACATTATATAGAGAATATATATATATAGTGAACCCCCCAAGATCCCAATACAAGTACTATGATATGGTCCAAGGCAACAATACCCTATCGAGTACATGAATACATATTTACAAGAATATACCATTGGGTTTGAAGATTCCGATGAGAAATGGGTGCCATGCAATCTCTTGAAAGTACATCAATGACACTGAGGCATTTTGAAAACGATTAGGTTATTTTATACAAATCTCACCTCCATCTACTTCAAGCACCTCACTCCTCAACAAGCTAGGAAATAGGATTTGATCGACATGGCACTGACTACCTCTCATGGATTGCAACTTTCATTTTGTTACTCAATGAAGGTAAGGACCCACTTGTAGTCATAGTTGATGCTGAAGAGCATGTAGGAGGCTTATTGAAGGATGTCCTTAATCTAAAGCCTTCACCATGGACAATGCTAGAGGGGAAGTAGAGGTTGTAGAAGAGGTAAAAGTCCTAGACCTTATGGTCATTAGAGCTATGGTTGTTGTGTGGAAAACACCTTAGGAGGTGGCTCAAGTGAGCAAGTGGCTGCACCCTCTACCATCATCAATGCAGACTATCACATAGGTAGTATCAGTAAAGTCTTCATCAACAACAAAGAATTTGTGTTTCTCCATAATGTGGAGAATTTTTTTAAAGGGAGACAAGATAAGGCATTCTTAATGCTAGCAATCGCCAACAATGACTTTCCCCTTGTGTTTGATGATCTACCTACAAATTATAGCAACCCAAAGCTAGAAGACATAGATAGCATACTAATAGCTCTCACAGATATCGTGGACTCGATGGAGCACGCTACGTGTTTAGTAAAAGAATACAAGTTGACCCATGCAAAATTAAGGTTATTAATACATGGCCTACACCCAAAAATGTGCATGAAGTCTACTCATTTTTAGGACTACCCAATTTTTATTGTGAGGAGGCAAATCAATCGGATCCAAAGGTAAGCTCACTACATTTGTGTGTGGAAGAGCATGCACTGTTATATGAGAGGTAGCCATAGCTGTTAGCTTGAAATGCTTGAAGCAATAAGTAGTTTGTGGGTCTTTGTGATGCGCTCACGAGAGCCACAACATTTTGGTTCCTCTCCAAATCGAGTGACGAAGTAGGAGTTTTCTCTAAAATGATGCTTGGTTTTAGGTAGAAATCTTTTGATTTACCAAAGCATACATTAACTTATGCACTTGTTTTATAACTCCTTAATTTTAGTAGACTATTCTTTCTAGTCATTGCTAATGCTAGTGGTTCTGGCGTTGGTGCCGTATTGATGCAAGATGACCTTCCAATTGCATACTTTAGCTACTATAAATTGAAACCCTCTGAACTTAAATATAGTACATATGACAAGAAACTTTTGGCTGTAGTACATGCATGATGAATATGGAAACATTATTTAATGGGCTCAGATTTTATGACTAGGATAGAGCAACAAAATATCAAACATCTTCTTTCTTAACTATAAATTTTTTATAAGCATATTCAATGGGCATCTTTCATTCAATCTTTCCATCCTTTAATCTAGTATCAACTTGGTAAAGAAAATATTGTAGCTGATGCATTAAGTCATAGGCCATTTCTAAATAATATTTCTATGCTTTCTACATATTCATTAGATGCTATAAAAAATACTTATTTGGATGACTGATCTTCATGATGGTTGGTTGAATTTGTCTCAAAATCAATGGATTCCTATTATTATATATTTTTTTCTCTCTAATGGATTCCTCATTATGAGAAACATTTGTGTGTTACTCGGACTTTTTGTCACTTTGTTCTCCAAGAAGTTCACAATCCACCTTATATGGGTCCTTGTGGCATCATTTTTACTCTTCATAATTTGCAATAAGATTTTTATTGGCCTCACATGAATCAAGATGTTTTTGCCTTCGTTTTTGAATGTCTTGTTTGCCAAAGAATTCAAAGACATCATGTTAAGCAATATGGTTTGTTAATACCTTTAGCTATTCCTAACTTACCTTGAAAACAAATCTCAATGGATTTTATTATTGGTTTTCCAATGACTTCTTTTTCAAAATAATATGCTTTGGACTATTATAGATACCTTTAGTAAGGAGGCATATTTTATTGTATGCAAGAAAACTCTAACTACTTCACAGTCTACTAATCTTTTACTTAAGCATATCTTTATACATCATGGTCCACTGAACATTATTGTATCTAATCGTGATCCTTGTTTTTGGAATAATTTTTTGGATAACTTTATTCTCTAACCTTAGCACTAATATTGATTTTAGTTCAGTCTTTTTTCCAAAAACTAATGGAGAAATTAAAGCTACTAATACAAACGTTCTTAATTTAATTCATATCTTTACTATCTCTTTACTCAGCACATGGGATCAACATTTATATCTTTTATAATATGCCTATAATAATACACCTCACTCTTCTACGACACACAAAGCACCTTCTGAAATTATCTATGGTTGCAAAATGCCAATGCCAACCTTTCATTTAAGTTAGAAAATGCCTTCTGCTGATGATTAGGTACATACTCATTCTACTATTTTTGAACAAGTTAAGCAATTGATTGCTGAGGCCCAATAATCCTATGTTAAGCGAGCTAATAAGAAAAGACAAGCTATGCTTTTTAAAGAAGGTGATTATATTTGGTTATGAATTGAGAAATGCAGATTGCTTAGTGTTGAGAAAAATCCTAATGTTAAACTTGCACCTAGATTTTGTGGACCATTTAAAATTATTCATTCTATTAATACTAATGCTTTTAGATTAGAATTGTCTACACATTGTAAAATTCTTAATATCTTTCATATTAGTCTTCTCTATTTATGTAAAGGATCCTTACCTGCCCATCTCATGTATGATCCTCCACCGTTGCTTGAAGATGATACTAAGCTTTTAATTCATAATTCTATTATTGATATTGATTATATGACCACCCACATTGGCAATAATTATCCTCATTATCTTGTAAAATTTCAAAACTATCCTATTGAGGAAGCTCAATGGATACCTACACATGCTTTGTGTAGTTTTTTTCAATTTATTAACTCCACATCTAGCCAATAGCAATTGAGAACAATTGTTATCCCACCCCAAGGGTCTGTTGCTACGTGTCATCTACATAAGGGGATGAGCACCTTCAATGGTTCTCCCTTGTATGCACATTGATGAGATGAGCACCTTGAATGCACATTATTCATTATAGCGTGGGGCACATTCCTAAGAGTGATTACTTTTTGTATTGGGTAGAAGGTCGATGGAGACGCCTATCCTTTCTGGGCGTGAGACTTGTAGGTGTGAAGGTGGGAGAAGTCGTACATGGGTTATGCCACAATATTCATATCTCAATGTCAACCTCTATGTGATTTGATTGTTTAATGGAATTCCAATCATTATTTGATTTATTATGGCTAGTTGCATTTATTTAGTTAATTATTTTTCTAACATGATTTTTAAAATTTTTAGCAAAGCTAATGTGTAGAGCAAGATGAATTGGATACATGAGACAAAAATATAATTTATTCCATAGACTTATTTATTGAATTATTTAAATAGGTACATCACCATTTACTCTAAGGTGTGTGCACACTCTCTTTGTAAATATTTATTGATAGTAAAGATTTTAGGAGATATATTCTAGAAGTATTTTATGGCTCTTAGCAATTGTGAGTTGTGCAATTGATTGCAACCATTTATTCAGTGAACTCATACTCTTTTTTAAAAAGAGTGATTGTAAAGGGCCTATCTTTGAGCAAAGCAAGATTCATTTTAATATTATAAATACGGCATGGAGGAGATGCCCACTCTATATATGGGGGGAGATCACACCCATATGTGTGTTGATCAATTTTACTTTACTCTTTTTTAAGTCTATTTTGAGTTTTATGAGTTGTGCTTTCATTTTTATGAGTAAAAGAGAGTGAGGGAGAGCTTCTGCGCTTGCTACACGTAAGCCTCGCATTTGATTTGAGCAATAGGACAATTGCTCTAACCTTCCTACAAACATTTAATCTAATACTAGGACTTCATGCCTTGAATGCCAATCCCCAACAAAAGAAAAATTTTCTAAGTATATATACACAAATAATTAAGGGAAAGAACTCGTAAAGTTGGCCACAAGAAGCTTCTATGTAGCAAGAGACTCTAGGTACTCTGTTGAATCTATTTAGTGCCGCACTAAAATAAAATCCATTAACGGTACTTACACTAAACAAAGAAATGGCCCACTTGGCCTAACAAAATCAAATAATTCTCTACAAGAACAAAGGGCCCTCTTGGTCTAACCAAATGTAACCATAAATCATACCATTCAAGAACCTACTACTGAAAGCAAATACTTCCTCCCCACATAAACCTTCCTGAAGCACAAACCTAGAACAAAGGGATGGCCATTCAAGCCCTATACTAAATGCATCAAATTATTAGATAATCCCTTGCATAAATAGCAAGGGGTGTTCAATGAATATATTATTAAACGATCTGATGCATCCATGACAGAATAGGAAGATAGTTAGTTACTACATGGCTCATAACCCATACTAACCATTGATGGCCAAAATAGGAGATGTTAATAAATAGTCTCCACAGTAGCTGTGGACTAACATCAAGAGGAAATTGTAAAAGCCCCTTAGGATAACAATTCAGAAAGACATCTTGAACAAAGATATAATTAGCTAGGGAGTCTGCAAAGCCATTCACTAATGGGGTACCAACTGGCAAGTCACTACCTCAAAGATCTCAAGGGTGTCCAAGATTGCACAATTGTATATCCTTAGAATGGGATCCCTTACACTATAGGTCCTATTCAATTGGTTGATCACTAACTGCAAGTTGCCTTTCACCAATAATTGGTGAATATCACCATGTTTGGCTAGATTTAACCCCATAAGCAAGGCTTTGTACTCTACCATCTTATTTGTAAAAGTTGTGCCTAAATACACTCCCATTTTTAAAACCACTTACAACTATGGGGATCTTTTATGACAACCCCAATACTTGCATGCTTAGTAGATCCTCGAGAAGCTCCATCAAAATATAATGTATAAACCAATGCTTCATTAATATAACATGCCATGGCAATCAACCTATTTGTACTTATGATAATCAAAGTCTAATCGAGAGAGGGGGGTGTAAGATAAGCACAATCCCTCCTTCCTCACTAAACTTGATCGTTGGGACGCTAGTAAGAACCCTATGATAGTAATGGAAACAGACTCGAATATTCCACATGAAAGAGCCATCTTGCCACTTAGTAATGTGATAACCCTTACTCTGTTAGATCACTTTGCCTTAGTGGTAACACTGCTCTAAATATGGATGATCAAGATAAGAAATGACTTTTCCCATCCAATAGTCTTGTTATCCCATGCAAGCTTAAGCTCAATCCTGAAGGACTTGTAAAGACACCAAGTCCAACATCAGCCCAATAGGGCTTCAACTTATTGAATTTTACTTTAGTTGTGAACTCTACCCCTTGTAAGTCTGCTAACATGACTGTAGAGCCATTCCTTTCTATACAAATAATCTTATGATGAGGACCATCACATTTGGGTTCTAACTTGCCTGGGAAGAGCTCATGCCAAGCATCATAATATAGGACCAATTGACCTTTAGTAAATTTATACTTCATAACCCAAAGGTCTTGAAGCTCTTTAATTCACTTCTTCTTGCAAAAGCAAATTTGCAAAGGTGCAAGAAAACTCCCATGGGTTATAAGGAAAGAAAATGTTGATTACTTCTAATGCTATCACTATCTTGAATGGTGGAGCATGGAAAAGATCTTTGCAAGCATTAAGATTCGTTATTTTCTATAAAAGACAATCTGAATCTGCTTTATCAAAAAATGTCTAGTTTTCCTTATGAATTTTTTCAATGATGATGGAGGCCATGGTGAAGGCCAGCAAATGGAGCTTCTAAATGCATTCTTAAAATGCGAGCATTTCATTGGAATTTTGAGAGACCCTCGACATCGATCCCTTCGGCTTGCTATTTGAATGAGGTTCTTATAGATGTTCTTACTAGTTTATATGTAGAAGAAGTTTAAATAGCATGTGATATAATCGAGGCTAGTCGACAAGGCTATGAGGCCATATATGGTATGATAGCAAATGCATTGGCTCGTAGCAAAATAAAAGCACATGATTTTGCCTCATCCATTTCAGTTGAGAGATGTAATGAGAATAAAATATATCCATTGTTGATTCAATAGGATAGTTTTTTTAATCACTAGAAAAATGGAAGTGGAGGGAACTTAAATTTGAAATATTTCTTATGACTGATAACATCAACAATATTTTTATTGACTTGGTTAAGTTGCAATGTGCCATGGCTTGTTTCTACAACGTGCAAGGCTCAGAAGGTATTGACTTGTCCTAATCTAACATTATGGACTCAATATAATACACTTGTTTCTTCTAAGTTTGTATAAATTATGATTGCTAGGTTTTGTTTCAACCTTGGAGTTTGTTATTAAGCTTGACAAATGAGAAATCATAAAGGGACGCAAGCTCGAGAGGATGGGCCTTGCATTGATGAATTATGCCATGGACTATGCAAAATATAGATTAATGCTTGTCCAACTATTTAGTGTGCAATCAGAAAAGGAAATTTGGTAGCTAGTAGCAGTCCAAGTGCCCAAGGAGATCCATAATGTTCTCTCTTGGATCTTCCAATGTAGTTCATATTTGGATATAATTTCCAAGAAAATAAGTGGGAAGAAGCTCAACATGGAAGAAGTTTCAGAATTTAATGGTAATTGGCACTTGGGCGGCAATCTCAAGACTCTAAAGTGTATGTTTATTGTGGCTCAAAGGCAATAGCATCATTACCTTGTCCATTTTTCATGAAAATAATCAATTCTTCTAAGGCGTTAGATAGTGTTACATGGAAGGAAGGAGCACTGGCTTGCAATAGAAAAGCATCACTAAATAGGTCACATCTTGATAATAATTGGAAAACCATTTTCCAATTAACATTAAGAATGTCCATTTTTGCATGTTGCATTGCCTAATGCACATATTTGACAAGTTATTGAAGTTGCATATCAATTAGGTATACACAACGAAGTCTCCCTCAAGGCATGAAGTAGCTATTGAGAAAGTTGAGAAGCTATTAAATTCTTTAGGTGTACATGGAGGCAAGGTAAAGATTAAAAAGGACCAGAAAACATCGAGCCTAGCTTATGATGTAGTACAGAAAATATCAATGAGTGAAATGAAGGTGAAGAGATTCCTGAGCAATATGACTAGCAAGCCATCAACGTTAAATTGAGAGTTGTGGAAAGATTTATACAAATGTAGTAGAGATTTGGATAGATACCCTTGTCTTAAGAATGTTGAACTGGTATTCTTTTGATAAGCTAGTGTATATAATGCTAAAACCATTAACAGATCATTCCACTCAAGTTTAATTTCATATAGCGGTCAATGATTTTACAAAGCTAGTCATTAATGCATGGGGAGAAACCAACATCACCCACTACATGGTACAGCTTCCACTCTACTACTTGCATGTTGTTTAATATTTGGATACATTGACACTCCAAATCTAATGTCAATACTCCATACCTTTGCACCACATATTATATGACCATGGATCATATTTTTTGGAGAAATATGGATCTTTGGAAATTTGGAGTACCCAAGGTATAGAAAAGTCTCATTAGTGAGCTCTTAGTGCATATTTCAAGAATACTTGACATGGAGGTAGTCACATCAAGAAAAGCTGCCTTGTAGAAATGTTCAATTGGTTTTATAGTTGCATCCTTGGTTGCTTCATCGCATTGGAGAATGCTAAGGGTACCGCATTGGCTAAATCTCTCAACTAACAAACCCACACACATAATAAGGATAAGTGGAGAAACACATATATAGTGAATAGACATGTAGCATGGTGCATGATAAGGTGAAGGGAAGGGTCAAAATGGGCATGCATGTAAAACTACATGTGAACCGTCCTTTAAACCTAATAGGAGGTTTCATATAAATAGAGCTATTTTACTTCATTTCCTATTTTATACTTCTATTGTTGTCTTCTCTTCTTCTCTTCAAATCCACCTCATGGCTCATCGCATCAAGGCAAACTATGTGATGACATCCACTACTAGGCCAAGGCCAAGGATAAGTTTTCACTTATCCACCATGGGAAGGAAAGGAGATCCCAAATTTCAGCCAATTGGATGACTCCAATAGCAACACAACCTCATTGTCTCCATATTGTCCCCCCCATCCATCCAAAGGCTCAAATGTCCTCCCTCAATCAACCTTTGACACTTTGAAAAGAGCTCATGAGAAAGAAGATTCTTCCGAAGAGGAAGAAGCAAGGAGGGATGTGGAAGCTAACAACAATGAGCTAGAGAATAATGAGGGTGACACCTCTATGAACGAGGAAGGTGAAAATAATGATGATGAGGGAAAATTTGATGACAACATCAATATGCTCCAGGACAAGATAGAATGGTCAAAGGCTAGTGGAGATACAACTGTGGGGCTCTCAATAGGTGGTAAGGGCACCATGTGACTCCCCAAGCTAATAACAAAGCAAGCTAGACAACTTTCCCCTCCTCAGATATCCCTTCTCCCCACTCTAGAACCAAGAGTAACCCACACCCTAGGCTCAACCCCAAACCCAACAAGCACAAGGATGGCAACCACAACGAGATCTAGCGAGAGACGTACCAGGGAAAAGGCTAAAGCAGAGGAAGAACTATTGCCTAGTGACCCTTAGGGAGATCCACAAGTACTAGTAGAGCATAGAGCTACTAATTAGGAAGGTGATCTATGCATACTTAGTGAAGGAAATCCTTTACTCTTATAGATATCAATTCCGCATGCAAGGGATTACAGTGGAGGCCATCCACTAAGCTGCAGAAGTGTACCTTGTTGCCCTTTATAAGGACTCATATCTCTGCATGATTCATACCAAGCAGGTAGCCATCATGCAGAGAGATATGCAATTAGCTAGATAGATAAGAGGGGAGAGAGATAAGAGTTGCCAAGGAAGGGCCTACAATTTTTGTAGCACACTGGAATGCGATGTACTTTGTTAACTTTGATATGTAATGAGAAACCTTTCATTTTTATATTATGCCTCCAATGTCTCATATTGTATTTGTTCATGATGATGTAATGATTAAATTTGTAAAATCAATGGAAAACTTGATAATTTAGTAGAATGAGCAATCGATTATCGAGCCAACAATCTAGTAATTAATCTTTATGCTTTGTCAAATAATTTACAATAAGTTAGTATACATCATAGAAGTGACGAAGTATAGAAATTTTTTAAAAAATTAGTTGATCAAAACCTCGTGGCTCGACTGGCCATTCAATATTGTTGTCCCACCCATTCACGTGCCGTACCATCTAGGGCTAATTAGACTACCTAGATCACCTTTCTGATGGCATTATTGGAAAATTTGAGCCAAAACTAAGCTGAATGGCAGCTTGTTGAATCACAAATTTGTGTCTAATAAATTTTAATTGTATTTTATTCATATATTGTACTTTGAAAATATGCATATCGGTATAACGTAGCATCGATTTATAAAATCCTTCAATCTTATCATAATTCAATGCTAAAAAAAGACAATATGCTTGAGAAGTAGATTAAATATATATATATATTTGTATTATAATACAAAGTACAAAGGGCTTCTCCTTTACAGAACTATGCTTAAAATCTTAGACCTCAATACAAGTTTTAGGCCATCTTCAAGTGCTTGGTTTTGTCATGGACTTACTTCCATCTCTTCTTGGCCTATGGATTTTCCAATCTCCATGGCGTCTCTAGTATCCTTTCGTGTAGGCATAAACTGAGACTTGAGTTTTAGAGCCGATTTTAAAGTGCAAAAGTGACCTGAGAGCTGTAAAAGAGACATTTTTAGTGAAAAATATATAGATCTCATAGATCAAGGAGTTGACTTTTTTCTAGATGCATTTCAACATTGGGACTCTAAGACAAGTGTCTATTTGTTAATTGGAGTCCGTTTGACCCCCCATTTAATAGCCACAAGGTTTTTCGTTATGAAGCAGCTACTTGATCCCGAAGCTGGAAACCACATGATGGACACCAAGGTAATAGATTTTGATGCCAAAAAGAAGCATGTCTAGTCAGATCGTGAATATGAGGTTGTTTGCCTTTCGGTTTTTTCCTAGTCTACATTCGTTTTTTTTGCATTAAAGTGGTCTTTTAGAGGGTATTTTTATGGAAAACGTATCGTGAAAAATAGAAAATACCCTATATAATAAATGAACATATAAAGAAGCTGAAATATCAATAATTTTACATAGAAATATAAGTGCTTGTGCACTGAAATGAAGTATATAGGACTCACTTACTTTAATTTTAAAGGAACAATAACACATATTAGTTTGATGTTGTTTCTAGCAACAAAGAAATATGTTAGAAAGGAAATCATTGAAAGAATAATTTTCACACAATAAGTTGGCTGATTTATGGTTAATTTGTTTGAGCACTATATGGCATTACACCTTGCATTTGTATTCTTCTACTACATTGTGTCAAGCAAAAGAAAGTCTCTTGGATGTATAACAATTGGTTGTTTTAAACAACTAACCAACAATAATAAGAGTGTGAGGATCCTTTTGCTGTAGGATAGTAGGATTTTCTTTGGAGACTCTTATGTGAGGATAAAAATTTATATCTTGGAATGCTTTACCAAGAGTGGACGATGTTAAGATCATGCTTTATGTTTAGATAGTTCATCCTTAGGCCAATTTTCGAGGTGTAGGAGAGCCATAGGAGCCACAACAATCAGCTAGGGGATGCACTGTGCATGTGTGTGCAATGAGGTGTTAGTCACCTATATGTATGGTATACTCCCTCTGTTGGAGCTGGGAAGGGGCAAAATCATTGGACTACAAATCGATACAAACACATGATTTATTTAGAGCAATGTATAGTCTCTAGAAAATCGCTACCATTAGGCCATGAGGGTGGTTTGGTGAGCATAGGAGTCCAACTAGAGCCCTACAGTAGCTAGTGTTGGGCACACTTTTAGTCTTGATAGATGGTGTGTTTGTCGAGAGCCACTAAGAAGTGGTGGCTTTTGAATATTGGTTAATAGGGACTAGTTGTTCATTGTATACCAAAGAACATTGAAATAGATCCCTTATTTCTTACTTGATAGACACCATCAAGCTGAGTCCTTGGGAGATATTCTCCTAAGCATAGTACTCCATCATCCTTAAGAAAGAGAGGTCTTGTTGACCCTACTATCACAGTCAACAACTCATTAGGGGAAGGGGGAAGCTCTAGCATGCCTCTTACCCTTACAAGTTAGCCAACTTCGAGTGGGGGTGTAGTCCCACCAATACAGATCCCAATAGAAAATCTGGTCATCATTATGGTGCAATCTATTGCAAAACATGTAGAAACGCTCGATTTTACAGCCCTAAGTTTCTCTCTACCCATTTTTAATGGGCTAGTAGAGGAAGATGCGGAGCTCCACATCAGTGAGTTGTAAATATTAATGTTCAATTGTTGCTGAATTTAGGACGAAGGACATCTCATGATATTTTCCAACATGACTTTAAAAGAGCTATAAGATGGTATCATGGATTGGAAGCGGGGACCATAACCACGATCAACTTATTCTTTATGGCCTTTTGAGAGAGATAGTTAGTAGTATTGGCTGCGTGTTCTGAATGTGATGTGTCAATAGCCTCATGAGAATGCTCCAACATATGCCAAGAAATTAAAAGAGGTGTTTTGCAAATTGCAAACCTCTATTCCTATTTCTCTTGCTACCCAACTACAATACTTTTTACATTGATTAGACTTCAATATCCAAGTGCAGTTGAGTAGTGTTTCTGTTTTTGATATTATAAACACTGCTATTACATAAGTAGAGGAGGTAGAGTTGCGCTTACAAGCAGCCTATGCATGTAGGGCTAACCTATATTCGAGTATAGGCCCTGGAAATAATTTATCATTGATTAATAGAAGTCAAGTGCGACTAATATACCTAAGACCGATTTGAACGAAAGAGGAAGCATAATGCAAAATATACTTATGTTGCTGGCTCCTTCTAATGTTGCTATGCTGATGGCTAGCCAAATGGTTTCATTAAATAATGGAAGCCAAATGATGAACCATTATGTCATACTACTAACTAATCAACGGTCAATACCATATCAAGTGGTTAGACTAGCTGAACAATAAGAGGATGACTACAGTTGTGAGCCTCCATTCTATCATGGTATACTGCCATAATGCATTATCTATCCATAGGCAAGGTCAAAGTCGCTTTATCGAAAGCTGAAAAGAGGAAAATTAGGTAGCAAACCTTGAAATTTACCTTGATTGCAAGAACACTATATCGATAAGGGATCAATGATATTTATCACCAATGTGTCATGGCTAATGAGGTTTCATTTATCTTGGAAGAGTGTCATGACTCCGCTTGTGCATGGCACTTTGTTGGATGGTTGACTGCATAGAAAGCTTTGAGAGCTAGATATTGGTAGCCATCCATTTTCGAGGATGCATTTACGTATGTTAAGAGATGTGATACATGTTAGAGACATGACAATAGGGAGAATAGGAAGTGCCCCCACCCACTAACTCCTATCATGCCTATACTACCATTTGAGAAGTGGAACATTGATTTTTTTGGATCTATACATCCTTCCTCAACTACATGAAAGTGTTATCTCATTGTGGCGACATACTATTTCACGAAGCAGTTTGAAGCTTACTCTACAATGAAGGATAATGCCAAGAAAATGGCTAGTTTTATTTCGAAATAGATTATTTTCCATTTTGGTCCATCTAAGGATCTTGCATTTTACGGATATATTTTTTGAATAAAGTGAATGAGGACAGAAGCTCTGAAGATTAAATATAATAAGACTATGCCTTATAACCCCCAAGCTAATGGGCAAGTCAAGAGTATTAATGAGTAGCTTGTGGGGATTTTATCCAAGACTATATTTGAAGGTAAGCATGATTGGGATAAGAAGTTGTATGTGGTTGTTTAGGCTTCTAGTATGATATTCAAAATAACTATAGGCCACACTCCTTTTAATTTAGTATATGGAAAATAGTGTGTTTTACCTTTAGAGATTGAGCTTCCTATAGTAAGGTTTTCTCTAAACCATTCTTTTGGTGAAGAGGAAGCACTACAAGAAAGGTTCATTTCCTTGCACATCTTGATGAGCTTAGATCCTTCTCCATCTTGTCCAAAAGCTATTTTAATGAAGCATTCTTCTCCTCCAAGGTTGAATTTATTCCCATGTCTGTTGCCATGTCTTGTCCATTGTCTCTATATTGCTTTAGTTCTTATTCAAGCTTTGCACTTTGATTTGTTCATCTTGTAGGTCTTTTTGTAATACATTTAAAGAACCTTGGGATTGTAACAAAGATTAATGAGTGCTATATAATATTTATTAATAATATTGATGCATATGAATATTTTCATCTAAGCATTTGCAATAACCTAGTAGACCATTTTCACCATCCCCGACAAATGTAAACAACAAAGAAGTAAAATTGAAAGGTGGAATTAGCCTATTACTAGGATCATTAGGATACAAGGAACCATCCACCCAAAGATAAATATTTTTCTTTTCCTCTAAATGATATTGGGAAGTAGTTGTTGCATCTAGCCACACTTACTACAAGGGGACTATGCAATACCATACTCTTCATCTACATGAACATACAAATCCACCTTTCTCATATGATTGCTTATGTTCTTAAGTGGTTCCATTAGAGCTGGAGAGGAAAGGGACTAGATTAACTTTTCATGGAATAATACTGCTTTGGAAGGGCTAGAGAGTAAAAGAGAGCATGAAAAATGCTTAGATGCATATTTAATATGGTTAGGCACCAGTAGATGGAAAATACCATATTTTGAGACGAGGAAAAAAGTCACTTTTTGGGATCAAAATTCGTCCACTCTATTGATGTGACAATTACGAGGATAGTGGAGCCTAAAGTAGATATGTAACTACCTCTGTAGGGTCCCAGGTCTCATGTGTGTGGATATTGAAAATATGAGCTAATTTTAATGGTCTTCAATGCAAAAAAGTGTATAGAAAATGAGTTTTCAACTTACAATATGATTGGATGCCTTTTGAGCAAAAGAAACCTATTTTTTGTAAAAAATTTAAAATTTTATTTTTTGAAACAAAAATAAATTCGAGTTGTTGGTGTGGCACTTTTGGAAGAGTGGTGGTCCCTTCTTAGAGAATAAATTGATATAGATGGCCTTTAATGCAAATAAGTATCTTATAGAAAATGAGTATTTCAACTTGCAATATGATTAGATACCTTTTAAGAAAAAAAAAACCCAACTTTTGTGAAATTTTACAAAAAGTTATTTTTTGGGACAAAAATAAATCCAAGTTGCTGATGTGGTACTTTTGAAAGAGTGGTGGTCCCAACTTGGAGAATGAAAAGGACTAGTTACTAGGGTGAAAGGAAAGAGAGACCCCCCCTCCTTTCCAAGCAGGGTCCACCATTAAAAATGGGTGGAGCCTAAGAACGTAGGGAGACCAAGGGACAAAAAGGCATGCAATGACAATAATTGAAGATAGATTAATTCAAGATAAAGGTCTCCTAATCAATTTCTTATAACACCATTTTTTAGTCCATATTCCCCCTAATGAATAGGTATCACAAAACTCCTAAAAAAGCATCAATATCAGTGGCTTGCTCCCATCACGATCCCTTCTACACTAGCAATAGCGACACGTATATTGACGAATATAGTGACGTGTATTACGATGCCAATAGCGACACGCGCAGTTAATTTTTTATGCTAATAACAATGGTTATAGAGAAAAAAAATTATGGCAAGGGAGCTTAATATAGCACTATGTGCTGTATTTATATTCTACAAATGATTTACATGTTAGGTGTGCAATGGTCGTCAAGATTAGCGCAAAATATACTTGAATCCACAAGACTGATACATAGAATAAGTACAAGATTGCTGATGAAAACTCATGGAATTATGGCAAAATACAAAGGATGATAACAACATAGTACACAGAAGATGCCTGCAATCATAGGACCAGAAAAGAAGAGGATGTGTGCTCCACGAATCCAAGCGTGAGCTATAGATCCTCGCTATCCAAAATCTTGTCTCGACTCAAAGGACCATCGAACGGACTCTACAAAATGAATAGCTACACATCAGTCCACCATACATAATGCATTTTAAAAAAATTTGTAACTATGGATAAAAAAGATGATTGACTTACTAGGCCATCATGTGCATATAGTCTACCGATCAATGCAATGAGACCTTGTCTCTGCATATTGAGTCTCAAGGCTAGTGGGAACACGGTTTGTAATGGAGTGCCGCAAAGAAAATAAAAAACGACTATTAGAAATACGATTGTCATTACAAGTGGTATTTTAAATAAGGAAGCGAGAAGAATAAATTCAAAACTTATAAAGTCCTCCAGATAAGTCCTGTGGCCACCACTCCCAAGATGATGCATGACCCCTATCTCCAATCGTGCCCTCGCTGCCTTCCATTGCTATCACGAGCGTCTTAGAAAATCAGGAGCCTCCTCACTTAGTCTCTACCAATCATTTACTTCTAGCCACTCGGGCTTTGAGGTGTCACTCTTGAGTGCCTTGTGTGTATCTGATCGTCTATGTGTGATATGTATGCACGCAGCATGCACTCCATCATCCACCCAGTGGAAAATCTCTCTGCTATGATAAGTACCGAAAACTCCTCGTACAAGGATACTACTATATACTCCTTGCTTCCCTCTTGGGTATGTTCTTCCAATGGTCCAAGACGTTATGTCGAAAAACTTGTAGCCACAACTCTCTCATGCGAGACATCACCCTCCTCCCCTCATTATTCATGATTACAACTCATGTCAAGTCATCTACGAGGTATCCATATCCCTCTCAGGTATGTCTAAGGTGTGTCATCTCCCACCTATGACCATGCTCCTAGGCATAACCAAGAGACCCTTGTATATCTAGTGTACCCACGGGGGTGCTATCTCTTAGAGTAGCACCCATAAGGGTGCCACCTGTAGATGGCTCAGCAAAATCTAGAGTTATTAGAACATATATCTCCATAGGTGTTACAAATCCTACAAGTGATATGCCTCCACTAGAATGACAAGACAAAGACACTACATTGGTACCTCCATAGCACCCACCTGAGCCACACTCTCTCTCGAACATGTATGAGAGTGAGAGATAGCATCCGTATCTCAAGCCAACCGTGGGCTCACAGCATCCACATCTCCACAACATCCCCAGAACCACTCCCTTTGTCCAAGTGGAGTTTGGAGCGTTGACCTCCTCTACTAGAAACTGAAGCATCAGAGCTTGCCAAAGTAGATCTAAGGGAACAACCCGATAGTGTCCGAGACAACTCTTGGTCTGCCATATCTCTGAATCGGGCCACCTAATCTGGAGACATATATGTGAATATCTCTTGCAACTCCTTGTCACTCCTCATCGCTCGACTCATCCTGCTCTCCCAATATCGTCAAAGGTAACCTACATAGACAAAAAATGATGTTAGCATGATCAATATAAAGATTCAAGAAAAGCACAGTAATATAGCTTTTAAAAAAATGATGTTATTTAAAATGCATATTCTAGAGTACCCTTATAAGCGATTCATCAATGAATTGAGTAGGCGGCTGCTGCAAGTATGACATAGTCTATAGTCCCATGTCAATCTCTTGGCACAACTCCGCGGACACTGGAAGGTCGACACATAGGTCATCACAAAAGGATGAATCCACTTCGTTCTCAAAGAATTCTTGGCCTCCTATCTTTCCATCATCATCACCCAAATCTGGCTCCTCTATATGCTCCAAGCCATCTTTGACCTCTACCCCTTGCAATATCGACCCCTCCACATGCATGGTCTCCTCATCTACATTGGAAACATTTCTTTCATCATACACTCTCGCACTCTGAGGAGCTGAAGGCACAACATACCACCATCGAGGTTGTCGGGGGTCTGCATAGAAAATTACTTATTCAAAATCACATATTATAAGAGAGATTCAACATTTGTGACTGCTCTATGTCGTGAAAAAAAGTAAAAAAACATTTCATGCACTTATTTACAATGGGCCGAGCAAGACAAACGTGTCGCATAGATCCGTTCATATTTTCTCAAAATCTAGATGGACCTCATCAAATGGTCGCCCCGGCTCCTTCCAATACCACTTTGAACTACTGTATATCGAGTATGATCATGGAGAAGCTATAGTAATCCACTAAGATAACACTTTGCAAGTTTCCAAAATACTCCATCTCATCTATAATGGTGTTTGGATCCGTGGCTCGCCATCGTCACTCTTGCTCGAACTTTGCCATGACACCATAATCCGTTCTAGAGTGCATTTTGTCGATACATTCGACACAGAAATGTTGCCCATGCGACCACGTCACATTGTATATTTTGTATTGTACATTGAAATTGTTAGATTAGTTGTCACATATAAAATCTAGATACATATGATAACTTATAAAAATGTGGTCACCTTCTTCAGACTACATCCCCTCCAGAATTCCCACTCCTCAGTAGAGACCTCCACCCCTTTGCGAGAAGTTGCGATCAAAGCTCCATGTAACCATTGCATAGACATAAATCACGGCATCTCCTCCATGCCCTCAGGATATCGAATCGGTCGACGGCACATAGTATGTCAAAATTTCGATCGTGCTTCTTCCCGATCTATCCTGGCTTACTTGTATCTAGCGAGCCACATCTCCATCGATGCATGGTGCAACATACACAAATGATTCACTTTCTCCTCCATTCTAGCATCTATCCTTTTTTCTACCCCATTTCCAACCACCACATTTTTGGTAGTTTATCATCATCCTTCAATGAGAAAGGCATACTGTTGTGTGAATCCATCGTTGGTAGGCACTATGAAATATGCACTAACGCCTCCGACACAAGCCAACCTTCAGTCATGCTACCTTCTGGTCGAGCTCATTATTACACAAAGTCTTTCAGGGTTTTTATGAAGCACCCCAAGAAGAACATCCATTGCGTATGGACAGGTTCTACCGTCTCCACTTCATCTACAGGATGCACTAGAAGGTGGGTTTATATCATGAGCATGCTGGTGGACAGGTACTTCTCAAAGAGATAGACCATCTCTCCACTGCTCCCCACCTCGAAGATTCAATAAAGGATGGGTTGATCTCCTTTTCTGAGATTCATTGCACTAAATTTGACAATCTATAAATCGCTCCGTGTATTTCTGAAGTGAGGCATTCTGGGATCGCGATTGGTAGTACAAGAAACTACCACAAATGAAGAAGCATTATGAACATCGACTAGACACTAAATAGCAAAATATGCACGCCACTTACAATCAAGGAAAGTACAAACCTGACATATCTTATGCCAATCATGGGATTTTAGCCCTGATAGTTGGTTATCTTTAGAAAAAGAGGATATGAGGAAACACATCATACCCATTGGAGATACGGATAGACATGATAATTTGCTTCACCATGTGCTCTTCTTTTGTGGACATAACCCAAGAAATGTGAGGTAGCTACAGGCAACCATCAGTGCTCAAAGAGCCTCCATCTTGCCTACCTCCTTCAAATCCATTCCTACCCCTACAGCGTCTCTCTTTCCTATGATATGGTCCCATAGTAAGCTACCCACATTCTTGAAAATATGCATGGGATCCAACAAGTGGTTGATCTGTAAGTAGGTCCAATACGACAACTTGTAGAAAACTGAGAACCGTCGCATTCCATTTGGATGTTACTAGCTTTGGATGTTCATTTGTGCTGGAGGTCATCTAAGAAAACCTTCCGTCAGCTCATGACTCTTTGACAAGAAAGCGGCGTGTCTTTTGATATACCATCTTCTTCATGGTTCATGACCTTCGAGAATCTAAATGTGGCCCACACAATATACATGCATGATAACCTCAGATAACGAGATATGTCCAATACCCCTATTTAGTCAACACACAGACCTAAAAGAGCTATGTTAGATATCACCAAAATGAGAACAAAAGCCTACTTACCGAAGCACTCTCCGAATCCTAGAAATTCATACATGGTCCACATGAGAATGGCTCGTATATTGGTGGACCGTCGACCATCGTGCTTGCTCATATCTTCCACGAGGACCCTCTCCTCCCACAAAATCTTAAGCTCATCAACTAATGGACGGAGATAGACGTCCATATTCTTGACTTTGTAGCGCCTAGGAACAAGCAAGCTAAGGATTAGGTGTCCGTTCTTCGTTAAAAGCTATGGCGGTGTTGGAGGGGTTTTTGTCGAAAGGTCATATCCATCGTGGATCAGAGATAGAAGGAAGTAGATGATAGGAGATGGACGAGAAAAAAAAGAATAGACAAGAGGTAAAAACGATAAAGACAATGCACAATGAGTCAAATCACTATGTATTGATAGAACCTGAAATCCCTTGTTTGACACTACTCAAAAGTAATCTCCAAGAATTAGATCTCTTGGAGCTCTCTCATAGACAAAAAACGTGCATTAAAAAAATAGCTTCCTCTTTGTTGCTCAAAACCCAAATCTGATGGCCCCGTTGGCTTTGAAAAGGGGGTAAAACCCTAGGACACCTTCTCAAGAATTTCCCAGACCACTTCTTCTTTTCCCAGTTCAAAGTGCTATTTACTGCCTGTCAATTGGAATCGCAATGTGCACAATTTTTCCCATATTTCTTTTTCATGAAAAATTCCAAAACTCGTTGAAAAAGCCACTTTCTTTTTGCATGCTACCCTAATCTATATGTTTTCCTAACTTTTTAGGATATTTACAATAAATAATATCTAAAATATAAAGAATTTGCTAAAATTATACAAAAATCTAGTATTTTTGGACCATCCATGCCATGGATACTAGTACTAATGATTCAAATGACATTGACTCTCTAGATCAATAAGAAAGTTGGATGATGATGCACTCCAAAGCTTTTCACACTTTGTCCACGTAGTGGCACGACATCCACCCCCTCTAAACTTGCATATCCTCTGATATGTGCCAAAATCCTAGTTGTCACCAGATTTTGAGTTCTCATCCTCTATAACCATGTCCTTTGCTTCTTCATCTTCTATATCTTCATTGCTAGCCCTTGTATCATGGCCACTATTTTCTTCCAATTCTAGCAACTCATAGTTAGTAGATTCTAGCCTCTTGAATAATTTGATTCTTTTCCTAGCAACTCATAGTTAGTAGATTCTAGCCTCTTGAATAATTTAATTCTTTTCCTAGCTGCCGGATTTTATGGCTATCCCATCTAGCTCATTTAATGCATAAGTAGCATTATCAAACATGTGTCTTGCCACATAGGAACCAAACCATATTTTGGAAACTTTACACATGGCACTATGCTAGTTGTCTAAACTGCTATCATAAACCAATACCCAATTCCCATCTTATATGGTTATTGGCCTCAATCAATGTCTTTTTTCAACCCGTTTCTTGCTCTATATCCTTGTTGCCCTTAACTTTGCAATTGTTGCCTCTATGTCTTCTGACTTTCTTTCCAACAGTCTAATGCGTAAGGCCAACAACTCCTCTCGATTCAACTCCTCTTCCCAAGATAGCACACTCCATGTGAGTGTCATTTCTTCTATTGGCATGATAGGTTTTTTACCATACATCAATTCAGCAGGCATATATCTTGTAACAACACTATGAGTTGTTATGTCAGCCCACAAAGCATAAGGGAGCAATCGTGGCCACTCTTTTATCTTCTCTCCACATGCTTTTGCCAATTCTTTCACAATAGGTGGATGATGTCTTTTACTTTTCCCATTTCTTTTAGGGTGATAAGCTAAAGTTAAAGCAAGCTTTATCCCCAACTTTGTAAAGAAATCATGAGCATCATCTGCATCTAGCTCATCCCTATGTGCTGTAATTTTTCCCACACAGCCATACTAATAAAAGATCTCTTCTAAGAGAAAATTACACACTGCATTTATTGTCTTAGTACGTAGAGCTCTCCCTTCCACTTGATTAGTCAAGTCTTCATGAGCAAGTACAAGATATCTCATTTTCCAAAGACCTATAGGCATTGTTACTAAATCCACCACCTACATAAATTGAAGAGACAATGGATATGTGGGTTGTAATCCATCCTGATGTCTCACAGATGAATACATTTGATATGTTGTACATGTTTCCACAAAGTGAGTGGTATCCTTATACACACCCTACCACCAATATCTTTCTTTGATCTTTGCAAAATTACCCCAAACACCTCTATGGCTAGCCCACAAGCTTTCATGAAATTCTTGCATAGCATTTACTTGTGACGCTCTATCACCCAAAACTCGCAATGGCATACCCTATTTCTTTTTAGCATGTTTCCATAAGTATCCATCTTTTAAGAAAAATCCATAGGCTTTCATCTTGATCTTCTTAAACTCCTCATCTGACCATTCATCTCTCTTTGTTAATGTATTGAGGTATTAATTAATTCTCAGTCATTCTCCTGCATATTTGTTTTCAAAAAACTCTTCTACACAAGATACAAAACATCTAGAGTGTCTTCTCTTTGTTGTCCAAGCTTTTGTTTTAGTGATGTAGCAACTCCTTGCATTGCTAAATTCACTCTCACAACATCATTTTTAGCTGCAAGAAAGTCATCTTTTTTCTCCTCATCCATCTTCCCATCTTCATTCTCATAGTGTGCATGAGATAACATGTTTGCCACTGGGTTATCTCTTCTTGCAATGTACCGAAATTCAAGGTTCAAATATTTGACATATGCAATCCATAAGAGCATAGCAATGTCCAAGGTAGCACAACTAGAAATCATACCCAATACTAGTGAACAATTGGTCTCAATGACTACACGAGCACCCACAAAATACTCTTTATCACATTTAAGGGCTATCACAATTCCCCATAATTCTCTTTTTACTTGTGGATACCTTCTTGATCGTTTAGTCAATACTTTAGTACCAAAGTGAATTGCTTATCTCTGCCATACTTTATCATCTTACCCAATTGCTCATCCAATCCCAATTGGCCTTGTATCAACGGTAATAATGATAGGCTTTCCATGTGAATAATCAGCCTTTCTCAATGTAGGAACAAATTTCAAGAGTTACTTCAATTTCTTCATTGCTTTCTAATGCTTCTTTTCCTAGTAAAACCTTTCACCTTTCCTCAAGAGTTGATATAGAGTATCAATCACATGTGCAAAGTGAGGGATCCAAATCAAATAGAACACACATGCTCCCAAGAATCTACACACCTCTGATACATTCGTGCATACATATTGCATTCTATCAATCCCATTTATTTTTGCTAGTGATGGTCTTCTCCCATAGGGCCCACACATATGCCCAACAATCAAAACCTCTTCAACTCCAAAGACAGACTTTTTTCTAGAAAGAGTTAAATGCACCTCTTCTAGACGTGTCAAATTCTTCACACCCTTTGATTGGAATATCATCTAGGAAGGGCATTGTCAATTGTGGTATAAAATCATTGAGTACCCTATTCATAGCATTTTCCATGTGTGCCACTGAGTTTGTTGCACTTTGTGGGAGAGTACACATCCGTACTAACCCCAAGGGAGGCTTCATGGTTGTGATATCCCTGCTTTCAACTGCAAGCTGAAACTAATCGAGTAAAGATCACCCAAAGAATAGATTGCTCTACCTACAAAAGCCTTTGCAAATTCATCAACCATGGGACCTGCACCCACATTTCTTATGGTCACTTTATTGACTGGTTGCATGTCTTGAAAAAATCCTTGGGTAGGGTACTCAAGAATATACATGTGCATCACGTGGGTTCAAAATAAGGTATTTTTAAAATACCATTTTTATACATTTTTTATATACATAAGGATGTAATATAAAGGGGCTATTTACAGATTGAATAGAAAAGGGTTATATTTTATTCACAAAAAACTCACAAATAAGGGTAGTTATAAATATGCCTTAAACGCATGTGATGTAGAGGATATACACATAGTAACTTCCCTGAGAATAAATCTCAAAGCCCCATTCTTTTTTGGCACAATAAACCAACAATTTGAGTATGGCATTGAAGAGGGCTCCAATATCTTCATGTGAATCTTTTCATTTAGCAAATCCATTAGTTTTGGAAAGTAAGCTTTAGGCGCTGGAATAGACCTCAAGTTCCATGGTGTTGAGTGTGGAAATGATTTTTTTTTTGGGTTGATTTTTTGCTGAATGGTTGATTATGCAAAAACTGACCATCTGTATACCCTACACAACTCTCAATCTAGATACAAAGCACTAACAAATGTTGTGCAAAGTAATGGCTACCCCTTCAGGGCTTATTCCTCTAATTTATAAGATCAAATGACCTTCAAAATTTAGAGTCTCAATACGAAGACATATGGCTTCCAAGAAGCAGCTGTTGCTTATCATGCTATGGTGAAGCTTATGCTTGTAAGCAAGCACTTAGAGCCACAAATAAAAAAACCTGGCATATCTCATGGCTATAAAATTGTAATGAACATCTTGAGATACCCATTTCAAAGAATATGAGCATTACCATCAAAATAGTACCAAGCATATGAAGCTTAGTGAGCCATGGATTAAGCTTCTAAGCATCAACCTCCACACTTGTATATAAAATTCTACCAAATCAATGAGCTGGCTATTCTAACAGAGGTATTCCCTTCTTAAGAAAGTTATGAACATGAAATGAAGCTTTCCTTGAATCATGGATGACTCTCCAATGCCATTATAGTGAGACGATGGTCAAATAAGAGTTGGTATGCCTACACTCTTGGCTTTTGAATGGGCAATTAGAAACTCTCAGATAGAGCTATTCATGTAATCAAACTTCAGCATAGAGTTCACGCCTTTACCCCTAAAATAGATAGAATTAGAACAAGCCAATCCGATAGCCTATGTGAATCTCACATAACATACAAGGACTCCTGCAAACTCGAGATCAGTAGTAGGAATTGGTAAAGGATCAAAGAACCATGTGCACAATGGCTACTAAGCTGACAACTCAGCAAGGGATTGAACAGAGATATGCATGCTTTCTTAAAGTGGGACCTTCTAGCTATGAAGCCCTTCGTATTTGTGAAGATCTTCAAACCAAAACAAAGGTTGATGTGCACTCCATTTCATCTTCTTGAGAACTAAGGTAGAGACTCTATTTCATTTTGACTACTGAAGTTGAAGGTCTAAAACAACACCATTGGTTAAGCTCAGCCTCAAGGCCATCAAATAAACTCTTGCCTTGTTGATACTATCATAATGTCTATTGAAATTCTATGACAATGGTAATGGATCTCTGGGCAACAGAGTGGAGAAGCTTATTGAAGAGTTTACTACCCTCAAAAGGCTAGGGTTTGGAAGAAAGAAAGAAATGTTTACTGGTTGCCTCTATGAAAACTATTTGAAATCTTGAGAGAAGGGAAAGAGAACCCTTAGCTTTCAAAAATAGTGAAAACTTACACCTCTACTAACCCCAGTTAGCATACTGTCTCCAAAATGCCTATCAAAATGACTAAAAATTGATCGACAACCTACTATTTTGGCCATCCACCACTATATCTATCCCTTCTAGCTTCAAAGATCTCTAAATTTGTATTTTCTCCAATTGTAGGTGTCATGTAAGTCAGCGCTAGTCAGAGTCCATGTCTTCTTTGTCTAAAATTTGTTTTTATTATGAAAGTTGACATGATTGAATATGAAGAAAAAGAGGAGAAAATGGATCATAGACCAATGCTCTGATATCACTTGTTAAGGAGAGAACTAAGAGGTGAGAGAAAGAAGAGGTGAGAGAAAGAAGAGTAGAGGAGAGAGAAATAAGTGATGAGGAGAGAGAAAGAGAGATGGGTGGAAGCCATGAAAAGATAGGAGGAGCTAGAGAAAGAAGAAGGACAAAGTTGTATTCTTATGTAAAAATTTGATATCCTATACATGTGTTGTTTGCCCTTTTATATGCCCCTAATTCAACTCTTTACGGTGTTATTATATAATGACACCAACAACAGCCATATAATAATGTCACTAATAGCGATGAGGGTTCTATAGTAATGCTAATAATGATACTTTTAGCGGCACGACGAGGGGCATTGCTATAGGACCAATATGTTGTAGTATATCCATAATGTGTAATTACAATATATTTCAAGTATTTGTCATGGTTTCATTATGATTTTTCAATAGTATTCAAGAGCCAAGCTCACTCCCGTGAAATTTGTTGCATCCAAATCTTTTGGGTAAATTACAAATTTCTACTAAGGAAATTTCTTAAGATTTCATTTAAAAACACATAAAAATAGTATTTTTTTCAAATGATAATAATTGCAACATAGCCCTTTTGAAAATAAATCAATTTTAATAAGTTATTTTGAATAGTGGTATATATTAACACTCTAATTTAGAAAAAAAAATTGATTTTAGAAATTTATTTTCTTAAAAACATAAGATGAAACACAAGAAAAGCCATGCATCATAAAAGCATGCTAGTTTATACATTGTATCTCAGTAGGGTATTCATAGTTTTAATATAGATATAAAACTCTTTAAATATTGTTTTATTGTAGCCTTACCACTTAAATTGTTGTCTTAAACCATTGAAAATTCTTTTGTAAAAATTCCATTCAAGATCAGCCCTTTCTTAAGAAATCATACTTGTAATATTATGATCTATATATAGCTAATGATTCCAAGCCATTTCCATTAAAACTTAATATTATTATGTACGTGTGAAAAAATATAGTTGTATTAAAGTACCTTAATTATTGTTTCTTTAAAAAAATATCAAATAATAGAGTTATCAAAAAATAGTAATAGTTTCAACTCCATGTATAACATATTTAAAAGATTTTATATAGTTTTGGTACCTATAAGATATAGTTTATAGTTTTTAATATTTCATATTGATAAATCATTTCAAGAAAATTTAAATTCTACTCATTTTAATTTGGATAAAATTATTTAATTGGTTGTAAGAGAATTAGCTTAATGTTTTATATTTTCTTTCTAGATTTATAAGACTATATTATATTATAAGTATCTTCTGTGTCATCCAATGGTGAAGGTTTTATTGTAATATGCGAATGAAGTTACATTTTAGATCCACTCATTAAAGTACTAAAATAAAACTACAAATTTTTTGTTCTTATATAGGTTTTAACAATAAAAATAGATTTAGCTTATTAGATTACATGAAGAGATATTTTCAATTGAAGAAGGAAAGGGGAACTCTGTCAATCTTGATACCTTTGGTAGTCTAACTCAAAAAGATAAGTAATTATTTATCATAGCAAGTATTTGACTCAACTATATTTCTATCTGGACCTAATTCCTATTGTGAAGTTTGAGTGCAAAAACAAAACACTTCTATAATTTTATCAAACAGAAAGTGAAAAGTTACTTTTTTGCAAATATATTTTGCAACTTGATGCATTGAATCAAAACCAAGAATCAAAGTCTTAGCTTTTTTAGATAAATTCTAAGGGAGTTGGTGTAGTGCATCAAAACCAAGAGAAAATGCCACAATTTATGTATATACAATACACCACAAACAAAAAAAAAACTAAATATTTGAATATAGTTTCTTTCAAACTTCATGCAATGCATCAAAATGTAAGAAAATTTTACTTTTTTTCTTAATGTAACAAACACTACAAGATATAGGCCTCATACCCACATTCAAAGTGACAAAAATGTTCACCAAAAAATTTGCCCACGTCGTCGCTAAACATGTCGGTATTAGCGTCTCCATAGAACCGTTGCTATTGTTATTCCTATTCACGTTGCTATTTGTGTCATTATTTGCATCACATTTAACGATGCAAATAGTGACGCAAATAATGACAGTTTGCAACGCACATTGCGACGACAATAACAACGTGTGCAATAAATTTACAATGCTAATAGCAACGCTTATAGAGAAAAAAAATTGTGGCATGGTAGTAAGATACCCTACTACATGTAGCACCATGTGCTGTATTTATATTCTACAAATGGATTACATGTAAAGTGTACAATGGTCCTAAAAATGAAGGTAAAATGTACTTGAACCCACAAGATTGATACATAAAATAAATACAAGATCATTGAATGAAAGCTCATGGAATCATTGCAAGATACAAAGGATGATAATAACATAGTGCATAGAAAATGCCTACATAAATCACAGAACCAAAAAGGAAGAGAATGTGCAGTTCACGAATCCAAGCGTGAGCTATAGATCCTTGCCATTCGAAAGCTCGTCCCAATGCAAATGAGCATCGAGAAAACTCTTTTTAAAAAAAACTAAATATCAGTCCACCATACATAATGCATTTTAATAAAAATAGTAACTACAGACAAGAAAGATGAGTGACTTATTGGGCCGCCCTGTACATATAGTCTATCAATCAATACAGTCAGACTCTGTCTCTTTGTATATCAAGTCTCTAGGCCGATGGGATCACGGTTTGTAATGGAGTGTTGCAAAGAAAACAAAATACAACTGTTAGAAATATGATTGTCAATACAAGTGATATTGCAAAAATAAGCGAGAAGAACAAAAGAAAAACTTACAAAGTCCTCCAAATAAGTCATATGGCTGCCACTCCCAAGATGATAAAGCACCCTTGCCTCCAATCGCACCCTCACTGCCTCATGCTACTATCTCCAATATCCTGGAGAATCCATAGCCTCCTCCCTGAGTTTGCGCCAGTTATTTATGTCTAGCCACTCAAGCTTTGACGTGCCACTCTTAAGTGCCTTGCATGCATTCGATCATCTGTGTGACATGTACGTACACATGCACTCCATCATCCAGCGTGTGGAAAACGTATCTACCATAGTGGGTACCAGAAACTCCTCATGTAAGGATACTACTATGTAGTCCTTGCTCCCCTCTGATATGTTCTTCCAATGGTCCAAGATGTTGTGCCGAAAAACTTGTTGGCACAACTCTCTTATACGAGCCATCACCCTCCTCCCCTCATCATTCATGATCATGGTGTAACATGTCCACTTGTATCTTCAGGACACGTCTTAGCGGTCCATCGGAAAGGATGTCTAGAAAGCTTTGCCCGGCACTCCCATGGAATATTACGGGGTTTGCGATCTAGGGCTTTCCGCGTTTGCCACGTAACAGAAGTATTCTGGCCATTCCAGATCTGAATTAGGGCTTTTCCTTATTGGTCATTTCCTAATAGCAACTAGTGTCAGACCCAAGCGAACTACTTTACACAGAAACGCCAGGTCTGAAGCGGATTCACGCTGCACTTGGTTCAAGGAGAATGGGAAACGAGAGAGAGGCAAATCTCAACCTCTCTGCCATAAGGCATAGTCCCATTCCATTCCCCTAAAACAATGTAAATCGGGTATAATCATAACTCTAGGTCAACGCTTTTGTTGTTTGTGTTCTTTGACGATCTTCCTGCTGTCTGTCGTGATTTGAGAAAAGTTTCCGGCCAATCGGGACCACCCATCCGTAGGACGGACCTATGGCCCATCCTCCACACTTTCCTCGGGTTGTTTTAGTTATTTAATTACCTAACACATTAGTTGGACATGTAACAACCAGCTTCTTTAATTAACCCGTTAGGCACTGGTTCTTTCACATAATCTTATCACTTGACATAGAAAAACAATATCATACAAGTTCCTTATTAACAGGTCATCATATTTATCTTTGAAATACAAAGAGTCCAGCTCGTAGGCTTATCCACAATCCGCCCGAAGGCTATCTAGCAATCCACAGGGATTACCAATCCAAGTTTCCGCCCGTAGACTAGTATGCGGGCCTCGAGATCTAATCCCGAGTCACATTAGCCTCTTGTGCGGGGCCCAGAAGGCGAGGGATTTACAGCTAGAGCCCCCCTGGCACCCAAGTGTCCTCTTGCTCCAAGTAGCACTCAACAGAGAGACCTCTCGCGGCGGGTTCGGTCCACTTACCTAGCGCGGTTAACAACCCCCTTGGTTAGGGTCAGGCAGGCAGTCGGGGGTAACTGAAGCTGCCTCTCCCTTCAAGCCTTCAACCTGAAGTATAGATATCCATTTATCTTTTAATTCATTGATCAAACAAAGCCAAACAATGCTCTAGAACCTGTAGCAAGCACAAACATTTCCATTGATCGTTTTTGTTGGCAAACTGCTAAGGAATGAACCCTTCCTTTCGAATGCATCTAGCACTCGATCCGGGATGACTTGCAACTTGGCAAGATCCCCTATATCCTAGGTTAGGGCATACCCTATTAACCCAACTTGGTCAAACCTTAAGTTCATTGGATACTTCAGTTTATCGGCTGGTCTTTAGTTTCCAATCAATCTTCTTTACTCAAGAAAGACCACTAAATTAGGATGATTATTCATCCTCTTGCAAGATAACTTTCATAAGGACATGCCAACTTCATTGCAAGAACTTGGCCATCCCCTTGTGATCCAATCACAAGATCATATGACTCCGCACTTGTTGCGCAAGTGCTGCATCAAACTATGAGTTTATGGAGTCACGAAACAATCTGTTTCAGGTTACTAGGCTGACGTCGTTAGACCTAGGGTTTCCAAGTTTCATCTTGTAAGATTCTTAGGGACAAACCCTAGCTCATTTTACGATTACATTTCATTGTCCCTACATTCAGTGAATGTGGGCAAGCATTTAAGGTCTAGGCATTTCTTGGAATTTAACTTATTCCGAACGAGTACTCCGCGGCTTAGGTGTTTTAGTTTTATGCCAATTTGGTTAACTCTAGAAGATAATTTCAAGATTACTTCCACATGATTCATTGACTATGTGTAAATTGATTTTTCAACCCTAACTTATCGGTTTGAGGTCATGCATAGGTTAGGTTAATTTCAACTAATCTTCCATTTTCTTTGCGAAAAAAATTCATGCTAAATAAGAAACCTTTTTCTTGCTAATTTGTGCAGTTGACAACGATAATTTCATAAAGTTTATGCATCGTAAGAATCGTTTCATGCTTTGCACTTTCCATGATGATTCATTGCGATATGGGTTAATAGTGCGAGATGTAGTTTATACTTCTAGGCTTAACTGAAGTATACTATTTTAATGGATAATAATCTAGTCTTATAATTCATTTCAATGCATAAGCTATTTGCTAGAAATGCTTTTATGCTTTCTTTATTTTGCATGTTTCATTAAAAGTATTAATGACTAAGTTCCTTCGTCGTGAGCATCTAGGACAAAAATATATCCTATTTCTAACAATTGACCTTGCATGATTGAATTACAACAATATCAAATAAAAATTAGGGAGGGAAACCTGGGTTTGGGGTGAGATATACACATGGATGCCCGGAGATGACCCTCCCGCGGCTACACCTTGGACTTTCTCACGAGGCATCGCAATTGTAGTCTTTCGGACGTGGAAGCAGCTTTACAACTCTTCTTTGGAATTCCACCGTCGCTCCCTTGCACCGTCCGTCGAAGTAATTTTAGAAGGCTTCCTCCTTGAAGTCGGGAATTCGAAAGGGGTGTTTTAAAATCTTTCACGACTAAGACCCATTGAAGCCATGGGGAAGGCTTAATGACCTTTGTAAACTCTCACGAATGGGGAATAGAAAGGTGTGAAAAAGAAATAAGGTGTGGGAGAGTTCCAAGGGGTATTTTTGCACGGCCTTCAAAGCCCAAGGAAAGGGCTTAAGAGAGATTAAAAGCACGAGGGGGGTAATAATAGGACCTTTAAGCCCCACTCTTATTGGGGGGAAAAGGGGGCTTATAGACCTTAACACAAGGGGGGGGGGATAATAAGAGGCACCAAAAGGGCCCTTGTAAGGTTTTACGACACCGGGGGGGGGGGGGTGATCCCGAAGCCAAGGGATAGCGTCTTAAGGGATTAAACACGGGGAAAAAAGGTAATAAGACCCTTAAGGCCTTAGTTCTCTTGGGGGTGGGGGGGGAAGGGGCTTATAAAGCATAAGGAAAAAAGGGGGCTTATAGGGGGTTAAAACCGGGGGGGGGGGGGGTGACTCCAAAGTGAAGGGAAAGGGGTGGGGGGTGAGAGGTTGCTTAAGGGTTAAACATGGGGGGGGGGGGGTGTGAGGGGGGTTTTAACACCAGGGGAAAGGGGGTTAAGAAGGCCCCCTCCCCCCTTGGAAGCTTCTCAACTTCCAGAAGCCTTCCACGTGGGGGGGTAATATGGCCGTTCGTCGACGGCAGATGAAAGTGGCAGCGGCGAGGTTTGGCAGCCCTCGACTGGTAGAATGCTCCTCAAGCCCCTTCTCTGTCTTAGCCACTGCACAGAGTGGTATCATGGCGGCCCTCCTGTTTCATCTTATCCCCTCACGGCAGCAGCAGGCGCAGCCTTTCCATCCTCTTTCCGATTTCTGCCCCCTCTAGTTAAATAGGGGGGAGGGAGATCCTCCCTCTCCTTCGTGTCAGCGCACGCATGGTCGTATTATTATGCGAGCTCCACCGAGGAGCTTCTGTGCCCTTTCTATTCCCCTCCCCTTCCAGCACAACAGTCGGATGGGGAGGGGAATAATTAAAAAAATTTGCATTATCCTTAGGCAATTATCAAAATTGATATATCATTATCCCCATTACCTAAAAGGGGGTTCATGCGGGTAGCGTTTTGGTATATATTACACATGGCTCCTACCCTATCATCTACAAGGTATCCATACCCCTTTGGGGTATGTCTAAGATGTGTCCTCTCCCACCTACAACCGCGCTCCTGGGCATAACCAGGAGATCTTTGTACATCTGGTGTACCCACGGGGGTGGTATCTCTCAGAGTAGCACCCATAGGGGTGCCACTTGCGGATGGTTGGAGTCATTGGAGTAGACGTCCCCACAGGTGTGAAAAATCTTACAGGTGACTCAACTCCACCAGAACCACAAGACAAAGACACTACATCGGTGCCTCGACAACAACCACTTGAGCCACCCTCTCTTGAACTTACATGAGAGTGAGGAGAAGCACTTACATCTCCAATTGATCGCAGGCTCATCATATCCATATCTCCGTAGCATCTCCCATAACCACTCCCTCCGTCCGCTGGCCCAAGTCTAGAGCGTCGACCTCGTTTACTAGAAACCAAAGCATTAGAGCGTGCAAATGTAGATCTAATGAAATGGCATGATGGTGTCCAAGAAAGCTCCTAGTTCGCCATATCTCTGAGAATCGAGCCATCTGATTTGGAGACATACGTGTAAATATATTCTGCAATTCCTCGTCGTTCATCCCTCGACTCATCGTGCTCTCCAAAATATTGTCAAAGGTCACATGTACACACAAAAAGTGATGTTATCATAGTCAATATAAAGATCCAAGCAAAGCACGATAATATAACTTTGAAAAAAATTATGTTACTTAAAATGTATATTCTAGAGTACCCTTATAAGTGATTCATCAACGAATTGTGTAGGTGGATGCTGCAAGTATGACATAGCCTATGGTCCCATGTCAATCTCTGGCATAACTCCGCATAGACTAGAAGGTCCACAGATAGGCCATCACAAAAGGATGAGTCCACCTCATTCTCGAAGAATTCTCGGCCTCCTATCTTTCCATCATCATTACCCAATTTTGCCTCCTCTCTACATGCTAAGCCATCTTCAACCTCCACCCCTTACAATATCGACCCCTCCATCTGCATACCATCCTCGTCTACACTGGGGACATTGCTTTCATCATACACTCTCGCACTTCAGGGAGTTGAAGGCATAATGTACTACCATCGAGGTTGTCAGAGGTTTGGATAGAAAATTAAGTGTTCAAAATTACATACAAGAGAGATTCAACATTTGTGACATATATCATGTCGTAATAAAAAATTAAAAAATAGTTAATGCACCTGTTCACAATGGACCAATAAGACAAATGTGTCACGTAGATCTGTCAATCTTTTTTCAGAATCTATTTCAAGAAATCCGGATGGACCTCATCGAACGGTTTCCCTGGCTCGTTCTAGTACCACTTTGAACCATTGCATGTCAAATATGATCATGGAGAAGCTATGGTAATCCACCATGATAGCACTTTGCAAGTTTCCAAAATACTCCACCTCATCTATATCAGTGTTTGGATCCATTGCTTGCCGTTGGCTCTCTTGCTCGAACTTTGCCATGACACCACAATCAATTGTGGAGTGCATTTTGTCAATGC
The DNA here is from genome assembly GCF_053477565.2 of Lygodium microphyllum. Taxonomy (NCBI): domain Eukaryota; kingdom Viridiplantae; phylum Streptophyta; class Polypodiopsida; order Schizaeales; family Lygodiaceae; genus Lygodium; species Lygodium microphyllum. The sequence continues at coordinate 27,024,315 of NC_141142.1, read as the reverse complement.
ACTACGCAAAAATGTCGCCCGCGTGACCATGCTGCACTATATATTTTGTACTATACATTAAAACAATTCGATTAGTTGTCACATATAAAATCTATATACGACAACTATGTGGTCACCTTTGGATACATCTCCTCAAAAATTCCAACTCTCTCATCATCCTTCAACGACCATATCATACTCTTGTCTAAGTCCACCATTGGTAGCCACTATGAAATATGCACTAACTCCTTAGAGACACAAAGCCTTTCAGGGTTTTTATGAAGCACTCCAATAATAACATCCATCGTGTATGGATAGGTCATGTAATCTCCACTTTATCTACAAGATGCACCAAGAGGTGGGTTTGTATCGTGAGCATGCTGGTGGGTAGGTACTTCTCAAAGAGACAAACCATCTCCATTGCTCCTCGCCTTGTGGATTCAATAGAGGATGTCTTGATCTCCTTCTGTGAGATCCATCGCATTAAATTTGATAACTTGTAAATCGCCTCACGTATTTTTGGAGTGAGGGATCCTGTGATTGTGATCGGTAGTATAAAATGCCACAAATGAAGAAGCATTACGAACATTAACTAGACTCCAAATAGCAAAATATGCAGGCTACTTACAATCCATTCATAGTAAAAACCTGACATATCTTATACTAATCATGAGATTTTAGTCCTGATAGTTGATCGTCTTTAGAAAACATGGATCTGAGAGAACGCATCATATCCATCGGAGTGTAGATAGACCTGATAATTTGCTTCACAATGTGCTATTCTTTAGTGGAAAAAACCCAAGGAGCACGAGGTACTTAAATAGGAATAAATGAAGCGTATGTAAAAGGTTCCTGAACAAGTTAGTCATACTCGCATCACTCCACCCATATTTTTCTTGCACACTTAGGAGTGCAAGGAGCATCTTTAGGTGAGATACTCGACACCCATCATATAATGGTATAGATGCTTCTTCTCATAGCGGATCAAATATCTCGGCATCCATGGGTATCAATGCATCGATCATTGCCTCCATCTCAAGCTCCAAGATTGTAGGAAAGTCTGAAAGGCTGTCTATCTCCTCTAGTATTGACAGTATAGACTAGGTCATGCCTTCCAAGTTGTGGATTGGCTCAGACACTCCATCCATCGCACACCCACGAACTCTTCTAACTAGTCGCAATAGGTGCATTCCTCCTTGGGATGAGATGCCACCTCCCTGTATAAATATTACAACCACGTCTAATGTTTTTGTATATGATATTCAATTACTTTGCAAAAATAATATAAGGCATGATTGATACACATATTTCTTACCATATCCTAAAAGTCTGAGATCGCCTGATCAATGATCTCCGATTGAAACTCGCCAAAGCTTCGTAGGTATTCTATAGACAAGCAACTCGTTTATCTGATTGCCAACTTGCATTGAGAGTAAGGACACAGGACATATTGATTAAGATACACCGCGCGATCTTAAATATCACGACCATCATTATTTTCCATTTTGTCTACGTTACGAGAAACAATTGATTTTTGTTCTCATTCTCTTTTTCTTTCTTAATTTGTTTGAGAAGGGATTTCTTCTCTTGTAACTCAACAAAATTAACGTCAACTAAAGTCTTGGTTTTCTCCCCCTTTCTTTGCACCTTTCTTTGCACTCTTTGTTTTATGTTCTCTCCCCCTTCTCTTTCTTTTTCTCTCTCTCTCTTTCTTTGTTTCCCTTCTCTTTGTTTCTCTCCACCCCCTCGTATTTTCTCTCATTCTCCTCTCTCCCTCTCCCTCCCTCTCTCTCTCTCTCTCTTTTCCCATTTCTTTGTTATCTTTCATGTTTATTCTCTCTCTCTCTCTCTCTCTCTCTCGTTCTCTCTTCCTTTTTCTTTCTTCTTCTCCCTCTCTCATTTTCTCTCTTTCTCCCTCAATGCACCTCATTCTCAAGAAAAACAAACAAAAAAGAAGAAGAAATAATAAGAACAAACCAAAAGATGGATGGATTGTTTGTCTCCTCTTTGCAACAAATCCTCTCTTTGTTTCTCTCCCACCCCTTGTGTTTTCTCACTCATTCTCTCTCTCCCTCCCCCTCTCTGTCTCTTTAAATTGGCTAGAAATCATGGCAAGAAATCTATAAATCTAAACTTACTAATTTTAAACAAATCTAGTAACTTACTAAAATCAATTATTTAAATAGATAAAAATTTAAACAATACAAACCTCTCTCTCTCTCTCTCTATCTCTCTCTGTCTTAATCATTGATCAATAATCTAAACATTTTAAAGCAAAGTACCTAACTAAACTAACTAACTAATAGATAAAACTATAAATATATCACCCCCTCGTGTTTTCCCTAGGGGGTCCACTAGGGTTTACCATATGGTATCACGTGAGTGTCAGGGAGGGGGATTATTTAAGGGAAAGAATGTATATTTTATAAGGTAAGGTCCCATAAATAGGGGTAGATAACGAGTATTTTCATATATTTCTTGCACGCAGGTGACGTCTCCTCATTAATACTAGTGAATCCCCCGTGGTGTTTTCTCACTCATTCTCCTCTCTCCCTCCCTCTCTCTGTCTCTGTCTCTATCTCTCTCTCTTTAAATTGGCTAGAAATCTATAAATATAAACTTACTAATTATAAATAAACCTACTAACAGCTTACTAATCAATTATTTAAATAGATAACAATTTAAACAATACAAATTTCTCTCTCTCTCTCTCTCTCTCTCTCTCTCAATCATTGATTAGTAATCTAAACAATTTAAAGCAAAGTATCTTGCTAAACTAACTAGCTAATAGATAAATCTATAAATCTATATCCCTAAACTATATAAGCCTCTCTCTCTCTCTCTCTCTCTCTCTCTCTCTCTCTCTCTCTCTTTTCCTTTCTTCTTCACCCTCTCTCATTTCCTCTCTTTCTCCCTTAATGCACATCATTTTAAAAAAAAAAACCAAAAAAAAGAAGAAAGAACAAGAACAAACCAAGAGGAGGATAGACTGTTCGCCTCATCTTCGCGACAAACCCTCTCTTTGTTTCTCTCCACCCCTTGTGTTTTCTCACTCATTCTCCTCTCTCTCTCCCTCCCTCTCTCTCTTTCTTACATTCTTTGTTATCTTTCATGTTCTCTCTCTCTCTCATGCTCTCTTCCTTTTCCTTTCTTATTCTCCCTCTCTCATTTCCTCTCTTTCACCCTCAATGCACCTCATTCTCAACAGAAACAAACAAAAGAAAAGAAAAAAGAACAAGAACAAACCAAGAGAGGGCAATGTACTCACCGCAAAGGTCGGAGGATGGATTCTTCGTCTCCTCTTTGCCACGACCCCTCTTCTTCCTTCATGCACTTCCTCCTCTTCTTCACGAACAGTGGCGGCGGTGGCAGCGATGAGAAGCTCTCATTCTCTCTCTTTCTATCTTCCTCTCCCTTTCCCTCCTAAGTGCACGATCTCTTCCACTCTCTCTTTCACTCTTTGCAACAAAATGTCGCACTTTTGCTTGCTTTTTTTTTCTCGGAGTACCGTTGCTATTTACGTCACAAATAGTGACACTGCTATACCCCTATATCCTTGTAGTGAAAGTTTTGTTGAAAAGTTTATACCTTAATCACCAAGATTTGATGCACTACATGAAAAATATAGCAAATTTTGAAAGAATTGATGCTTTGCATTCGAATCAAAGGAAAATTTACAAAATTTCAAAGTTCATATGTTTCTATTTGAAATACAATGCATTGCATTGGAATTGGGACACTTGGTGCTCTCAAGACAATTAGTCCTTTCCACAAAAATAGCCTCTGTTGACTCTGGTAAAGAAATCTGAGGTAGTAAACAAGTTAAATATTTTTTCACAATCATGTGACCTTCTCTTCCATTTTCACCCCTACTTCTATTGTGGATCATCAAATACAATTGAAGGCTCTCCCTATGTGCTAGTGGTTATGAAAGTGCAAAGGTGGCACTCATAAGAGTAGAAGCTGAGAAGATAAAATAAGATGGAGGCTATTTGAAGCCACAGATTGACATAGGTACACATTAATAAAGGATGGAGCAACACTCGATATAGAGAGTGGGATGCAATCATTAATAGTAGTAGATTGGGTGGGGATGGTGGATTAAGATATGCTGGCATAGGCACATTGCTCACATGGAGGAGAGGGGTAATGGTGATTAAATGGTTGGTAGAGCAAGCCACCATTCTAGGACAAAAGGGCAATAACCTAGATTGAAGGCACCATAAAACTACCCAATTTTGAAAGTATTTTTAAACTTAAACTAATTAAGAACATTTTCTACACATTAACTCATGTAGGCATTTAGGATGTGCAACATGTCCTTATGTATATAAGCAAGGTCCATTGGTATGGAGAGAGGGAGAGAGAGAAAGAGTGTGTGTGTGTGTGTGTGCATGTGTGTGTGTGTGTGTATGTGTGCGCACGTGCACTTATGTATCAAGTTTTGACATTAAATACACATTTAGATCCAACTATGGAAAGTGGGAGCACAATCTATAAGTCTCATAATACTAAGTATGTTCATCATGTTTGATCAATCAAAAAAGAACACTTAGATCAAACTGTGGAAAATGGGAGGACAATATATAAATCTTAGAATACTGACTATAATGATTGAACGGTAAAAAATGACAACATTCAAGTTGTTGTTGAATAGCTCATTCATTGATTTGGATAGACCACTAAAAATGACCACATCAGGCACCAAAGAAGAGGAATGTCACCGAAGAGTTTGTGAATAACTTAAAAATGAATAAAAGTGATGTTGGAGCTATATATAGCTCACCCTATCTAGACTAGGTCTCACCTATATATATGTAGATTGTGATCAATATGATGTAGTCTTTGGGAGTGTATATGGTGTGTCTCTTCTCTCCCCATCACATCTCTACATATCTAGTCCTATTTTTACATTTAGCAATACCATTCTGTTGAGGAGAGTAGGGAACTATATATTCATGATGAATACCTTGATATCACAATAATCGTCAAAATCATTTAGAATGTATTCTCCACCATTATCACTGCGAAGTTTCTTGATGTGACAAGACCACTATGAAGTTCTAAAACTTTTTGATATTGCTCAAAATATAATAAAGCTTCTGATTTGTATCGCAATAGAAAAATACTGGTGTATCTTGAGAAGCCATCAATAAAAGTCATGAAATATCGATATTGAGATTTTGATGGAGGGAAAGGTCCACAAATATCAGTGTATGTGAATAAGGTCAAGCAAATCTGTAGAATGAGTTGTGGTGGAAATGGAAAAGGGTTTGTGAAAATGCTTTCCAAGTGCACAATATTCACAAATACGCATATGAGGATGAGCTTTGAATTCCATACCTTGAACAAGGTTATGCTGATAAATATCTACAAGCTTGGAAAAATCAGAGTGAACAAAGCGATGCTGCCATATTTTGTTGTTAAGATCACCAGGAGCTGTAGCAACATTTGCAACATCTTCATTTAAAGATAACTCAAAAAGAGTATCATTTCAAGGAGCAACAGCTATGGTTTGGCCATCTTTCTCAATGCATCACTTGGTATGGTAAAAAAACCGACAAAGAGACCAAGATCCACAAGTCTTGCAACTGAAAGAAGATTCCTTTGTAGATTTGGGACATGTAAAACTCCATGCATAATTCTTGTTGAAGAAAGAGTACCGAGATATAAATCATTTATACCTTTGACTTGGCATGTTGTGTCATTAGCAAGATAAACCAATTTCTTGATAAGAATAGAATGATAATTGTGCAACCATTGGGATTGATATTTCATGTTTCCCATAGCACCAAAATCAATAATAAAAAGAGATTCGTCACGAACATGAAGTATCATTTTCAAAGAGATAGAATAACTCACACAATTTGTTTCTTTAGTAGTATTGTCATGTGTAGCAGCATATACTTTATTACGATTTGAATCAAAACACCTCTTAAAACATAGATGGGTTGGATGATCACTCTTTTTGTAGTAGTCACAAGGAGAATAATCTCTAGATAAACATGGTTGTTTATTTATAATAGCATGTTCTTCATCATATTTTTTGCCTAGTAAATCATCTGTAGTGTGACCATTTCTATTGCAATAAGAACAATGTCTGTTAGGAAACTTGAGACGACAAAAGTTACCATCATGACAACTCCTACATGTAGAGCATGTAAAGGGACGCCTTTGAGTAAGTAAAGCTTGGTCGATTTGTTCTGATTGTGTATCCTCTTGTGAGATCGTAATTGTTTCTTGATTTGCGCATCATCATTCATGTCATTGTGAATATTCAATCAAAGATATGCAAGCTTGATGAAAATTTATCCCATCTTTGTTAGATAATATGGTAACAATATTATCATAAGCAAGATCCTTTACGGTATCAAGAAGTTGTGTTACCAATTGCTTTCGTGGAATAGCATTACCACCATAGCAGCAAGCCAATTGATAATGTTGTTGAATGATTCGATATGTGTTTTCATAGAAGTTCCGATGTTGTATGTAACTCAATGAGCTGACTATGAAGATCAAGTATTTCTGTAATAGATTGCTTCTCAACATTTGCTATCAAATACTCCCATATAGCTTGTGAGATTGAAATATTACATACATCAAGTATAAGAGATTCTTGAAAGAGCAAAAACAATATATCGAGACGAGCTACTTTGTTACATATGACCCACTCATTATAAAGAGTTTGCCATTCTTCAAAGATAGGTCCTTCAATTATAAGGGTATTATCATGAGCTTGATCAATTAGTTGAGGTGGCGGACATTCATAATTACCAAGAAAAATATCATGCAAGTCATCGCCTTCAAGAATTAGCAGCATCTTTATTTTCCACCCAAGGAATCCTTGTCCTTGAAAGTGAGAAATAGAATGTTGTCCAAAAGGAAATCTATTGATGATTATCAAATTTGACATAGTTGATTGAGAGAATACATGCAATATAAGATCACAAAATCTATACATCATGTATGACAATGAGATGAAAGTGCAGCACAGCAAATTGTGCGTAGAAGCTATGTTGTAAGGAAAGACATTTAGTTCAAAAAGCATACTCCAAAAGAAAGAGACCCAAGATAGACAAAAATGTTGACAAGAATTAAGCAACTTGAAATAGACAAAACGTGTAAGAGAATAAATTGGTCTAGTATAGACAAGAAATATGAACAACACTCAAAACATTATCACTTTACTTTTTGGCCAAGAATAGATGATGATCTAGCTAATTTTGGCAAAAATGCAGAAACAAAAGAGTGAGTAATCATGATGAAACCTGTGTCATAGAAGTATGCACAAAAAGCTATTGTCTTGTTTGTTTTCTTTTTTCAAGTCCAATTTACTTGAATTGACATAACTTTTGACAAAGAACTCCAAATTCAGCATGGATTTGATAATAAGAAAGCTTGTGAGTCCTAACACATAACAAACACTAGTTTTCTTGAGAAAGGCATTCTCTTAAGAGTTTCCCAAATAGAAACTTTTAGGGTGTCCAAGCAAGGCATATCTACAATTCAATATATCTGCAATCTAAATTATGATCGAGTGAAATTTTTCTATGCTTAAAATTCATAACATAAGATGCTCATAACATACACAATATATCAAATTTAAGCTTGAAAAGATCATGAATCAATAATTGAAGAGATACTACATAGATATACTTCCTGATTATCGTCTTCAAGGAATTGGTTGTGGTTGATCCTGATAGCTCTGTTACTCATGTCTTGGTATTTAGATTCAACACTATCGAGAAAAGAGTGTTTTATTACTGTATCAAACAAAGTTCATTGAAGATATTATTTAGAAGTTTGGTTTGGGTTCACACATCCTGCTGTAGTACTCCTTGTCTTTTGACCTCTACCAAAAACTTTCACTTCTTGCAAAATGATGGACAATTAGCATTACATTAACTTTATGCTAATCTTGTTGAATGTCTTCAATTTGTTTGCTTAAATTCTCACCCTGACATTCTTTTTGCTACAAATTTTCTTGGACATCTTAGTTCTACATGCCTCAAACATTGGACTGCAGCTAAATGAGTTTTGACGTATTTGAAAGACACTAAAGATTTCGGGTTGGTTTATCGACGCCAATAAAACTCTGATTCTCTACATTCACTTCAACTTTTGGGTTATACAGATGTAGATTGGGCAAGCTCTCACTTATCTATGCATTCTACAATTAAAAATGATTTCTTTATCAATGGTTGTAATGTTTCTTGGACTAGCAAGAAACAATGTTGTGTTGTTGTTTCCACTACTACATAGGCTAAATATGTAGCTGCATCTTTAGTGGCTAGAGAGTTAGTATGGCTTTGACCAGTTCTATTAGATATTGGCCATCCTCCTCTCTCCAGCAGCACAACACTTCGATGTGATAACGAAAGTGCTATTAGTTTTGCTAAAGACTATGTTCAACATAACAAGTCTATTATCATTATGTTTGATATGAAGAAAAGAAAGGCACAATCATGATTGAACATTGTCCAAGTGATTAGATGATTGCATATATATTCACCAAAGGACTCGATGAAGCATGCTTCACCCTGTTGCACTCAGAACTTGGAGTTGTCTTCAATCTTTGGGAATTAATCTAGTATGACATTGTAGTATCATTGTACATACTCCTTGTAGGCACCATACACTTCACATATGCACATATACCTCAGACCTCTTGGTCATCTTTGTACATACATATTCAATTTCTCTTTATATGCATGGATTCACTTTACATGCACACAATAATCCTTCTTGATCATGTTTTTAAATTTTTATATAGGAGCTTGGGTTTTTCCCTTGTGCTCCCTAAGGGTTTTTTCAATCCGCAGCTAGAGACCTTTGTTTGAGTGGGGGTGTTGGAGCTATATATAGCTCACCCTATCTAGACTAGATCTCACCTATATATATGTAGATTGTGATCAATATGATGTAGTGTTTGAGAGTGTATATGGTGTGTCTCTTCTCTGCCTATCACGTCTCTACATATCTTCTTTCTCTACATCTCAACAAGTGATACAACTAAGCATTAAAGAAGGGAAGCTTCACGTTTGAGTTTATAAACATACCTAAAATCAAATTCAAAGCTTATAATCCAATGTTCTCTATAAATACTAATTTGAAAATAAAATAGATAATAGCATCCATTTATAAAATGCTGAAGAACATGCATTCTTCAAAATTAAGGGTTGTAAGGTCATTTTTAAAATAATATGACTCAAAAACATATAGGTTCAAAATTTCTCAATAAATTTTTTGTTTTAAGAGAATATTTGAAAAGATTCCAAATGTTTCTCCTAAGATGTAATATTACTCAAAAGGTTTGCAAACGTAGCTGAATGAGGTTGGGAATACTAAGTTTCTATTCACTTTTGATAAGATTGATCCAACTAACCGAAAATATTGCATAAATCAAAAGAGAACTAGTTAAGTGCACCACTCTAACCAGCAATTAGTAAGAACCAAAAAGCATATGTCATCAACAACTAGAAGGACTCTTCTAAGGATAACATCATGACATCCCTAGTATTCACACCTTCAATACAAATCGAAAGGTTGAGTGAAAGAGTAAGCACAAGCAAAATCAAGGAGGCAAGAGCTACGAAAGTTCAAGTAAAGAAGAGAGAGCCTAGTGTATGGAAACTCAAATTATTACAATGTGTGATACGCCTTCCCTCATTCCATTGTCATTAGTAGAAGAATAAATAATAGAGTGACAATGATGGGTACCCACTCTCTATTGTGTACAAGTGTGCAGGTACAATGTACAAGTAAATGTAGATAGCTCGAGACAAACATCCTTTAACCCCCAACAACCTACCACTTAAAGGCAAATGTGCCTAACTGTGGAGAAAACAAGAAAAAAGTGACAAAGTACAAAGTATATATAGAAGTATAACAGGATGAGGAATAGATGTCATCGCGTCCTACGACCATCATCTTCCTAAGGAAGGCATAACATTCCACTGGGAGACTTTTAGTGAGTAGATCTATAGGATATGTAATAATAGGGATGTTAAAAAGCTCAATGGACTTGTTTTCTACCACCTCTCTAATGAAGTAACAGCGCACCTCAATGTGCTTTTTCTTCACATGAAAGACCCGATTACGGGCCAATTGAATGACACTCATTGAATGAGAATGCAATGTAAGAGTCATTGTCATACCAAGATCTGCAGCTAGATACCAAGATCTGCAGCTAGATGGCCTAATCATAAGGCCTTCTTCCAAGCCTCAATTGTTGTAATATACTAGCCTCAATAGTAGACAAGGCCATGCATTTTTGCACCCTAGATACCCCTCTCATTGCAAAGTTTCTCAGAAACCTTAGATATATATTCACCCCCATTGTCAAATCATAAGCATTTCAACATATACCCAAAGTAGTTCTCAACCATGGCAAGAAAGCGCTAAATGTAGGCAAACAATCTGACTTTTGCTTAATAGGATAGGCCTAAACCTTGTGCAAATACTCATTTATGAATGCAACAACGTACTTTGCACCACCCAACAACTGATAGGGCATGGGACCACAAACATTTAAGTTCACAAGAGTCAAAGACTCACCCACATACATAGAGCTAGACTTTTTATGAGAGTTACATGTCTATCACCACAAAGATAATGATCACATGAATCAAAACATAAGTAATCAAGAGATAAAAGATGCTACAAAAAAGTAATTACTTTTATTTCTTTTAAATTCATGTGCCAAAGGTGCTGATGCCATAAAGATACATGTGAAAGATCGGTCAGAGCTAAAACATGGTCAATAGACCTAGAGAGGAGTAGAGGCTACCAACCTTGGTACCTCTAGCAAAAACAAGGCTTCCATGAGTAATCATCCATGTAGAATCACTAGAAGATGCATGGTACATGTCATCATCCAACTATCCAGTTGAAATAAGGCTTTTAGTCAAATCCAATACATGACGTATATCATGAAGACGTACAAAAGGAGCACTAGTATCAAACTTCAGTCTAATATCACATATGCCAATGATATCCAATGTAGTATCATCTCCCAGGATAACAAAATATGTAAGAGTGTGGTTGCTAAAAAATCAATGACGATGCAAGGTAACATGGAATGAAGCCCCCAAATCAAGAAGCCATACTGAGAGTAAGAAGACAAAGCATCAATCAACTAAGTATCATCAAGTGATGAAGTAACAAGAATATAGTCAACAAAACTATACTCTAAGGGTATTTATCTCCTCTATCTTCATACTAAACTTGGGTACAATGCTATGATCATCAGAATATTTAGCATTATCTTGCCCTTTTCCTTTGCATTTCTCATTGAATTTATCATTGTGCATTTTATGGCACTATGGCCTAATGTGACCCTATTGTGCACAATAATGACATGTCCAAGAGAACTTATGATTGTCAGACTTATTAACAGATTCCCCACAAGATTGAGACTTGCCCTTGTTGGGATATGAGTATCTACCACAGTTATTATTCCCATTTTCACCATTTGTATCTCTAATTGTAAGTGCATGAGAAGTGCAGATTGCATCAACATTCTTCCTATTCACTTATTTTCTAAGTAAAGCACTCTTTACATAATTTCATTTAGTACCATCTTTATGAGGATTAGCCCTCATTGCAATATAAAACGTATCCCATGACTCTAGTAGTGTGACAAGAATGAACAAAAACTTTATGTATCCTCAAACTAAATGTCATGTGAGATGATAGTCTTATTTCAATTCCTAAATCATCATGGTCATCTAGTATAGGAATGTTTAAGAAAAATAGAGTTGAACTCGGGCTAATAGATCGATAAAACAAGTGGCTTAAGAAACTGGGGTAGCCACTTGATTGACTGATTGAGAGAGAGAGAGAGAGAGAGAGAGAGAGAGAGAGAGAGAGAGAGAGAGAGAGAGGGTAGAGGGGGGGAGAATGAGAGAGCAAATATTTCTGCACACACACACACACATACACACACACATACACACACAAAAACACATAGAATGGAGGGAGAGAGAGAGGGGGGGAGGAGAGGGAGAGGAGGGAGGTTCATTGACATGTGTTGCAATGTTGTTTCACGTTTGGGATATTTAGACTTCTTTGTGTAGGTTGCAATGTCTTCATTTTATGACCTCATGAACAACTCCACCAATGAGGAGGTGGAAAACACTGACAAAGTGACTTGGTCACAAAGCATTCAAGTTTGGTGACTCCCCCTCATAGATTGCCTAGTCCACAACTCCAACCTCATCCTTTAGACGTTAAATCCCATTGAACATATCTTTTGAGTTTGGTTTCACATAGCCTTTTGTAGCCCGCCATCTTGTTCTCTTTCCATGGTCCCACCCCGTTGTAGGCCTTCTCCCAACCTTGTACACTCGCAAACTCAACCCATTGTGCATAGGATTCAAATCCACTATCAAGCTAGGCATAATGATCACATCCCCTCATTGTATCATAGCAACCATATCTTACACATGTCTACTATGGTCAACCCCAACCATATCCCTCCCCCATCCCAAAAGCACAAACAACTCCTACTTTAGATCCTCCTACCACTCAAACATTTGAAAGGTGAGAAGGATCAATGATTGCTTGGAAGTGAGCTATGGTGGAGAGCAAGAGCAAGAAGAAAGAGACAAAAATGGGAACTCCAAGAGTCACAATGTGTGATCAGGCCTTCCTTTATTCAAACGGTCACTAAAAGAATAAAAAATAAAGTGATGGTGATGGGCACCTGCCACCTGCAGTGTGTAGTGGCGGGTATTGTTAGTGTAGTAATACACGCTCGGCTAGGCAGAGGTGCCTTTACCACCAACAATCTCCCACTTAAAGGTTAATCTGTCCAAATGAGGAGTGAAAAGAAAAAGAAAAGACAGTACAATGTACACATGTACAACAGGATGAGGAAAAACATCATCTCATCCAATGCCCATCAATCTCCTGAGGAAGACAAAGCGCTCAGTAGTGAGCCTTTTGGTGAGCAGATCTATAGGATTTTTGTCAGTGGAAATCTTGATAAGGTCAACAAAATTGTCCTCCATGACCCCATGTATGCAGTGATACCTCACCTCAATGTGTTTTGTATTCGCATGGAAGACCGGATTCTTGGCTAGCTGAATAGCACTCATAGAATCTGAATGTAGCATAGGTATAGTATCAATCCCAAGGTCATGAACCAAATGGCCCAACCATATGGCCTCCTTGCAAGCCTCAATGGCAGCAACATACTTGGCCTCAATTGTAGAGAGAGCCATACACTTCTGAACCTTGGACATTCAAGAAACAGCACCTCCAGCATAGGTAAAGACATAGCCGGAAGTGGACTTCCTACTATGTGCATGTCCTGCATAATCAGAGTTTGTGTAGCCCACAACTCCTGTATCTTGGCTACCATAGCAAATACACATATCTGATATGCCCTTCAGGTATCTCATGATACCCTTTATGACATCCCAATGCTTTTTTCCATGTGTAGCCATATAGCGTGCCACAACACCAACTACAAAGGAAATATCTAGACGAGTGGCTATCATGGCATACATCAAACTACCCAAGACTGATGCATAAGGGATCTTGACCATCTCAGTCCTCTGCTCATCCATCTGCGGACAATCCGCCTGTGAAACCTTCACATAAGAAGGTAATGGACAACCAATAGGCTTTACGTCCTGCATGCGAAAATGCTCAAGGACTTTATGAATGTATTCCCTCTATGAGAAGTAGAGTAGTCCCTGATGCTTGTCGTGCTTAATGCATATACCAAGAATGTGAGAGGCCTGTCCCAAATCCTTCATCTCAAATCTCTTCTTTAGCTAAGATTTAAGAGCATCCAAGTCATCATGAGCTTTTCCTACTATCACCATATCATCCACATAAAGTACCAAAATAAGCAATGAGCCATCACAAGCTTTCTTTGTGTAAAGTCACAGATCCATAGCACTTCTGATGTAGCCCTGTGACTGCATAAAGGCATTAAAATTATGATACCACTCCCTAGGTGCCTGCTTCAAGCCATAAAGACTTTTCTTCAACTTGCACACTAGGTGCTACCTGCCAGGTTCTGCAAAGCCCTTAGGCTGCTCCATGTATATCTCATTATGCAAATCCCCATGCAAGAATGCAGTCTTGACATCCATTTGGTATAAGTCCAAGTCAAGATGCGGGAGTAAGGCCAAAACCAAGTCATCTTGACCACAGGAGAAAACACTACATCAAAGTCAACTCCATGCTCCTGTTTAAAACCCTTAGCAACAAGTCTTGCCTTATAAGCCGGCTTAGGGTTTCCAGGGGTACTTTTTAGCTTGTACACCCATTTTCATGGCAAAGCCTTCTTGCCCTAAGCCAATGCAACCAAATCCCAAGTCATATTCTTATGCAGGGCTCGGGAGGTTCACTATATATATATCCTCGATATAACGTGCATTCATGGCCTATTTATAAATATCCTAATCTGTAAATTTTTCTTGAATAAAACACAAACCTTTTCTATTCAATCTGTAAGTAACCCCTTTATATGACACCCTTCTGAATTTAAAAAATGTATAAAAATATTATTTTAAAAACCCCTTATTTTGAACTCACGTTATATATACATATATTCATGAGTGACCCCCCCCCCCCCCCCCCCCCCGAGGTGCAGGGTGTCTATCTCAAACTGCATAGCCCTCTCCCAAGAGTGATTGTCACCCCTGCGCATAGCCTCATCGTAGGGGATAGGTTCTCCTATATATGTAACTAAGACGTAATGCATTGAGGGCTTAAATCTATTAGGTGGATGTCTATCTCTAGTATATAGTCTCACCGTAGGCTCTACAACTGGTCCAACACCCTAACTTGCTGTGCAGAAGCACATGGCTCCTCTTGGAATATAACACTGCGTATCTCTACCACCTTCTTAGGCTGCCCAATGTGTGATCTGGCCTTCCTTTATTCAAACTGTCACTAAAAGAATAAAGAATAAAGCGATAGTGATGGGCACCTGCCACCTGCAGTGTGCAGTGGTGGTGGGTATTATCAGTGTAGTAATACATGGGCGGCTAGGCAGAGACGCCTTTACCCCCAACAACATATTTCCCCTCTAATAATCGTAAACTGAAAAAGTAATCTACTAAGAAGGCTAGGTGGAAGAAACTTGTCTGATCCAAGGCAATATCCAATAGCATGAGAGATTACTAGACCCTAGAATAGTTTAGGGTTTTGATAGATGCTAGAAAAAGTCTGGACACATAGATGACGGACACCAAGGGTCCACAAAAAATTCTCTCATTGAATGATCGGTGGAAAATGATTGCCAGTTGGTTCAAGAAAGGGGTTCTATAGAAGACTCTACTCCAATGGTGCTCCAATGCCATGACCAATGGGAGAATTTCTTCCCTAAGCACAAACAAAATCCACAACTAGGACAAGGACATTCCATCAAGATACACCAAGTTGGTCCACATGGAGTAGGATGAGAGAGAGTAGAGGGGGCTCCCCAAAATGTTTAACAGAGACATCTACAACATCATCAACACAACATTTGTGGAGGACGTCTTGGTGGACCCTAGACCCTTGGTGGTTGATTCTTCGAGAGTTGAGATAAGTGTTTTTATCTTTCACCCAACTTGAAGATATTATGTGTCTGTGGGGAGTCCCCCTAATAGAACATGTAAGATACCACATGAGCTCAATGGGAATGATATTTTATTTAGTACAATTTACAAGGTTATATTTATAAAAGGGATTTTTAAATTATAATTTGAAAAAACCTCGTAAGTTTAGTAAAGTAAAAGGATCATTTTATGACCTTATAGCATGTAAAGAAAGGGTATTTCTTAATACCCTTTGAATGCACGTTATATAGATGATTTCTTATACGTGCACCCCAAAGTATGTGTCATGCATTTATTTGCAAAATATTATGAAGAAATTAGAACTTGGAAATGGATTTGTGTACTATGACAATGTAGAGATATTGAATGGCAAGAGCTCATCCAAGAGCCGATGTAGCAAGAGTCGAAGGTGGTAATGCTAAAACATATGTCAACTATATAGCTTTAAAGAAGGTACGACAAGATAGCATAACCAATTTGATAAAGAAAGATTTCCATGAAATTAGCAAAGATCTTATTGATCCTATGGACCATGGATAACACTTCTGAGCACAAGAATAAAGGGCTCAAGTGCAAGCTTGATTGCGGTACAAGACCATTTTGCACAAGTAGATGTGGAGCAAGTTTAGGGTGTGCAAAAGGCACTTGACCAAATGAACATTTCCTTTAGCACTACCTTTCAGGGGGAAGCACTAAGCACATGCAAAGATTTATGTGTTCATCAATTCTCTATGTTGCCATAGTCAAGGTTTATTTTACTCTCCATACATTAGCCTTTTCTTATATCATGTTTCATGATTTGCTAGTTCCCATGTATGGTTTGCCATTTGAGTGTAATAAAGATGTGTCCTTGCTTTCATCACACTTAAAAGGGTAATCTTCTTGGTTGTTTTTCAAAATCAAGGGAGGTTTACCTACCATGTATAAATTCTTCAAGTTTCTTGTTGTATTGGAAAAATATCGTGACACATTGCATAAAGGTCTCCTTTCATACATGTACACTTTTAAGATAAATGCATCACTTAATGTCTTCATGTAAAAATCCTAACTAAATTGCTATCACTATTTTAAAGACCCTTTAGTTTATGTAGTATGTGTAATGCTCTCTAAGTTTCTTTTTTGGAAAACATTGTCATATATTTCATAAGGGTCACATTTCATATGTTCATGCTTAGAAGACAAATGCATGATTTAATTAATTTATTTAAAAACTAAATTGAAATCACTAGCACTATATTAATAATTTCAAAACCACATTGCAATGACCAATGCAACTTAAAGATGTCACTTGTATTAATTGCTAGTTTTTAAAAGATGTAACGTGTCCACTAGTATCATCCCGGACACGTCTTAGCAGTCCATCGGAAAGGATGTCTAGAAAAATCTGCCCGGCACTCCCATGGAATGTTATGGGTTTTGCGATCTAGGTGAGGCACAGTCGTGACGGCAGGGGGAATCCATGGCCTGGTATATGGCGGCAGCAACGGCAACTTTTCTCCTCCTTTCGGCTAGCGAGGCGGCACAGTGGTGGTCCTCCCCTCCTCATGACGATCTCTGCAATGCCGTCAGCCTCCTCTTTCTTCCTCATGACAGATTTCCCCACCCTCCTACAAGGCCATACACAGAATCTCCACTCTCTCCTCAGCAGGGCGATGGCAGCACCAGAGTCCTTCTTCTCTCTCCGTTCGTCTTCTTCACAGTGGGTGGACCCTCCCTCCTCATGACGTCCCCCTCGATTTAAATAGGGAAGGGGAGAGGGATCCTCCCTCCCTACGTGTCGACTCCATAGTGATCAGAGATGAGGAAGCTCCAACAAGGAGCTTTGCTGGCCATTCTATTTCCCTCTCCCCCCCTCCAGCACGACCGTCGGGGCTAGGGGGGATAAGGAAAAAAAAATTCCATTTATTCATTAAAAGAAAATGTTAAATCATTTTCCCTAAGAGGTAGTTTTCATGAACATTACAAAAGAGAAGTGTCCAAAATCTTCAAAATGAAAGGTATGTTCATTGAAAGGTAGTGTGTAGCTCATCAAGGTACATGGTGACTACATCCTTGTTGATGGCTATATAAGCACCATCAGGATCATGTTGAGCAGCATGGTAAACTGCCACAGCATTAGCAAGAAAGTCATCCAACATAATAAGGCCATGATCAATTGCCATGCACTACAAGGAAAGAGAGGTATAGCGACGCCGGGTAGCGACACAAGAATAGCGGCGCCGCTATTTGTGACGCAAATAGCGATGCCCCACAGGGAAAAAAAAGAGGGCCGAAACCCGAGCACGTTTCATTTCGCGCATTTTCGTGAGACATTTCGAGAGGGAGAGTGAGAGAGAGAGCGACCGTTTTGCATAGAGGGTGAGAGAGGGAGAGGGAGGAAGAAGGCTTGCCGCCACCATCGTTCGCGAAGGAGAGAAGGAGCCACTGTCGCGAAGAGGAGCTGCCAAACCCTCGCCATATCTTTACGGTGAGTCCATTCTCTCTCTCTTTTGCTTGTTTAGGGTTTAATTTGTGTATATTGGAGGGAGAGGAAATGGGAGAGAAAGAGAGGGAGAGGGAGAGGGAGGGAAAGAAAGAGAATGAGAGGGGGAGAGAAAGAGAAAGAGAAAGAGAAAGAGAAAGAGAGGGAGAGGGAGAGGGAGGGGGGAGGAAATGAGAGAGGGAGAGGGAGGAAGAGAAAGAGAAAGAGAGGGAGAGGGATGGGGAGGAAATGAGAGAGGGAGAGGGAGGGAGAGTGCATTCTCTCTCTCTTTTACTTTTGCTTATATGATTTGTGTATATATATTGAGAGAGGGAGAGGAAATGAGAGAGAAAGAGAGGGAGAGGGAGAGGTAGGAAATGGGGGAGGGAGGGGGAGGGAGGGAGGGAGAGAGAGAGAAAGAGAGGGAGAGGGAGGGCGAGAGAGAGAAGGGCGAGAGAGAGAAAGAGAGGGAGAGGGAGAGGGAGGAAATGGAAGAGGGAGGGGGATGAAATGAGAGAATGAGAGGGAGGGAGAGTGTATTCTCTCTCTTATTTATTTATTTTTTGTATAATTTGTGTATAATGAGAGAGGGAGAAGAAATGAGGGAGAGAGAGAGGGAGAGATAAAAAGAGAGGGAAATTAAGGAGAGAGAGGGGGAGGAAATGAGAGAGGGAGAGGGAGGAAGAGAGAGAGGAAATGAGAGAGGGAGAGGGAGAGGGAGAGGGGGGGAGATGAAAACATAATAGGGAAATGAGAGAGGGAGAGGGAGGGAGAAGAAATGAGAGAAGAAGAGGAAGAGAGCAAAAGGAAATAAGAGAGGGAGAGGAGAGAGAAAAAAAGAGAGAATGAGAGGAGAGAGAAAAAGAGATAAGATGTTAAACATAATATGCAAAGAGAGAAAGAGAGGGTGTGGGTGAGGGTGAGGGCGAGGGAGGGAGAGGAAGAGAGAAAAGGAAATGAGAGAGGGAGAGGAGAGAGAAAAAGAGAGAAAGATCATTAAACCTAATGCTAAAAGAGAGAAAGAGAGGGTCAGGGTGAGGGAGGGAGAGGAAATGAGAGAGGGAGAGAAAGAAAGAAAGGGAAATGAGAGAGGGAGAGGAGAGAGAAAAAGAGAAAAAAAATCATTAAATCTAATAGAGAAAGAGAGAAAGAGAGGGTCAGGGCGAGGGAGGGACAGGAAATGAGAGAGGGAGAGAAAGAGAGAAAGGTAAATGAGAGAGGGAGAGGAGAGAGAAAAAAATGAGTGAGAGAGAGAAGAGAGAAAAAGAGAGAAAAATCATTAAACGTAATAGGGAAAGAGAGAAAGAGAGGGTGAGGGCGAGGGAGGGAGAGGAGAGAAAAAAAAATTAAGAGAGAGAGAGGAGAGAGAAAAAAGAGAGAAAGATCATTAAACCTAATGGGAAAAGAGAGAAAGAGAGGGTCAGGTGAGGGAGGGAGAGGAAATGAGAGAGGGAGAGAAAGAAAGAAAGGGAAATGAGAGAGGGAGAGGAGAGAGAAAAAGGAATGAGAGAGAGAGGAGAGAGAAAGATCATTAAACCTAATGGGAAAAGAGGGAAAGAGAGGGTCAGGGTGAGGGAGGGAGAGAAAATGAGAGAGGGAGAGAAAGAAAGAAAGGGAAATGAGAGAGGGAGAGGAGACAGAAAAAATGAGAGAGGGAGAGGAGAGAGAAAAAGAGAAAAAAATCATTAAATCTAATAGAGAAAGAGAGAGTGAGGGTGAGGGAGGGAGAGGAAATGAGAGAGGGAGAGAAAGAGAGAAAGGTAAATGAGAGAGGGAGAGGAGAGGGAGAAATGAATGAGAGAGACAGAGGAGAGAGAAAAAGAGGAAAAATCATTAAACCTAATAGGGAAAGAGAGGGTTAGGGTGAGGGAGAGAGGAAATGAGAGAGGGAGAGGAGAGAGAAAAAAATCATTAAATCTAATAGAGAAAGAGAGAAAGAGAGGGTCTGGGTGAGGGAGGGACAGGAAATGAGAGAGGGAGAGGAGAGAGAAAAGGAAATGAGAGAGAGAGAGGAGAGAGAAAAAGAGAAAAATCATTAAACCTAATAGGGAAAGAGAGAAAGAGAGGGTTAGGGTGAGGAAGGGAGAGGAAATGAGAGAGGGAGAGAAAGAGAGAAAGGGAAATGAGAGAGGGAGAGGAGAGAGAAAAAAATGAGATAGGAAGAGGAGAGAGAAAAAGAGAAAAAATCATTAAACCTAATAGAGAAAGAGAGAAAGAGAGGGAGAGGAAATGAGATAGGGTGAAATGAGAGAGGGAGAAAGAGAGAAAGGGAAATGAGAGATGGAAAGGAGAGAGAAAAAAAAATGAGAGAGAGAGAGAGGAGAGAGAAAAAGAGATAAAAATCATTAAACCTAATAGGGAAAGAGAGAAAGAGAGGGTACCCTAGCACTTGCTATATAGTATCATAGTACTGGGTACTTGGCACTATGATACTAGAGTACTAGGTGCTAGATACTAAGATGCTATGATATTATGTGCTAGGTACTGACTACTAGGTACTAAATACTAGTGTTCTATGATACTATATGCTAGGTCATAGAAAAAGAGAGAGATGGAAGGAGAGGATAACAATCTAAGAAAGAAAAGAATGATAACAAAAACAAACTGTTTGTTGTAACATAGACAAAATAGAAAACGAAGAAGGTCCTGTTGTTCAAGATCGCGAGGCGTATCTTAATCAGCATGTCCGATGTCCTTGCTCTCAATGCAAGCTGGCAATTAGACGAAAACGCCCGTTGTCTATAGAACATGTACGACAATTTGGTGAGTTTCAATCTGAGATCATTGATCAGACGATTGCGGATTTTCAGCAAACGGTAATTTGAAGTTAATATCAATCATGCATTGTACTCGCAAGCTAATTGAATACCATATACAATAAGATTGAGTCTCGCTGGCAAATTTTCTATCCAGGGAGGTGATGTCTCATCCCAAGGAGGAGTGCACCCTTTGTGGCCAATTAGAAGAGTACATGGGCGTGTGATGGATGGAGTGGAGGAGCCAATCCACCACTTGCAAGGCCAATCTATACCCTAAATGCCATAGGAGACAGGTAACCTTCCAGACCTACCTACAATCTTGGAGCCTGAGATGGAGGCAATGATCGATGCATTGATTCCCATGGATGTTGAGACTTCTGATCCGCTTAGAGAGGAAGCATCCATACCATTATATGATGGGTGTTGAGTATCTCGGCTGAAGACACTGCTTGCACTCTTAAGTGTGCAAGCAAAATACAGGTGGAGCGATACGAGTGTGACTGAGTTGTTCAGGTACCTTGTACATATGCTTTGTTGATTTTTTTTTCGGCACTATTATTACAAACATTTGTGCTTTTTCATGGTGTTTTATGATTTTTTTCAGGTTATTGAAATATCATATATTACCACCTGCAAATACCATGCCTCAGTCTCGTGATGATGCACGATATGTTTCACGAAAGCTTGGCATGGACTACAATAACATCCATGCATGTATCAACGATTGCATACTATTTCGAGGAGAATAGGAGACTATGGAGACATGTCCAAAGTGTGGTGCTCATAGGTATCGACAGGACTTGCAAGGGCAAACCATCCCTGAAAAAGTTCTCAGACACTTTCCGCTTATCCCCCGCATAAACCACATGTTTCATACGTCTGGCATGGCGAGCTTGACAACGTGGCATGCGCAGGTCCATGGATGGAGTTCAACGAATATCAGTGGATTCGCACGCATGGAGCCACATTGACTCTACCTTCCCAGGCTTTTCTCGAGAGCTAAGGAATCTTCGGCTCAATCTTGCAATGGATGGCGTGAACCCATTCGGCATGCGCTCAACTTCTTACAGTGTATGGCCTATAGTCCTTGTCAACTATAATATCCCTCCATGGCTTTCTACGAAGAAAGGACATCTCATTCTTAACTTACTCGTCCCCGGTCGCTACAAAGTCAAAAATATGGACGTTTATCTTCGTCCATTAGTCGATGAGCTTAAGATTTTGTGGGAGGAGGGGGTCACCGTGCAAGTTATGAGCATCCATGATGGTCGGTGGTCAGCCAATATTCAAGCCATTCTCATGTGGACGATGCATGATTTTTCGGGATTCGGAGAGTGCTCAGGTGATTAGGCCTTCGTTCTCATTGGTAATATCTGTATTTTATCTTGTTCAAGCAAGTATTCACTAGTCGTGGTGTTGGAACAGGTCTAGTTACCTCAGGTTATCATGCATGTCCATTGTGTGGGCCACAGTTAGACTCCCGAAGGTCACGAACCATGAAGAAGATGGTATATCAAGGAAACACTGCTTTTTTGCCAGAGGATCATGAACTTAGGGAAGGTTTCCTTGGACAACCTCCAACACGTATGAACGCTGCAAGCTGGTACGAGCTGAAAATGGTCCATACGAAATCACATTCAAACGGAATGCGGCGGTTCTCAGTTTTCTATGAGTTGCCATATTGGATCCACTTACAGGTCAACCACTTGTTGGATCCCATACATATTTTGAAGAATGTGGGCAGCTTGCTATGGGAGCACATCACAGGAAAGAGAGACACTATAGGGGCACGAATGGATTTGAAGGAGGTAGGTAAGATGGAGGCACTTTGACAACGAGCTCGGCCAGAAGGTTGGTTGGTATCTGAGACGCTAGTGCATATTTCACAATGGCTACCAACGGTGGATCCAGATAATGAAATGCTATGGTCGTTGAAGGACGATGATAGACTGACTGGAGATGTGGTGGTTGGAAATGGGGTAGAAAAAAGAATGGATGCCTCAACAGAGGAGAAGGTGAATCGCTTTTGTATGTTGCACCATGCCTCTATGGAGACGTGGCTAGCCAACTACCAGATCGCTAGGCAAGATCGAGAGGAAGTGCGAGCTGAATTCCAACGTAGTACGCGTCATGGACCGATTCGATATTCCGAAGGCATGGAGGAGATGCCGCGGTTCATGTCAATGCGATGGTTGCATGGAGCTTTAACCGCAGCGTCTCGCGAAGGGACAGAGGTCTCAATGGAGGAGTGGAAATTCTTGAGGGGATGTAGTCCAAAGGTGATGAGGGGTTTAGAATCTGACGTATCTAAATTTTATATGCGACATCTAATTTGCGTGTTTCAATGTACAATACAAAATATATAGTGCAGCATGGTCGTGTGGATGGCATTTTCGCGTGGAGCGTATTGACAAAATGCGCTCCACAATGGACTGTGGTATCATGGCAAGGTTCGAGCAAGAGAGCCGGCGACGAGCAATGGATCCAAACACGGTTGTGGATGAGATGGAGTATTTTGGAAACTTGCAAAGTATTGTTATGGTGGATTACCGTAGCTTCTCCATGATATTATTCGATGTGCAGTTGTTCAAAGTGGTACTTGGAGGAGCTGGAGCAATAGCTCGACGAGGTCTATCTCGATTTCTCGAAATAGATTGTGAAAAAAAATGGACGGATTTGCGCAACACCTTTGTGTTGCCGGCCCATTGTGAACAGGTGCATGGACTCATTTGTTTGCTAATTGTATTATGACACGGTTTATGTCACAATGGTTTGAACTCTCTTGTACGTGTTTGTGAACAAGTAATCTTCTATCCAAACCCCTGACAACCTTGATGGTGGTATGTTATACCTTCAACTCCCCGAAGTGCGAGACTATATGATCAAAGCAATGTTCCGAGCATAGATGAAGATAATATGCAAATAGAGGGGTTGATATTGCAAGGGGTGGAGACCGTCAAAAACTTGGAGCCAGCATCGGCTAACAATGATGGAAATACAGGAGTCCAAGAATTCTTTGAGAACGAGGTGGACTCATTCTTTTGTGGTGACATGTCTATCGACCTTCCAGTGTATGCAAAGTTGTGTTAGCAGATTAACATGGGACCATAGGATACTTCATACTTGGAGCATTCACTTACTCAATTCGTTGACCAATCGCTTATAAGGGTGCATAAGATATGCATTTTAAGTGAGATTTTTTTAAAAATGATTTATATTACTATGCTTTGTATGATTTAAATTGATTATTCTAACATCATTTTTTATCTGTGCAGGTGACATTTTCAGGATGAGTCGAGGGATGAGCGATGAGGAGTTACAGGATATCTTCACACACGTGTCTCTAGACCAAATCGCGAGATTTAGAGATATGGCAGACCAGGAGATGTCTCGGTCTTCGTTAGGGCGCTCTGCTAGATCTACTTCAGCGCGATTGGATGCTTCTGCTTCGAACAGACAATCTCGGCGCTCGAGACTTGGGCCAGAGGGAGGGAGTGCTTTGGGGTCAGGGGGATGCTGAAGAGATACAAAGGCAGTGAGCCTGCGGTCAACACACGATATAGGTGCAACTCCTTGCTCTCGTGGCCCTTCCAAGGAGCGTGGCTCAGGCTCAGGCTCAGGTGGATGCTGTGGAGGCACGGACGCGATATCTCCGTCTCATCGTTTAGCTCGAGTTGTGTCACCTCAGGGATTTGTCACACCTATGGGGACGTCTACTCCAGTTACTCCGGATTTTGCTGAGCCGTCAGCAGGCGGCACCCCTATGGGTGCCACTCAGGTTAGTACACCGGATGCACATGGGTCTCCTGGATATTCCCAGGAGCGTGGACGCAGATGGGAGAGGATCCATCTTAGGCAGACTCCAGGGGGATATGGATATCTAGTCGATGGTAGGTCAGGAGCCATCATCATGAATGATGAGGGGAGGAGCGTGATGGCTCGCATGAGAGAGTTGTGCCAACAAGTTTTTTGGCACAACGTCTTGGATCATTGGAAGAACATACCGGAGGGGAGCAAGGACTACATAGTAGCATCCTTGCACGAGGAGTTTTCGGTTCCAGCCTCGGTAGATAGATTCTCTACGGACTGGATGATGGATTGCATGTGTGCATACATGTCACACAGACGATCTGACGCACGTAAGGCAATCAAGAGTGGGGCTGCAAAACCCGAGTCATTATAATACAAAAGAGGATTTTAAGAACTCAATAGATTGAGAAAGATGAGAGAAAAACACATGATTGGGCCCCACCTCCCCCAATGGCAAAAGCCATGGTTTGCCATCCTTAGTCATATATTATAGTTTTACATGGATATTTGCATTCATATCTTACATATAATTAGAAATCACCCATGTGCACATTAATTAATAAAATGCTCGAGAAGGACAAGCGTCCACGTCAACTTCTTGCACAAGAAATCCACCTTATATACGAGCCTCGGTCAACAAAAAAATCTTATAGAATCCATTGTAAAATCTTATGAAATCCACTACGACTATGCCTCCTGGCATCATACCCCCAGGGGTGGGATAGCAATTGTCCACAATTGCTATTAGCTGCTCAATGTGGAGCTAACAGTGTAGGGTAAGCACTAAGGGTGCGAGCGGTCATCAGTTGCACGTGTTCAACTGAATGAGTTTTTTTTTTGAATTTTACCAAGTATCTAGTATAGGATAATGAATCAATTAGAGTCTAATTATTAGCACACAATTAATTCTAATAAGATTAAAAAATAGTGTTAGTTCCATAGATGTCTTTCGTGGGAGTAAGAGAGTCAAAAGATAAGACGAAAATATTATAAATGCTAGGTCTCATACTCAAAGCATCGACAATAACAAATAAAATTGTTATTCTAGTTTAGTAGTAAGTAAAAATTTAACTAAGAATTTTAGAAAGAAAAAAAAATAAAAGACTTACATATCTTATCTTGATTGGAGATCTCTATCTTTACTAGAAAGCGTGAATTCGCAACAGAATTAAGAAGTTGAAGAATCTTCCAAAGTACTTTTAAGAAAAATATGTTAGTCTCAATGTTTATCAAATCAAAAGATAGCAATATTAAAGGCATACTATAATCGTTAAAAATTAAAATGATAATCATATTGAAGGCCTACTTTGAATAAAAACAACTTATATCTTCTTGTGAATCAAGTTAGTCTATAACTAGAGAGTTGGAGCTTATAAGGAATTTTACAAAACATTTACCTATGACTAAGACTAAAATTTAAAAAGAAACATATTAAAGATAAGGCTAAAGTTGGATAAAATACTAGTCTCTTGGTTAAAAACAGTAATCTTCAATTTCTATGGCATATTTAGATATGATTATCTTGTAATATATGCATATTTAGACAAAACCATATCTAATATAAGTTTTAGATCTTTGCACAAGCTAAAACTTTTTCTTTTGGGAGTATGCTCAAATTCCAAATGGATTAAAAACTATCCTACTAGGAAATTAGATGTTTGCATAGGTTGAAATTTACAAATTTCACAAAGCCTGGGTTAATTGCAAGACCTACTTTCAAGATAAATAACTTTCTTTGTAGATAAAATCAGGTCATATTGATGATAACTAGAGAGTTGTAGAAAACAAGAAGGTCAACAATTCATGTCCTTATGATGGATTACCGATTCTGAAGGGAAGGTCATAAAAAAGAGGGCTCAAAGTTGGCTACTACATAGTTTTTGCATATTGCTATGAAATTTGCATTCAAGGTCACTTTAGGACTCAAATAACTCACTAAATATTCAAAATTTGTAAAATATGTATCTAATAACAATTGTAGATCTTTGCTGTAACACCATCCTCAAAATATAAACCAATAAAAAGTTACATTACCTGAAGGATAGTTGTTCAAGAGGATTTTTATGGTAAAGCATATGCAATAGCTAGACTACTTTCAAGTGCCTCTTCTATATAGCTTGTTACATAAATAAAGACCTAATATGCTTAAACTTGAAACTTTTATCAAATAAAGAAAAGCTATGATTTACTATGAAATAAACTTCAAAAACTTTTTGACTATAACATCCTGTTTGGATAGCCAAGTCCATGCTATAATCCAAATTTAGAGAAGAACAAATTGGATCAATTCAAGTCAATCAACTGTGGATATAAGGCTATTTAAAACATGAGAAATGCAGTTGCAATATTCATATGTAGTGATTTGTCTTGTAGATTGTGATTGTTCCACGGTGTTTGCATTTATATAGTGATATCATACAATTGAAAACTCGGAGTATAGCTAGGCTCTGATACCAATGTTATGCAGTGGAACTCGTGGGAAATCTAGCAAATCAAATCTCAATCATAAACAACTTTATGACACATATAATATAACTTAGTGGAAAAATCTAACAAATCAAACATCGCAACTATTAAATACAAACAACATTATAATACATAAGAGGATTTTAATAACTCAATAGACTGAAAAAGACAAGAGAAAAATGCATGATTGAGCCCAATCTCCCCCATGGCAAAAGCCATGGTTTGCCATCCTTAATTATATATTATAGTTTTACATGGATATTTACATTCATATATTACATATAGTTACAAAGAAAGTACAAATATCAATTAAAATATAGAGTTTTAAGAGTCAAGAGGTATCCTGTAATATGCTACAACTGCTACAAAAAATTATATGCTCTAAATCTTGATGTTTTGGCATCACCATCGCGTCTGGAGCATGCCAAAACTCCCAAAATAACTCTTGAAGCTGTGAATTCCGATTCTGGATGAGGGACAAACGAAAAAACTCAGTTTTCACCTTGTTCTCCTGTTTTGTACGCAATCATGTTGCTTTTATAAAGAAAGCTAGAAAATCCTTTTAAAACTTAACCACATTAAGAAAATAACAAGGTATTCCATAAAGAAAGCTTATTTCAATAAAAGCATATCTTAAATCTCATATTCTAAAATAATCTATATTAAAAATGAATAAATTAATAATATTAAGGACAATGATCTAATTATTACTAAAGAAATTTAAACTTATAACTTACAAATAGAGTAATAATTTTAATAATGTAATATCATATAAATACATAATATTATATATTATACTTAAGATAACTAATCATAATTATGAAATTTACACTTTGACTTATGCTAACGCCTAGTGCTACCCAAAGCCACCACTGCCTGCTCTACACATCAATTGAAGCATTCACAATTGTTTATAAATAAAATAAACAAATAATAGTGAATACCTAGCACTCTTCAGATACAAATAATTAAAATAGATTGGAATACTATCCTAGCCTTAATTTAATTCGAGTGCATACTCTAAACTCGTAAAAGCTTAATTAATTAATATGAATTTTGCAAAATCACACATTGTGGAATCACCCATGTGCACATTAACTAATAAAATGCTCAAGAAGGACATGTGTCCTCGTCAACTTCTCGCACAAGGAATCTAGAGCCCCAGTCAACAAATAAATTTTACAAAATCCACCGTAAAATCTCACGAAATCCACCATGACTATGCCTCTTGGCATCAACAGACCATTAGGTCATGAGTTAGATTATGCTGCCATATAAAAAAACATAGGGTCTGAAGAATATTTGTCATTATAGGAGCCAAGGAAACCCGCATAAATGTCAACGAATTGCAAGTTGTAATGCACTATGCCCTACAAGATCATGGAGTACTTGCCCTTGTGATTGTACTATATTCTTGATAATTCATGTGTTGGCCTCTCCATGCCAATATGTGTACAATCTATGGCTCGACAACAATTGGACAATCTCTCTTTGTTGCAAGAATTCACCATAGCTTTGCACAAAATTAAAAAAATATGAGAGAATCACTAATTGCAATGAAATAGAGTTGAGAGATAAGAATGCACGAGAGACCAATTGCATGCAATTTTTCCTCCATGCATAGGTGAGTCCATCTCCCATGCATGTATCTATTTGATTTTATTATATTGGCGCTCAAAAAGGTTCCTCAATATAGGCCCATACATTTCTCTTTCTTGCACAGTTCTTTTTTTCACTTATTTTCTCAAAGTTAGACTATGTCCATTCCAAAAAATAGTATCTAAAAATATTAATCATAATTTATTCAAGATCACTACAAGATATAGGCCTTCTACCGACGTTAAAATTGACGAAAATATTCATAAAAAAATTTGCTCTCGTCGTCACAAAAAGCGTCATTATTGGTAACGCCATAGAACAATCAGTATTAGTGTCGCTATTTGCAATGTTGATACCGACGCAAATAATGGCATTGATAACGACGCTTTGTGACACATTTTGCGACGCTAATAGTGACGCCTACAGTAAATTTGCGATGCTAATAGAGACGGTGTCGAAGGGTTTTCGAAAGTAAAGTCGTGACCACAGAGGACCTTGACTAATTTCAAGATAGAAGATCAATCATACAAATAAGCAAGATGAGAGGATTTGTGAGCAGTAATAGATCTGCCAAGCTCCCAACGAGACCTCGTCTATGCAGCAATGATAAGACCAAAAGCAAGTTTTCAGCTGAGCATAGAATTCATCCTTCAACATAGGAACCTACAGTATAAATCTGGTTATCAACTACAGATAGAAATTTCAGCATTGTCCTTTCAACAGCATCAACCAAAGGATGGATCTATGGATCCACAGACTTAATAATAAACCCACAGGGAATTTGATTCCCAATGTTGAGGTGAACAATATCACCCACTACCACATCAAAGATAGACACTACTTTCATTCTTCCGCCTCTGATAATTTGAACCTGGACATCTCACTTAAAGCCCTGAACTGGAGAGACTGCTTGTAGCCACTGATGGCTATAACAAGAATAACAAGCAGAACAACAACGGTAAAGCTCACACCATCATACCAGCCTTCCCCCACACCATGGCTCTTGATACTTAGGCCTAAAGAAAGGGCTGGTATAAGAATTGGGCCCGAAAACTGTCTTTCATGACTCCTCTTCGTGAGGTCATTCTTTATACCCTTACTGAGATTGGTTTGAAGCCTGTAGACAATGCCTTCAACTCCACCCAACTCTGCAAGGTATTCAGCTTGATGGTCTTGCACTAGACCAACCAGCTTTTCAGGTTCCACATTGAAACCACTCAGCCGCTTCTCATCCAAGGCTGCCCCTGTCTCTTGAAACCGTTTTTCAGTTAGAACAGCATTGATGTAGGTCCTGATCCGCTTCACCCTTTCCTCCCACTTAGCCTTGATATCTTCAGCAAGTTACTCTTCATTATACTTCGTAGTGTACTGGAACCTCCTTGCAGCGTTTAGGGCCAAAGTAGTTGCCTTCCATTTTCCTGAATTTTAGCATTAAGTCTCTCAAACATGGGTGCATTCTTTAGCATGCTTCCTTGCGCGCTAACACAGTTGGTCTTTTGTTACCCGATTGACGTGTTGCTATCTACAGGTGATCATGTAGCTCCAGCAGTCTCGGGTAATGACAACATCGTCTGATGTGCCAAAGAAGCGAATATGGCTTTGAAGCTTCACCTTGTAAGTACGGGTTCACACAGATCGTTTTGTTTCTTCCTTCTCAACTGTTGGAAGCCTTCTCATCTTATCTAATCATCATGACTCCCTTCTCCATTTTCTTCAACGCTGGCCTTCCCCTATAAGCACTCTAGCATAAATCGAACTTTGCCTCCCCGATAGAGCTCCCCGCTCTTGAGCTTCATGGAGATGATATGGTCTTCGGAATAACCTCAGAGAGTAGTTTCTTCTCTTTCTGAGTCATTGCATAAAGTTCTTTTCCAATCTCAGATTGCCTACGCCATAAATAATGGAGGTCAAGAACTCAAAACAACAAGCTG
Source organism: Lygodium microphyllum (assembly GCF_053477565.2). Taxonomy (NCBI): domain Eukaryota; kingdom Viridiplantae; phylum Streptophyta; class Polypodiopsida; order Schizaeales; family Lygodiaceae; genus Lygodium; species Lygodium microphyllum. Next base: position 26,993,747 of record NC_141142.1, on the reverse strand, counting down.
TACTTAGACCTCAAGGAAATGTGCTACAACGACAAGCGATTAAGCCACCGCTGTGATCAGAAGTCCAGCTTGAGCTCTTGATCAGAATCCTTTTTGGAGAGGAAGTGCATGATGTAGGGAACCACACGAATGATTGCGATCCAAGTCCTGATAATGGTGAGATGCTTGCTGAGCTGCTTGTAAGCCTTTGCCTTGTCAGGCCTGCGAGGAAGAGCATCGTGGAACATCTTTGTCGAGCCTAATTCTCTTCTCTTTTTTAAATCTCCTTTTCTTTTCGAACTTCCCCTTCCCTCCTTGTGTTGCTCAGTTTCTGGAATACTGGCTGCCGCAGGGTGGAGAAGACATTGCAACGTTCATCGAGCAGTACCTCATAAAGCTTTTTCCAAAAGTCAAGGGACCTTGCTCCCCTATCAAAACTGGATTGTTCTTAGTCCTCCTAGAAAGGATTTGAATGTAACGCCTAATCTCATCATCTCTGCCAATTACGGGATCTAGCTTCCCTTATCTGGCCATCTCTGTTAAGCCCTTCCCATATGCTTGTGGTACATCTCCTTGAACTATTCGTTGAGCCAGCCCTTTAGAGTTTGCTATCTTTCCTACTCCAGGCTCCCCCCCTTTCGATCCTCTGATCTCCAGCACGTTGTCCCAGACCTGCTGAAGCTACCCTCCTCATTCGTCATCTGAAACCGCTTTTTCTTTCCCCCCCAAAAAGCCTCCTTTTTCAAAATAGCCATCCGTGGCTTTATTTCTTTCTTTCCCCAGACATTCGATCCTTCACAATAGGCTCTAGAAAAGTGGCCCCTAGAAAAGCATACAAGCCCTCATCTTCATGCTCTAACCCACTGATTGATCTCATAAATTTGCCAATAAGTCGACCATAAGCTGCCCCTGCTATAATTTCTGGTATAAACAGACTCGAAGGAATTGTAGTGCCATAGGTAATCAGAGCTAGGAGGAAGGTTGCAGGCAAAAAGAAATAGCTAAAGAGCTTTGGTCGAGGGACACTCTTCACTGTCACCAGTGAGCTCAGAAGGGCAAGGCATACATGTGGCCACCCATGGTAGTCCAAATAAGATCACAGAAGTGAGCATGACCACACCAACTGCATGAACTATTTTTTACTGAGTTTCCATACCTTGTATGCCAACCAGAGTATTACGGATAAGTTCCTCTTGCACCAAACCCCTCTTCACTATATTACCCACGCAGAATAAAAGTGCAAACATAACGACTAAGTATGTACAAAGTATCAAATCCCACACACAACTTTTTGGTGGATTCCACACCTCGAATGCGCAGCAATACGACATCCACCCCCTCTAATCCTGCGCATCCTTCGGATGGGCCAACTACCCATGATCATTATCATCAACATCCACGAACAGATCAATCTCTTCATTGTATATTTCGAGTATATCAGCAAGATTATCTGTCTTATCATCTATCTCTTCTATTGGAGTTTCTTCTTGTTGCTCTTCTCTTGCAAATTCTTCCAATGCATAATCTTGATCATCTCTTTTCTTGAAAATCTTAATTCTTTTTCTTGCAATAGGCACTCTAAGCACTGTCCCATCCAGTTCTGTCAGCTCATATGTTGCATTATCAAAGACATGTCTGACTATGTATGGCCCAAACCATCTTTTCACCATCTTCCGAAGTGCAGTATGATGATTTTCAAGGCTGCTATAAAAGACTAATACCCAGTCTCTCTCTTCTATTGCTCTAGGCCGCAAGCGATGCCTGCTATCAAACCTGTCCTTATTTCTTAGTCTAGCAACCTTCAACCTATCAATAGCTAGCTGAATATCCTCTGGTCTTCTCTCCAACTGCCGAATCTGAAGAGCTAAGAGCTCCTCTCTCGTCAAATCCTCCTGCCAAGGTAAAACTGACCAAGTCAAAGCACAAGTCTCAGTAGGCATAACCGGTTTCTGACCATACATAAACTCTGCAGGCATATATCCTGTGCTAACACTGTGAGTCGTACGATCAACCCACAAAGCAAATGGTAGAAGTCTCGGCCATTCTCCAATCCGTCCTCTGCATGCTTTTGCTAATGCTTTCACTATCAGCGGATGTCCTCTTTCACTCTTCCCATTTCCCTCTGGATTGTGTGCTGTGGTTAGAGCCAACTTGATTCCTAGTTGAGAGAAAAACTCCCTAGCTTCATCTGCATCCAATTCACCGCGATCCGCAGTGATCTTACCCACACAGCCATACCTGCAGAAAATTTCTTCCAATAAGAACTTACACACTGCACTAGTGGTCTTCGTTCTCAAAGGTCTGCCCCCAACATGATTGGTAAGATCCTCTCTAGCCAAAACAATATACCTCATCTGCCATAGACCCATAGGCATAGTAACCAAGTCAACTACCCACTTATAATGAATGCATAGCGGATAGGTCGGATGAAGCTCATCTTGATGACGCACTACCAAATACATCTGGCAGTCTCTGCAAGTCTCTACAAAGTGAGAAACATCTCTATACATGCCTTTCCACCAATATTTCTCCTTGATTTTCTCATAAGTAGACCACACTCCTCTATGACCAGCCCAAGGACTCTCATGAAACCCCCTCATCACCTGTAACTGTGTCTCTCTATCGCAGACAACCCGCAAAGCTAATCCACCTCTTTTCTTCGGATGCTTCCAAAGAAATCTGTCCTTGAGAAAATAACCATAGGCTTTTCTTCTGATCTTCTTGAACTCTTCATCTGTCTGTTCATCTCTTTTGCTTAATGTACTAAGGTACTTGCAAATCTGCAACCAATCTCCAACATAGAGTTCTTCTATGAAAGCCATAATATCATAGACATGGCAAACATGATCAACCATAGCGGTTGAAATTTCTGCATCATCCTCTTCTGCAAGTAGTGTCTCCTCATCATCATATCTGGCTCTAGACAGCATATCTGCCACTGGATTATCCTTTCCTACTATATGTTTAAATTCTGGATTTAATGACTTGATGTATGCAATCCATCTCAACATAGCTATATTCGAAGTAGAGCAACTCGTAATCATACCTATCAATGGCAAGCAATCTGTCTCTACCACAACTGAGGCTCCAATAAAATACTCCTTGTCACATTTGAGAGCCGTAACAATCCCCAGTAATTCCATCTTGATTTGCGGATATATCCTCTGTCTCTCGTTTAGGACTTTCGCCCCAAACCGAATAGCATACATGTTTCCATCTGCATCATCTTGACCCATAGCCCAACCTATGCCAATTGGACTAGTGTCAACTATCAATACAATAGGCCTTCCACAATTATAATCTGCTTTCCTGAGAGTAGGAGCAATCTGCAATAACTTCTTCAATTCCGCATGGCTCTAGAGTGGCTCTCATCCCAATAAAATTTCTGTCCCTTTCGAAGTAGCTGATATAAGCAATCTGCTATGTGTGCAAAATGGGGTATCCAAATCATATAAAACACACAAGCTCCAATGAATCTCCGTACCTCTGAAGTGGTAGAACAATACTCCGTAATCTTGCCTATAGCATCCACCTTCTCAGGTGAGGGTTTCTTGCCATAATACCCATACATATGTCCAACAATGACAACCTCATTTACTCGAAAAACAGATTTTTGCCCTGATAGTGTCAAGTTCACTTCTTCTAACCTGGCCAAAACCTTTTCACAAGCTGAAATATGATCAGCCACAAAGTATCTGCATCCCTGCTCATTTAAACTCTCATTCTTCTCTTCTTCTGCACACCCCTTAATGGGCACATCATCCAAGAAAGGCATGGTAAGCTGAGGTATGTAATCACGAAGGACCTTATGCATGGCATTCATCATATCCGCAACAGAATTAGTGGCACCTTGAGGCAAGGTACACATCTTGACAAGCCCAATAGGAGTTCTCATAGTGGTTATGTCCCTGGTTTCCAAAGCCAGTTGAAATTGATCATATCCCAAATACAAATCACCTAAAGAATAGATGGCACATCCACCAAATACTTCTGCAAACTCATCCACAACTGGACTTATACCAATATTCCTGATAGAGTAACTCTGTTTACTGGCTGCATGTCCTATATAAATCGGAGAGTACCATTCTTCTTTGGAACCGTAAACCACCTATTTGAGTATGGTGCAAATGATGGCTCTAGGATTCCCATCCTGATTTTCTCATTCAACAAGTCAATTAGCTTTGGCAGGTGTACCTTAGGCAATGGAATAGGTCGGAGGTTCCATGGAATATGAGGAATAGTAAAAATCACCATAGGAGCAACAATATCCAGATTCACACATCTAATCTCATGTGGGAAAAAAGTAAACCCCCTTCCATGTCACTTAAGCATCTCCTGAAAGCATTGCTTCTCTATGGATAGCAAGAAATCACCATTTCCAATTTTTAATTCAGCAAGAGTCTCTGCTAAAAATTTATGGCCTATATGCTCTGGATTCCTCAAAATTGGTTGTTTGGCAGCTCTCTCTATTTGCTGATCACTGTCAGGTGGAAGCGGTGCAGCTACCGGCTTCACCTTCTTATCCACAGTTTTGTATTTCGTGTCAACCCTGGCTTCATTATGATCCTCTACATTACTCAAATCTTGCTGTAAATCAGCAATTCTGCACTCCAGTTGGCTGAATATCCTCAGCCCTCTGCTCTATGGACTGCATAGGAACAGCCCTAAACTCTGGATGCTGAAATATTTCAGCATTAAACTCTGTTGGCTGAAAGTTTTCAGCCCTCTGTGTCTCTGTGAGCTGATCATAATCAGCCGGAAACTCTATTTGCTGAATTTCTTTAGCACTCAATACTTTTTGCTGAGTCACCTCAGCCACTGACTCTATTTGTGACACAAAATCTGCAATTTCATGAAACATGTCCAGGGATTACACTAATACATTACTGTGACAACTCTGCATATCAGTTTTCAGCATATTTTTCATCTCTGTCATCGTATCTGCACAAATCATACTATCATACATCCCATCTATATGCTCATCATCCTCTAAAATACCTGCATTTTTCAAATTTTTCTCCTTCCTGCATATGTACTGCCTGGCAGCTCTAGGCAACTTAGAAGTCTTCTGATAACTCATCAAACTGTTTGCTGAAATCCCAACAAAACTGGAGAAGAAAACATTGCTGTGCCAGGAGGCGAGAACTCCAATCTCCTCTGCTCTGTACCACCGTCGTCTCGTAAAACAGCGGTACCTAATGAGAACCCAAATCCCTCACAGTGGGCAAAGGTGCATCTCTAAGAGTATCCCTGTTTCTAACATGGTTCACACACACAGTCATAAACTGAACTGCTCTCATGCCATCTTTACTGCAAATCCGTGCATAAGCAGATCCATCATCCATTACTTTTGTTTCCATGCGCATCTCTGTGATGAATGGATGTCCAAGAATTATGGGATAAGAGCATGAATCCTACACAAAGAAATGGAAATCCTCCTCTACATCTCCAATAGAAACCCTGACATTGGGACAGGCAGCATACAAATCACCTGTAGTGTTGTTGGCGGCTCTCATACGCCACCCATGCTCTACATCCATAGGCCATCTATTACTTTCATAAACTCCACGAACTATGAGATTAATCTCTGAACCATGATCCACTAAAGCAACATAAGGCACCTGTTTCTCTCCAATTTTTACCATCGTTTCTGTAGTTGTCCTAGCCCAATGACTCCGTGAAAAGTGACTACGCGGTATCAAAACAGGCTCATCAGTTTCAGCATAATGCATAGGCTGAACCCTCTTCTCTATCTGTGGAAAAACAGAAGCATTCTCAACCATAACCTCATCCTCATCCTCATCCAACTCCCCAATCAAAACTCCCTGTGTATCAGTAGTAGGCAATGCATGTCTTTTCCTCTTCAATACTTCTTGGAACTGATCTTGAAACTCTCTTTTCGAGATGCCCAAAACCTCAGAAATAGTAAAAGTCACCTCACTGCCAAGTATCTTGTCATTAAAGATTTTCTTCATGTCCGTAGATGTCTCAATATCGGACATCAATCTAAACCCCGGCTGCTTTCTCTCTCTAGGCTCTTGCCTCTTTTCTTTCTTTTGAGCATCTTCCATCTGTCGTTCTGACCCTGGTCTCAAAGACGGTCCTGCAGTAGGTGGAGTAACAAACTTACCCCCTCTAGTCTTTTTAGCTGCATTTGGATTTTCTTCATCCCTCTTACGCTTCTCCTCAACAAGTACATCTGCTCCCTGAGACCTAGCCAAGTAGGCATAAATAGTGTACCTGTCAACAAGAGAATCCCAACCTGTCTCAGATCTGATGCTAGAGCCTGCACTAGTCAAAACAGTTTGCTGAATTTTTCCCTTGTTTGCCGTCTCCATAGCATAAGTCCATAATGCTGACTGATTCTCTTATCCTTTCTCGATCTAAACTCCATATGCAGAAGTATCTCCTCTAGCTACCACATAAGAACTATGCGCAGCCATATCATCCACTAATTTCTTCATTCCGCCTTTCCCAAAGTTGGTAGCAAGCGGAGCTCCTGTTTCAGTCAACCAGATCTTACCATCTTGTCCCCAAAATACCAAATTCTTTCTCCTTGCATCCTGAAAAGATTCACAATCCCTGCAATGTTGATGGTCCGTACTATCATACCAAATACATCTTCGATCTCTCTTAGGTGCACTAGGAGCACTCCTAGGTGCAATAGGAGCACTAGAAGAAATAGTAGGTGCAATCGAAGCAAACTGCTCTTTCAATTTTCCCACCAATTCTGCTTTAACTGACTCCAGTGTCAAATCCGTTATGCCTTTGATTATGTCATTAAGAGAGGAAGGCACCGATGGAGCGGATGGTTTTGGAGCAAAAGGAGCTGGCATCGGTCGTGGAATAGGAGGAACAGGAGGAGTAGAAACAATAGACACTGGCATAGGCCAAGAAATTGGCTGAGGAAGAGAAGAAATAATAGGGATAGAAGCAGGCGTAGGAGCAGAAGACGGCGTCGGTGTCATAGATCCATTCTGTAGGCGGGTCTTCCATATTCTCCTCTTGGTCAAAGTTGAGACTGCATCCTGGGCATCTTGCCAATCCGTTTTAAGACCCATAGGCTTTGAGCAATCCTCAAGAAGCTCTCCTAATTCTTCCTAAAGAGAAGGATCTGCAGCTTGCAAGAAAAGCTCAACTTTCTCAATATCCAATGCTCTTTGTTCAATGGAATCGAGCTGACTATACCTCTCTTCAAATTCTCGTATCAACTCTGAAGCAGTTAGACCTTTGTTTGGCATGTAGACCCACTCTCGGAATGACCGCCGTGTAGCCATCCCAAAGTCCTCAAGGAAATACTCTTCTTTTAGGGCCTTCTTAAAATCTTGCCAATGCGAAATTTGAATAAAAAAATCAGTCACTTTTGCCCTCAAGGCAGGTGTGACAAAACGAAGGAAATACTTACTCATAAGTCCAGCTGGTACTCTAAAAAATCCCATCTTGATCTCATACGTCTTCAAATAAGCTGAAACATTACGGCCATCAAATAGCTTCTTCTCATTCTCAACTTCTTCAATCGCCTTAGTCGCACTGATTGCATTCTCCTGCTTCGAATATAGTTGCCTTTGCTGAGACAACTATTGTTGATGCAATTGCTGCTGCTGTTGCATATACAATTGTGTCTGTTGATTTTGAAGCTGCATATACATAGACATATTCTACAAAATCTACTTTAAATCATCCGTTGAAGTACTTGAAGCAGCAGTCAATGATGGAGTTGAAGTAGAGGACAAAGCAGGAATCGTAGAAGAGGTTGAAACTGATGCTGAAGTATCTCCCATCCTGAAATTTATGCGACGCTTTCACATTGGGTTCACCAAAGATGTCAAAGGGTTTTCGAAAGTAAAGTCCTGACCACAGAGGACCTTGACTAATTTCAGGATAGAAGATCAATCATACAAATAAGCAAGATGAGAGGATTTGTGAGCAGTAATAGATCTGCCAAGCTCCCAATGAGACCTCGTGTATGCAGCAATGATAGGATCGAAAGCAAGTTTTCAGCTGAGCATAGAATTCATCCTTCAACATAGGAACCTACAGTATAAATTTGGTTATAAACTACAGACAGAAATTTCAGCATTTTCCTTTCAGCAGCATCAGCCAAAGGATGGATCTATGGATCCACAGACTTAACAATAAACCCACAGGGAACTTGATTCCCAATGTTGAGGTGAACAATATCACCCACTACCACATCAAAGATAGACACTACTCTCGTTATTCCGCCTCTGATAATTTGAACCTGGACATCTCACTTAAAGCCCTGAACTAGAGAGACTGCTTGTAGCCACTGATGGTTGTAACAAGAATAACAAGTAGAACAGCAACGGTAAAGCTCACACCATCATACCAGCCTTTCCCCACACCATGGCTCTTGATACTTAGGCCTAAAGAAAGGGCTGGTATAAGAATTGGGCCCGAAAACTGTCTTTCGTGACTCCTCTTTGTGAGGTCATTCTTTATACCCTTACTGAGATTGGTTTTAAGCCTGTAGACAATGCCTCCAACTCCACCCAACTCTGCAAGGTATTCAGCTTGATGGTCTTGCACTAGACCAGCCAGCTTTTCAGGTTCCACACTGAAACCACTCAGTCGCTTCTCATCCAAGGCTGCCCCTGTCTCTTGAAACTATTTTTCAGTTAGAACAGCATTGATGTAGGTCCTGATCCGCTTCACCCTTTCGTCCCACTTAGCCTTGATATCTTCACCAAGTTACTCTTCATTATACTTCGTAGTGTACTGGAACCTCCTTGCAGTGTTTAGGGCCAAAGTAGCTGCCTTCCATTTTCCTGAATTTTAGCATTAAGTCTCTCAAACATGGGTGCATTCTTTAGCATGCTTCCTTGCACGCTGACACATTTGGTCTTTTGTTGCCCGATTGACATGTTGCTATCTGCAGGTGATCATGTAGCTCCAGCAGTCTCGGGTAATGACAACATCGTCTGATGTGCCGAAGAAGCGAATATGGCTTTGAAGCTTCACCTTGTAAGTACGAGTTCACAGAGATCGTTTTGTTTCTTCCTTCTCAACTATTGGAAGCCTTCTCATCTTATCTAATCATCATGACTCCCTTCTCCATTTTCTTCAACGCTGGCCTTCCCCTATAAGCACTCTAGCATAAATCGAACTTTGCCTCCCCGATAGAGCTCCCCGCTCTTGAGCTTCATGGAGATGATATGGTCTTCGGAATAACCTCAGAGAGTAGTTTCTTCTCTTTCTGAGTCATTGCATAAAGTTCTTTTCCAATCTCAGATTGTCTACGCCATAAATAATGGAGGTCGAGAACTCAAAACAACAAGCTATACTTAGACCTCAAGGTAATGTGCTACAACGACAAGCGATTAAGCCACCGCTGTGATCAGAAGTCCAGCTTGAGCTCTTGATCAGAATCCTGTTTGGAGAGGAAGTGCATGATGTAGGGAACCACACAGATGATTGCGATCCAAGTCCCAATAATGGTGAGATGCTTGCTGAGCTGCTTGTAAGCCTTCGCCTTGTCAGGCCTGCAAGGAAGAGCATCGCGGAACATCTTTGTCGAGCCTAATTCTCTTCTCTTTTTTAAATCTCCTTTTCTTTTCGAACTTCCCCTTCCCTCCTTGTGTTGCTCAGTTTCTGGAATACTGGCTGCCGCAGGGTGGAGAAGACATTGCAACGTTCATTGAGCAGTACCTCATAAAGCTTTTTCCAAAAGTCAAGGGACCTTGCTCCCCTATCAAAACTGGATTGTTCTTAGTCCTCCTAGAAAGGATTTGAATGTAACGCCTAATGTCATCATCTCTGCCAATTACGGGATCTAGCTTCCCTTATCTGGCCATCTCTGTTAAGCCCTTCCCATATGCTTGTGGTACATCTCCTTGAACTATTCGTTGAGCCAGCCCTTTAGAGTTTGCTATCTTTCCTACTCCAGGCTCCCCCCCTTTCGATCCTCTGATCTCCAGCACGTTGTCCCAGACCTGCTGAAGCTACCCTCCTCATTCGTCATCTGAAACCGCTTTTTCTTTCCCCCCCAAAAAGCCTCCTTTTTCAAAATAGCCATCCGTGGCTTTATTTCTTTCTTTCCCTAGACATTCGATCCTTCACAATAGGCTCTAGAAAAGCGGCCCCTAGAAAAGCATACAAGCCCTCATCTTCATGCTCTAACCCACTGATTGATCTCATAAATTTGCCAATAAGTCGACCATAAGCTGCCCCTGCTATAATTTCTGGTATAAACAGACTCGAAGGAATTGCAGTGCCATAGGTAATCAGAGCTAGGAGGAAGGTTGCAGGCAAAAAGAAATAGCTAAAGAGCTTTGGTCGAGGGACACTCTTCACTGTCACCAGTGAGCTCAGAAGGGCAAGGCATACATGTGGCCACCCATGGTAGTCCAAATAAGATCACAGAAGTGAGCATGGCCACACCAACTGCATGAACTATTTTTTACTGAGTTTCCATACCTTGTATGCCAACCAGAGTATTACGGATAAGTTCCTCTTGCACCAAACCCCTCTTAACTATATTACCCACGCAGAATAAAAGTGCAAACATAACGACTAAGTATGTACAAAGTATCAAATCCCACACACATAACTTTTTGGTGGATTCCACACCTCGGATGAGCAGTAGTATGACAACGGTAACAGGGAAAAAAAACATTTGTGGTAGGGCAGTAAGCTGCCTTGCTACATATAACACTATGTGCTTTATTTGGGCCATACAAAATAGTTTCAGAAATGTGTACAATGCTCGTGTAAATAAAGACAAAGTGTACTTAAATCATAACACTGATACATGAAATAAATACATGATCGCATAATGAAAGTGACCGGTACAATCATGGCAAGATACTACTACTACACAGAAAATGTCTACAAAGATCATGTGACCAAAAAAGAAGGATGTGTGAGCTCCACGGATCCAAGGGCAAGCTATAGATTATCGCCATCGGAAACCTCGTCCCGCCGCAAAGGAGCATCGAACGGACTCTGCAAAAAAAAGAAACAACTACACATCAGTCCACCATACAATAATGCATTCTAATTAGACATGGTAACTACGGACAAGAAAGATGAGTGACTTACAGGGCTGCCACGTCCATACAATCGATCGATCAATATAGTGAGACCATGCCTGTCTGCATATCAAGTCTCAAGGCCGGTGGGATCACGATTTGTAATGGAGTGCTGCCAAGAAAACAAAATACAACTGTTAGAAATACAATTGTCAGTACAAAGGATATTGCAAAAAAATAAGCGATGCGAATATACATGCGCTCTGTCTAGAAGCTTTGACTTCAGGGAAGCGTATGAGAGTGCGATTATTCTACATCTCAAACGCAAATATACATGTGCCAGCTCTGATTTTTTTTTAAAAAAATTATTTCTAGAATTGTACAAACATATTACACAATAGTATAGTTTACACAATATTGCAGTTTAGCAAATTTGTCTTATTCCTGTGTTTTGTTTGCAGATGTCGCATCCTGGTTCATCTAGCAATGACCCAGATTTGGAGCGCATGAATGATACATTGGTCTTGTTTAGCAATGGGGTCAATGCTTTTTTTGGAGGTTTTCTTAGTAATGAAGACTTCATGGGAGAGATGACTAGACACCTTGGCCGCTCTCCCACAGCAGACGAAGTGTATAGCGTCATGTTTGGAACACCTTTGACATCTTTGCCTGGCACTGCTTCCCAAACACCAAATGTCAAAACTCCAATTGCACAAGAGGTTCAACCGACACACGTGCATTTGCGGAAGCAGTGCATCCAGCGAGGCAGAGGATAGTTGATAGAGAGGGAGGAGGGAGAGTCAAGGGGGAGGACGAGGCTTGTGTGGGGGTTGCTTAGGAGGTGGCGAGCGATCTGCACCCTCACCAGAAGATCCGGTAGATGACCCAGTACGCCAATACTATAGAGTTATAGATACTGGAGGCATCTTCCATGATGATGAAGGAAGGGATGTGATGGTGTACATGAGGAGCGTCGTGCATATGACGTATAAAGATTGTTTCGTTTACTTCAAGAATCAGAAAAGCAGCTTGTGGCAGGAGGTGTTGAGGGCAGTCCCTAGGAGATACCCAAATCCTGAGGGTCAGTGATTCTCGGATGATTGGGGATGCATAAAAGTGAGGGATTTGCTTCACAACAAAAGATCCCATCTCATGACACACACTAGGGAGTCACTGCGGAGACAAGAGGAGGGGCGTGGAGCCTATAGCCAACCACCTATGTGCCACCGCATAGAGTGGAAGTGTAACGTATCCACTAGTATCATCCACGACACATCTTAGCAGTCCATCAAAAAGGATGTCTACAAAGCTCCGCCCGGAACTCCCATGGAATGTTACGGTGTTTGCGATCTAGGGCTTTCCGCGTCTGCCACATAGCAGAAGTATTTCGGCTGTTCCCACTTAGGATCGACCTGAATTAGGGTTTTCTTGATTGGTCATTTCCTAACAGCAACTAGCATCGGACCCAAGCGAACTACTTTACGCAGAAACGCTAGCTCTGAAGCGGATTCACGCTGCACTTGGTTCAAGGAGAATGGGAAACGAGAGGGATGCAAAGCTCAACCTCTCTGCTATAAGGCATAGTCCCATTCCGTTTCCCCTAAAACAACATAAATCGGGTTAAAACATAACTCTAGGTCAACGCTTTTGTTGTTCGTATCCTTTGACGATCATCCCGCTGTTCCTCGTGATTTGAGAAATGTTCCCAGCCAACCGGGACCACCCATCTTTAGGACGGACCTATGGCCCATCCTCTGCACTTTCCTTGGGTTGTTTTAGTTATTTAATTAGTTAGACATGTAACAACCCGCTTCTTTAATTAACCCGTTAGGCAATGGTTCCTTCACGTAATCTTATCACTTGATATAGAAAAACAATATGAGACAAGTTCTTTATTAACAGGTCATCATATTTATCTTTGAAATACAAAGAGTTCCACTCGTAGGCTTATCCACAATCCGCTCGAAGGCTATCCAGCAATCCACAAGAATCACTATTCCAAGTTTCCGCCCGTAGACTAGTATGCGGGCCTCGAGATCCAATCCCGAGTCACGTTAATCTCTTGTGCAGGACCCGAAAGGCGAGGGATTTACGGCCAGAGCCCCCCTGGCACCCAAGCATCCTCTTGCTCCAAGTAGCGCTCAACAGAGAGACCTCTCGTGGGGGTTCGGTCCACATTCCCGGCACGGTCAACAACCCTCTTGGTTAGGGTCAGGCAGGCAGTCCGGGGTAACTGAAGCTGCCTCTCCCTTCAGGCCTTCAACCTGAAGTATAGATATTCATTTATCTTTTAATTCATTGGTCAAACAAGTCAAACAATGCTCTAAAATTTGTAGCAAGCACAAACATTTCCATTGATCGTTTTTATTGGCAAACTACTAAGGAATGAATCCTTCCTTTCGAATGCATCCAGCATTCGATCTGGGATGACTTGAAACTAGGCAAGATCCCCTATATTCTATTAACCCAACTTGGTCAAACCTTGAGGTCCATTGGGTACTTCAGTTTCTTGGTCTTTAATCTTCAATTAATCTTCCTTATTCAAGAAGGATATCAAAGTATACATCCTCTTGCAAGAGATCTTGCATAAGGATCCGCCAACCTCATTGCGAGAATTTGGCCTTTCTTCTTGTGATCCAATCACAAGACCATATGACTCCATACTTGCTGCGCAAGTCCCGCATCGTACTATGCGATAATGGAGTCACGAAACAATCCGTTTCAGGTTCTTTAAGCTGACGTTGTTAGACCTGGGGTTTCCTAGCTTTATTTTTGTAAGAATATCAGGGACAAACCCTAGTTCCTTTTACGATTACAATTTACTGACCCTACATTAAGGGAATGTGGGCAAGTATTTAAGGTATAAACGTTTCTTGGAATTTAACTCATTCCCAACGAATATTTCGCATCATAGGTATTTTTAAGTTTTATATTAATTTGGTTAACTCTAGAAGGTAATTTTGAGATTGCTTCCACATGATTTGTTATCTATGTGTCAATTGATTTTTCAATCCTAAACTTTATCAATTCGAGGTTAGGTTAATTTCAACTAATCTTCCCTTTTCTTTGCGAACAAAACTCATGCTAAATAACAACCTTTTTCTTGCTAAGTTATGTAGTTAACAACGATAATTTCATAGAGTTTATGCATCGTAAGAGTCCTTTCATGATTTGCACTTTCCATGATGATTCATTGTAAAAAGAATAGGGGTTAATAGTGCGAGATGCAGTTTTATACCTTTAGGCTTAACCGAAGTATACTACTTTAATGGGTAATAATCTAGCTCATAATTCATTTCAATGCATAAAGCTATTTGAAAAAAAAGTACGTTTATACTTTATTTATTTTGCATGTTCCATTAGATGTATTAATGACAATTCCTTCATCGTGAATAACTAGGACAAATTATATCCTATTTCTAACAACTAACCTTGCATGATTAAATTACAATGATATAAAATAAAAATTAAGAAGGAAAAATCTGGGTTTGGGGTGAGATATCCACATGGATACCGGGAGATGACCCTCCCGTGGTTGCGCCTTGGACTTTCTTAGGAGGCATTGCAATTGTAGTTGTCCGGACGTGGAAGCAGCTTTACAACTCTTCTTTGGAATTCACCGTTGCTCTTCTTGCACCGTCCGTCGAAAGTAGTTTTTTTGGGTGGCTTCCTCCTTGAAGTCGGGAATTCGAAAGGGTGTTTCAAAATCTTTTGCCGATAGGACCTTTAACACTCTTCTTTTCTTTTACAAGTGAGGAAAAAGGAACAAAAAGCCCAAGGTATTTTGCATAGGGCAAGGCACGGCCTAAGGGTTTTAACCATGGGAGAAATGGGGAGTAATTCCTAAGTCCAAGAGAAAGGGCTTAAGGAATTTTATTAAGCATGGGGTTTTCAAAGCTCACATAAAGCATGGGTAGGTTAAGGGGGAAAAAGCCTTATGAGCTTCAAACATGAGGGAGGGTCTCCAATATGTCACAAGGGAAAGGGAATAAGTGGATTTTTTTTTCACACAAGGGTTTTCAATCTATCACACGGACAGAGGCTTAAGGGTTTAGACACGGGGTTCCACCACCCATGAAAGAAGGGCAATTAATGCTTTAGACAGGGGGGTGAAAGGTTTTTGAAAGGCAAAATAGGGGGTGAAAGGGGTTTATACGGCCCAAGACAAAGGATTATTGATTTTAGCACTTGGGGGGGGGGGGGGGTAGGGAGAATTTGGTGAGGCACAAGAAGGGATGAAAGGCGCTTAAGATAATTAAAACCGAAGGGGGGGTAGGTTTCATAATGCACAAAAAAAAGTGGCCTTAGGAAATTCTTTTGAACACGGGGGGGGGAACTTAACGGCAATGGCGGTGTGAGGGACAGGTGGCAAGGCCTGCGAGCGATGGTAGGCAGCGGCTCCTCCCTAGCACTCAAAACGTGGCAGTCGAACGATAGCCTCCCCCTCTTCCTCTTTCGACTTCAGCTCCTCCGTCAGGCGTCGAAGCAGCGTACTCCCTTCCTCCTCCTTCTCACAGTTGCGTACTGCACGATGATGTCCTGGCACGTCGTCCTCTCCCTCTCTGGCCTTCTCCCCCCTTTTGCCGTGCGGTCCCCCCCCTCAGTTATATAGGGGAGGGGATAAGATCCTCCCCCCCCTCATACGTGTCGATGGCATGCATCTCCCACACCTGAGAGCACCCACCGAGGTGCTTCTGCGACCTTTCTATTCCCCTCCCCTTCCAGCACAACAGTCGGTTGGGGAGGGGATAAATAAAAAAATTTGCATTATTGTAGGCATTTATCAAAATTATCCATTGAAAGGGTTAGTTCACGCGAAGAGAAATGTAGAACTTTACATTCTCTCCCCCTTAGAGGAATCGAGATGTCCTCATCTCGAGATAAACTAGGGATATTGATGGTTGAGAGTGCCTTCATTTATCCAAGTGGCATCCTCTTTGGGATAATCTTTCCACTGGATGAGGCATTCTCTCAAGATTTTGGATCTTAATTGTCTCTCCCTAATATCTAAGATCCTATCAGGCCTTAGTTCAAGGACTCCTTGACTAGGCATTACAACTTGTTGGTCATCAAGTACATGGTTAGGATTAGGTACATACTTTTTCAATAGGCTGATATGGAATACATTATGAACTTTTAGGTTCTCAGGGAGTTGCAGTTTATAAGCATTAGGTCCTAGGCATTTGAGGATCTTGTATGGCCCACAATACCTTGGACTTAGCTTCTTGCAATCTCCCAAGGATAGGGAACTCTTTTTAGGGTGTACGCGAATGAAGACCATGTCTCCTTCTTCGAAGACTCTATCTTGGCGCTTCAAATCCGCATAGGCCTTCTGTCTATCCTTGGCCGCTTGGATGTCTTGTCTTATTGACTTTATTTGGTCATCCATCTCTTCCAACATCTGACTTGAAGCTTCAACCCTTAAGGTTGGATCAGAAAAGTTTAGGGGACTTCTGCAGTCATGACCATATAATGCTTGGAAAGGGGTCATCTGAATGCTTTGCTGGTAAGAAGCATTATAGACGAATTCAATCAAAGGCAAGTATTGAATCCACCTCTTCGGCTCTCGACAGCAGTATGCCCTAAGCATATCCTCGATGACTTGATTTACTCGCTTTGTTTGGCCATCCGTTTGGGGATGGTAGGTGGTGCTAAAACAGAGTTGAGTCCCAAGCACTTCAAATATAGCTCTCCAGAAGTGTGATGTGAAAAGAGAATCACGATCACTAATGATTCTTCTTGGTAAACCATGTAGCTTGAACATCTCCTTGATAAACAATCTTGCAATGTCTGAGGCTTTATAGTTTGTCTTTACTAGAATAAGGTGTGCAATCTTAGTAAGTATGTCAACCACAACCATGATGGAGTTGTATACTCCCTGGACTTGGGGTAGGCCTACTACAAAATCCATACTGATGAATTCCCATTTCATTTGGGGGATGTCAAGCGGTTGTAGTTTCCCTGGCATCATGACATGTTCGGCTTTGATACGTTGGCAAGACAAACACTCGATGACATATTTGAGAATGTCACCTTTGATCCTCTCCCAATGGTAGCTCTTCCTAACTGCATTAAGAGTCTTAGCATAGCCAGGATGTCCTGCAAAAGGAGAATCATGATCTTCCCACAATATCTTCTGCTTAAGTGACTGGCTTGTTGGTATACATAGCCTTGTTCTATAGTAGACAAGTCCACTATTGATAGAAAATTCATGATACTTAACCTGCAATTTTTTATTCTGATCCTTGATAGAGATCTCCCTTAGAATTGTTTGGTAGGCTGGATCATGGCATGCATCCTCTCTAGCTAACTCAAGTATAGGGTTGTTTGGCATAGATACTTTTGTAGCTAGAGATCTGGCTGTTGATGGATTTTGCAAGATTAGGGAATTTAGGAATACCTTGCGACTAAGTGCATCGGCAACTACATTCTCTTTCCCTCGTCGGTACTTGATTTCAAAGTCATATTCCTCCAATACTTCAATCCACCGACGTTGCCTCATGTTGAGCTCGTTCTGGGTAAAGATCCATTTGAGACTCTTATGGTCAATTACTAGAGTAAACTTGTTACCCAATAGGTAGTGTCTCCAAAGCTTTAGAGCATGGATGACAGCTAGTAATTCCAGATCATGCGTAGCATAATTCTTTTCATGACTCTTCAATTTCCTTGAAGAGTATGCTACTGGATGACCTTCCTGCATAAGTACATACCCCAAGGCAAGAATGCTAGTATCACTTACTACCTCGAACTCCTTATTGAGGTCTGGAAGTTTTAGAATAGGTGTTGATACCAAACTTTGCTTCAATCTATCGAAGCTATTTTGTTCGGGAGTTGACCATGCAATGGAAGTTTGCTTCTTCAGTAAGTCCATCAGAGGTGCTGCAATGTATTGGCCACTCAAGCACATCTTTGACCTTGGCTGGGTCCACTGATATTCCTTCTACTAATACTATG
This sequence comes from Lygodium microphyllum, assembly GCF_053477565.2. NCBI lineage: Eukaryota > Viridiplantae > Streptophyta > Polypodiopsida > Schizaeales > Lygodiaceae > Lygodium > Lygodium microphyllum. Next base: position 26,975,823 of record NC_141142.1, on the reverse strand, counting down.
AATCCCAGATATTCAATCTGACGCTTGAAGAATGCACACTTCTTCATTTTAGCATACAGCTTATGTGACCTCATTGTCTCAAGGACAATCCAAAGTTGGGGTTCATGATCTTCTTCCTGTTTAGAATAGACTAAAGTGTCATCGAAGAAGACAAGCCCCAAATCATCAAGACATGGCCTAAAGATATCCTACATTAACCTATTGAAGGTGGCAAGTGCATTCGTAAGCCCGAATGACATAACTAGGAACTCAAAGTGCCCATATCTTGTATTGAAGGCCGCCTTTGGGATATCTTCTTCCTTGATCCTTATCTAATAGTAACCTGACCTGAGATCAATCTTGGAGAAGATCTTCGCACCCTGAAGACGATTAAGAAGCTCATCTATTCTAGGAATAGGATACTTGTTATTGATTCTTGATTGATTCAACCCTCGGTAATCAATACATAGTCGAAGTGTCCCATCCATCTTTTTTTGGAATAGTACTGGAGCTCCCCATGGTGAACTGCTAGGCCAGATGTAGCCCTGATCTAACAGTTTCTTGAGTTGTTCCTTCAGCTCAATTGCTTCTAGTATGGACATTCTATAAGGTCTCTTTGCAATTGGCGCAGCTCCTGGTACTAACCTAATCTCATGATCCACTTCTCTTTGAGGCGGAAGTTCAGTCAACTCTTCAGGGAATACATCTGTGTATTCCTTTAGCCAAGAAGGTCCTTCATGAGACTCTTGCTTCTGATCTAATTTGTTGAGTTTGATCAAGTAAATAGGTAATCCTTTTCTGACTCCTTTTATGATCCGAGATACTTTGGCCAATTGGATTCTCAGCACTCCAGCCTCACCTTGAGTTGTGACTAATTCTCTTTCAGAGTTTCAAAAGGAAACTTGACCCTTTCCACAATGAATGTGGGTGTCGTTGGGCTTAGGCCAATCCATTCCGAGTAGACACTCATGGATACCTAAATTCATGACTCTGAATTTGACCAAAGTCTTCTTTTCTCCCAGAAAGAATTCCACCTTAGCAGTTTGCCTGGTACAAGTAACCTCACGACCATTTGCTAATTCCACAAGCAGGGTAGGTGCTTCTACTATGGCTATTCCTAATCTTTTTGCACATGCTGATGAGATAAAGGAATGTGTACTGCCACAATCAATCAAGGTCTTGAAACATTTACCTTGATAGTCCGACGGTGTCTGAATCACCGAGAACTGGCAATTCGGCCCTTTCTTGTGTAGAGCGGCATGGACTGGCGCTTTTTCAAACTCTGCTTCCATGGTCAGATCTTCTTCTTCTTCCTCTTTGCACGTTTGCCTATTGGAAATGCAAGCGGTTCTTCCTTTTCCTTGGGTAGTGGCTCCTTGACCACGGCCTGTTCCTTGGAAAGGCACTTGGCGATGTCCTCCACCAAGCTTGGGACATTGCCTCTTGAAGTGACCAAGTTCGTTGCAGTGGAAACAACGGAGATTTTGGCCATTACTTTGAGTAGGAACAAAGTTGTTGATATTATTCGTTCTTGCTTTATTTCTTTGTCCCTGATTATGACTTTGAACTCTCTTCATTTGAGGTCTGAATGCTCCTCTGTTCGGGTCATTATAAGACCAAGTTTTGTTACACCTTGGTCTAGCTTGCACCTCTTGAATTATAGGTGCCGCTCGAATGAGTGCATCCTGAAGATCTGATGGACAAATAGATTCGAGACGGGTATTGACTGGTGGATTTAATCCCGCTGAAAATTTAGATACCTGCTGTGTCATGTCCATCTGCGGTGCATACTTAAGAAGTGAGACAAATTTAGAGTAGTATGCATCAAGCATGAGCTCAAGCTATTTTAGCTTATAGAACTCATTCATTTTCTTCGTGCGATAAGCAGGTGGTAAATATCTTCCTTGCATAGCTTTCTTCAGCTTCTCCTAGGTAACGGATCCCTCTGTGATCCCTTGATCCGTACACCATTGCTTCCACCAAATCCTGGCTTCGTTGGTGAGATTTAGCTTGGCGAGCATAGCCTGATTGGTAGGTCCAGTACCGGCTGCTTCAAAGTAATCCTCCATGGATTCAATCCAAATTTCAGCATTAGCTTGGACGAATCTGCCTCTCCCGTCAAACTCGGGTGGCTTAATCTTCTTGAGAAGGAACTTCTTCTCCTGGATCACACCAGTACTTGATGTAGGAGGCGAATTAGAAACTTGTACCTGGGGTTGTGCCTGAATAAAGGTTTTCTTAACGTTATTATACGATAATCGTCATTAATTTATATTACATCTTCAATTCCGCTAGCACGTAACCAATGTAGCTACTTAACTTTTTATCAACGCTTATGCACAATCAGACATTGATAAAAAGAAGTCTTTATTTGTATTTATATGGCCATAGCCCTTTCGAATACAATATTTCATGCGATGATAAACCAACTGTTACATTTAGTTTGGGGAGAACAACGTTGTATTACATTTATCTACAGGAATTGTATAATAGTAAGGTTTCAGGTCATGGATCTTCAAGAATCGGCAAGTCATTGGAAGTTCAGGATATCCTTTCCGTTGGAATCCATACTTCTCATGGCGGCCCAACACTTTAATCCTGTCGATGGGGATTACACGGGTTACTTCCTCATATACATATGAGTTCATCTCAACCCTCCGACCTTGAATATGTAAAGTTGAGTTTACATGAGCTTCCATAAAAATGAACAGCTTCACGACTTTCAAGTCTTCCAACCACTTGATCCTCTTTAGGTTGGTCTGTAGATAAGCAAACTGGTGGGCGGCTATATAGTAGATTCCTGAAGCACCCGTCCATCTTCATTCCATATACAAAGGTGATGGATTATAGATCTTCTCCAGGATGTTCATCATCCCAATCCTTTGTCTATAAAGCAGAGAATGCATTGCAATCATAAACATGACTCGAAATACCAAGAACTTGTTCCACGCTTCGTAATTCTGCAAGACAGCATTGAAGGTAAGGAAATGTTTGGACAGCAACATTTGCTTTACTTCATCTTATTACGATTTCATAAAAACAATTCCGTTGTTGATCGGCTCTGATACCAACTGTAACGTGTCCACTAGTATCATCTAGGACACGTCTTAGCATTCCATTGGAAAGGATGTCTAGAAAGCTCCGCCCGGCACTCCCATGGAATGTTAGAGGGTTTGCAATCTAGGGCTTTCTGCGTCTGCCACGTAGTAGAAGTATTCCGGCTGTTCCCACTTAGGATTAGCTTGAATTAGGGTTTTCCTGATTGGTCATTTCCTAACAGCAACTAGCATCGGACCCAAGCGAACTACTTTACGCAGAAATGCCAGGTCTGAAGCGGATTCACGTTGCACTTGGTTCAAGGAGGATGGGAAACAAGAGGGATGCAAAGCTCAACCTCTTTGCCATAAGGCATAGTCCCATTCCATTCCCCTAAAACAGCGTAAATCGAGTTAAAACATAACTCTATGTCAACACTTTTGTTGTTCCTGTCCTTTGACGATCATCCCGTTGTTCCTCGTGATTTGAGAAAAGTTCCTGGCCAACCGGGACCACCCATCTGTAGGACGGACCCATGGCCCATTCTCTGCACTTTCCTTGGGTTGTTTTAGTTATTTAATTATCTAACACATTAGTTGGACATGTAACAACCAGCTTCTTTAATTAACCCGTTAGGCACTCGTTCCTTCACGTAATCTTATCACTTGACATGGAAAAACAATATCAGACAAGTTCTTTATTAACATGTCATCATATTTATCTTTGAAATACAAAGAGTTTCGCCCGTAGGCTTATCCACAATCCGCCCGAAGGCTATCCAGCAATCCACAGGGATCACTATTCCAAGTTTCCACCCGTAGAATAGTATGCGGGCTTCGAGATCCAATCTCGAGTCACGTTAGCCTCTTGTGCAGGACTTTGAAGGTGAGGGATTTATGGCCAGAGCCCCCCCTGGCACCCAAGCGTCCTCCTGCTCCAAGTAGCGCTCAACGGAGAGACCTCTCGCGATGGGTTCGGTCCACGTTCCCAGCGCGGTCAACAACCCCCTTCGTTAGGGTGAGGCAGGCAGTCGGGGGTAACTGAAGCTGCCTCTCCCTTCAGGCCTTCAACCTGAAGTATAGATATTCATTTATCTTTTAATTTATTGGTCAAACAAGTCAAACAGTACTCTAAAATTTATAGCAAGCACAAACATTTCCATTAATCGTTTTTATTGGCAAACTGCTAAGGAATGAATCCTTCCTTTCGAATGCCACCTTAGAGCACCCACCGATGTGCTTCTGCAACCTTTCTATTCCCCTCCCCTTCCAGCACAACAGTCGGTTGGGGAGGGGATAAATAAAAAAATTTACATTATCATAGGTATTTATCAAAATTATCCATTGAAAGGGTTAGTTCACGCGAAAAGAAATATAGAACTTTACAAGAAGAAAGCCAAGATGAAAGTAGCAGAGAAAGTGAAGAGTTGCCAGCACGCAGAGGCGCGACACATCCAAATGGAAACTATGGGATCGTTGCATTACGGATCAGGCGGCAGAGAGTCGTGGGAGGCAGAGTTTCACCACAACAGAAACGAGGCATAGATGCACATGTTAGACGCGCAAAGTCGAGCGCATCTATCATTGCGTATATATGTGCGTATAAAAGAGCATGTAAATAGATGCGAATTTTGCATCTATATATCCGCGCAAATATAGACACGTTTTTAAATGCATAATTATTTAACCACCTAAAATTAGACTTAATATAATAAGAAAACCAGAGTTAATAATTATTTGTGCATTGCTCTCTAATGAATGGTAGTTCCTCCAGTTGACAAGCCTAATATAAGTAATTAGCGGCAAGCGACAGAAACCTTATTATACAATTAGTAGCAAGCATTGCATGTATCTCGTAATTTCTCTACTTGAAGATGATAAAAAATAGCTTTAAACTTGACTATTGATTCTTGAGTATGCACATGTGCGCATGATATTTTCCATAGAATTAAGAATACACATTGAATCATTAAGCGAATTAAGTATGTTACAGTGAATGATCCATCTCATCTTCAATGAGATCAGCCCTTGCTAAACTATCTACTTCTAGGTCTATGTTACCAAGAGGTAACGAAACAAATAAGTCTATCCCACTATCAGATGTGTTACTATATTGCTCAATAACTTCATCATCATCAACCATATTATTGTCCTCTTCTGCGTTTCCTTGAACATCCTCACGAGGTTCATCTTGTACTATATCATGCATATCATCCATTATGGTGTCATCATGTACATCATCATTAATTGTTGGATTGTCATCTGCTATCTCTATGTCGGTAATATTACCATATATTGGTTTTGAACGATTAGATATAGGGATGACATATCACCATCGGTTATTTTTTACCATTGCCTGATACACAACCTGTATTTAAAAAATAAAAGCAAGAAACTTAAATAATTATTATACTATGTATATGTATCACATGTATATATATTAAAAATTTAGCTTTTACATATATACCTGATCGCATTGTTGAGGTAGTACTAATGTGTCATTCTTGTTTTGGTGAAATTTTGTAGAGTCAATGATTACAAAACCACTTGGATGAGGTCTGATTGTGCAATGCTCACCATTTGTTACCACTTCTTTAAACCACTTCACATCCAGTACATATATAAAGAATCGTCTGAAGTCAAGCTTTAGAATATCTTGGATCAAGCCACAATAACCTTCCATGGTACCATTGGCATCCACGAAGTGAGCAAGGATACCACAATCTTGGGTATTTCTCTTTTCATCTATACGTTGAGTTTGAAGATGTTTACCCTCACACCAAATAGCATTGAATAATGTGCACTAGTAGTAAAAGATTAAGATCAAACATGTCAATTTATTATATAAAATATAAGTAGAAACAAATTAATTGATAGTATGTTTCACCTTTGATAAGCAACCTCGTGCATATTCCCACTCTTCTTGAGATATATTAATTTCCTCCTCTTTTTCCGTTCTCTCCATTTCCTCATGTAATCAATCTATATCAATATGACGTGGGAGCGCATTTAGATGATTTGGAAATGAGACATTACGTCCATATTTGGTGCGAAATGCTTGTCTTTTACTTTTTCTTCTTGCCCTTGCTTCATTATATAGTGTCACCCATTTGCTCATTACATCACTATTGAGCACACAAAAACTATTTAACTTACGAAGTTCTTTTTTTGTTAGCACTTTACTCATTCCTTTTCCTTGAGGTATTATAGAGGTCATCCTCAAGTCTTGATCGTCTTTCCATAATCGTGGTTGAGAGGGGTCCACTTTAGCAAGATATTCAGAGATATAAACAAGGGATGATTGCACTAACCAACCCTCAGCCATGCTTCCCTCAGGCCGTGCTTTTTGCCTCACAAAATCTTTCAAGGTTTTCATGAAGTGCTGAAAAAAAATATCCACGTTGCATAAACTGCCCCACAAAGTGCGATCTCATCAATCAAATGTACGAGTAAATGTAATTGAGTAGTCAAAATGGATAGAGGAAAAATTTCCTCCTATGGTTAGTCCATCTCTTCAGGATGGATTCCATTCGTGAGACATAAGCTTCCACTCTTTCTCCAGAGGACTGACTTAAATTCATAAATTCCTCTCGCATCCGCTCTTCAAAACCATCACGCCTGAATTTAGTGAGGAAGGCCAACTTCAGGTCGTCCCATGTGCCAAAATTTCCTGCTGCTTGTCTCTCATACCACTGAAACGTCACGCCCTTGAAAGTGGCGGGGAATATTGCCAACCAATGCTCAGGGGTTCTGGCATTGTTAGCCACACATGCTACCATAAACTCTGCTACATGAAGATCGGGGTCTTCATTGTACTCTCCCTTAAAAATAGGCAATGGAACTACATTCGCTGGCCTGTCATCAATATTTCTAGGACGGATCTAGCTTGGAAGTGGACCTCCAGCAGGAGGAGGAAGGGCTTGATGTGCCATTGGGACTTCTATAAATAGTTCCGCAAGGGCGTCAAAGGCGGCTTCTACTGCGAGCTCGTTCTTGGCTCTGATTTTTGCTTTCTCTCTTCTCACGTACCTCTGGACTCGTTCTAACGCTTGCCTCTTTATTGCATCATTCATCAGGGGGTTGGCTCCACTATGTTGTTAGTGCTCCACAGAGGGTTAACAGAAGGGCATCAAAGGCGGCTTCTACTGCGAGCTCGTTCTTGGCTCTGATTTTTGCTTTCTCTCTTCTCACGTACCTCTGGACTCGTTCTAACGCTTGCCTCTTTATTGCATCATTCATCAGGGGGTTGGCTCCACTATGTTGTTAGTGCTCCACAGAGGGTTAACAGAAGGCTTCAGTCTCTGGAGGACTGTCTTGCCAACATTTCTTCTACTTCTTCCTTTTCAACGTCTCTGAATTCTGCTTTCATGCCATTGCACAGAGGAAGGTATTCGGTTATGAAGGTGTCAAAATGCATACGTCTAAGCATTGTGGTGGTGTCATCATCATAGTAATGCCATCTTCTGATGGTTTCAACAGTGTATGTTGTGGAAAACACTATGTCTACCAACTTCCAGTGGGTTGCTAATTGAACAAACAGAAGATTATCAGTGCACCAAGCATCCCATGTATCTTGCTGTTGAGCATCCACGAACAAATTCCAACTCTTTTCCTTATTGTCTTTGTGAACTTCCATAGACCAAGACTCCTGAAGCTTCTTCACAATCTTCCACTTGATGATGTCTGGAAACTTCTCAATGAATGCCAAATCTTCCATGTATGGTCATTCTCTCTGTTTCTGCTCTTCAGTTTGTTCCCAAGCAGTTTATCACCAAGATGCAAGTTTCTGCTGCTTCAATAGGAAGAGGAAAATGTCCACTACATAGAGCATGCATCATGATGGTGATGTGTTTCTGCCATTGTGGGATGAACTTTTTGTGGAAAGTGGCTCTGATTATGAGAAATTCCAACTCTTCAATGGAAGAAGGAACTTTACAAAAATCCATTGAATTCTTCTCTTCTTGGCAATGCCATTTCCTTCATTTTCAGCCTCTTCTAGTGCTTGTTGATGGCAAGTTTCCCCGGCTGCGCACCAAAAACATGGAGCCCCAAGAGGAACACCAAGGAAAAATGAATTCTCTTGCAAGAAAATATATCTTGTAACATCAACAAGCTTGTTTATTATGTTTCGTATGATCACAATGAAGAAAAGAACACCAGGCACAACAAATCTTCATACAGCATCATGTAGATCTCCCACGGATTTGATAGAATCAACCATATTCTTCAATATCTTCACAAAATCCATCAATAGAATAAAGAAAGCAAAGGAATACACCATATTTGAATGAAAATACGTCACATAATATTCATCTTCAATATCTTCATAGTCTTCTCTCTCAATCTCTCATATACAATCACTCTGTTTCAATAGAATTGACTATATCTGACTCTCTCTCTCTCTCTCTCTCTGTCAATAATACATCATATCCTCACTAAAATCTCTCAAAAATCACTCTCAATAATCCTTCTTAGGTCGTGGATACCCCTCCCAAGAGGTATGTCTGATATGAAGAGTCACCAGAGCCACTACTGTGTCCTTTCATAGCTCACTACTGTCACTTCACTCTAGTCTTCACTTGAGTCTTCAGCAGCTACTTCTTTCAGCTCTTTTGCACTTGTATTCACCTCTTTCCAAGGCTAGAAAATTTTCCCAAGCTACACTCTCATCCAACAGAACACATATAGAAGTATACAGAACAGTCTACAGAACAGTACCAGAACAGCTACAGTACAGAACAGAACAGAACAGAAACAGAGGCTCTACAGAAGACCTACAGAAGGTTACAGAAGGTCATCAAAACCACATAACTCATACTCAAACCATTCCAAACTCTCACAAACCATTCAATAATCTTTCACAAGATCTCAATCTTCATCAATCAATACTCCATCCCTCCTTACAGAAGACAATCAGAACAAAACAGAATAAAACAGAAGCTATACAGAAGGTATACATAACCAATCAGAACCTATCAGAACATCATAGAACCACTGATAAACATCATAAACTTCCAAAATAAAATCAATATCATCCAAAACACTCTCAAACCACTTCCAAACTAATCGATCATCTCATAAAATCAACCATTCAGCTCTCAAAAACAACAAAAATCAGCCAAAAAATAAGTCATTTCAATACTCATCAACATCCATCTGATATAGATCTAAGTCAAGCTGAGAAACCAAAGCCAAGACCAAGCGCAGGGCGGTCGACTTAACCACAGGAGAAAAGACCTCATTAAAGTCTACACCATGCTCTTTCTTAAAACCCTTTGCTACCAATCTAGCCTTGCATGCCGGCTTGGGGTGTCCAGGGGTACTTTTCAGCTTGTATACCCACTTACATGGCAAAGCCTTCTTGCCCTTAGGCAAGGCAACCAAATCCCAAGTCTCATTTTTATGCAAGGAGTCAATCTCAGACTGCATAGCCCTCTCCCAGGAGTGACTGTCACCCGTGTGCATAGCCTCATCATAAGTGAAAGGCTCTCTTGCATCTGTAAGCAAAACATAATGCATAGAGGGCTGAAATCTATCAGGTGGACGTCTGTCTCTAGCAGACCATCTCACTGCAGGCTCTGCTACCTGCCCAGCTGCCTGTGCAACTCTCTGACCATGAGCATCTGCTGTAGCTGTAGGCTGTCCAACTGGCTGTGCAGGAGCTCTAGGCTCCTCCTGAAAGATCACTCTGCGGATCTCAACCACCTTCTCAGGCTGCCTATGCATCTTGTCTTCATGGAAGACTACATTATGGCTGCGTACTATTTTCCGTGCGTGCGGATCCCATAGGCGATAGCCCATCTCTCCTGAATCACCATAACCAAGAAAGATGCATTTAATGCTCTTTGGATCCAACTTACTCCTTTTGTCCTTGTGCACATGGCAGAATGCCTCACATCCAAAGACACGGAGATGCGCATAAGAGGGTGGCTTACCAGCCCAAACTTCCTCTGCAACCTGGAAATCCAATCCACTAGAAGGTGATCGGTTTATGACATGCACTGCCATACTAACTGCCTCAGCCCAAAAGCTCTTTGGTAGGCCTGCATGGCTAAGCATAGAGCGGACACGCTCCTGAATAGACCTGTTCATGCGCTCAGCCAAACCATTCTGGGCAGGGTTGTAAGGGGCGGTCAACTGGCGCTTAATACCCCTGTCATCACAAAACTGTTCAAAAGCACGTGAGACATATTCTCCCCCATTGTCAGTCCTAAGGCATTTCAGCCTATACCCAGTTTGGTTCTCAACAAGAGCAAGCCAACGCTGAAAGACTGCCAAGACATCAGACTTTTGCTTTATGGGATAAACCCACATTTTTCTAGAAAAATCATCAATGAAGGTAACAAAGTACTTCGCGCCACCCATAGATATACACGGCATGGGCCCACAAACATGTGAATGCACCAAAGCCAAGGGCTCACTCATGCATGGCCTACCTGATTTCTTATACATAGATCTATTCTGCTTACCATAAAGACAATGATCACACGAGTCAAAACGTGCATAGTCCAAAGGCAGAAGATACTGTAAACCAGATAACATTTTCATTCTCTTCAAAGACATATGCCCCAAATGGGCATGCCAAAGTGATACATGTGGGATAGAGCCCACTTTCAAAACATGGTCTATAGAAGACCCACATACAACAAGAGGATAGAGGCTGCCAGCCTTGGCGCCTCTAGCAAGCACAAGTCTGCCTCTGGTAAACTTCCAGGCAGAATCCCCAAAACAGACATGAAACCATGCATCATCCAATTGTCCTGTAGACATAAGACTGCGCGTAAGCGCATGTACATGACGTACATCCCTGAGCAAAAAGGAACTGCCAGTGGAAAACTGTAACTGAATATCTCCACAGCCCACAATATCAAGAGACCTGTCATCTCCAAGTCTGACTGATCTAGATACAGTACGGTAAGAGTGAAACTACTCACGGTAAGGCATCACATGGAAGGACGCATCTGAATCCAATAACCAACACTGTGCATACATACTAGGTGTCTCAGTCAAGTGTGAGGCATTAGAAGAACTAGCTGCAACTATGAACTCATCACCACCATCGGAATCCTCGGTCTGTGTGACATTAATTTCCTCAATCTTGATGCTGGACTTCACAGGTATTATGCTGCGATCAGAGGACTTCTCCTACACTTTCTCTTTCCCCTTATCCTTGCGCTTCTCATTGCGCAACTCATGACACTGTGGTCTGATATGGCCCTTTTTCCCACAATGATGACAAGTGACATTAGCGTTGCGCCCACGCAACTTACTACGCGATTTTCCATGAGATTTAGACCGACCTTTCTGAGAGTCACGACCACGGCCATTCCCACGTTCATTCCTGTCATTCCTGCCTCTAACTGTCAAAGCATGTGAAACACAAGAGCCATCCAAGTTTTTGCGATTAACTTCTTCCTGCAGAAGAGCACTCTCAACATCATTCAATTTCAGAGTAGCACTAGAGGCACATAGGGCAATGCGGAATACATCCCATGACTCATTCAGAGTCCCAAGCAAGAAAAGAGGAGTTACTTCCTCTCCAAAGGTGATATCCTGCGAAGTCAGGTTCTTCAGTATAGCATGGAATTGGCTCAAGTGAGCAGACATAGTCGCATTATCCTTCATGTGCAGATCCATAAGCTGCTTCAACCAGTACATCTGACTTGTCGGACTTTTCTTATCATAAAGATTCTTGATCTTATTCCATAGATCCCATGCACTCTGTGCTTCCTCAAATACATTATAATGTACCTGTTCAGTGAGAGACAATATAATCGTGGACTTGCATAGCTCATCAAGTTCAAGCCAATCGTCATTGTTCATAGTTTTAGGTTGCTCGCCCCTCAGCCGAAGTGGCTTAATCTGAGATTTCTGCACCAAGACCTGCCAAATTTGACTCTTCCAATAAGAGTAGTTGGTACCATCTAACTTTGTGATGTTAAATATGGCATTATCAGTCGAAGAGGACACCATAATGCAAGCTAGAAATGCACAGACAGTCTAAAACTGCTTGCTGTTTTACTGCAGAAAGTGCCCAAAATCCACTGAAATGAGCTCCAAATGGCGAGAAAAGTGTGTCAAAAAATGCTGCCCACTTAGTACTAGGTGCAGTACACCAAATCAAGATATTTCAGCATAAAAAATACTGCTCAGTCCACCAATAAATACTTGCTGTAATAAATTTCAGAACTGCAATAATGAGAGCAAAATGTCCCAAAACTGGATCTAATGTCAATTAAACAATGCTAGGTCCAAAGCTGGCATAAAGAGGACAAAGCAAAGCCAAATGACAGTGAAAATACATGAGCATAACACTGAGAGATGTCAAATAGCATCTGTCAGTAAGAGGCACACCCCCAAACAATCTAGGCAAAATGTAGAACCGACTGCCAAAACCTGACACAAATAGGTGTCTGCTCAAAAGAAAGCGGATCCAAAACTGAGATTCAGCTCATAAGCATCCTGTGAACCAAGACATATACTCAATGCAACATCCAATTGTCAGAGTATAATCCCAAAGTCTCAATACATCTGTAACTACTCAATGACATAGACTGCTCCAATACATGTAACTGCTCCAATAGCATGTAATCCTTGCTCAAGGTCAAGTAAGCATGCAAGATGCTCCCACTGGCACAAAAGGCGTACAAACAAGTTAAGGGCTCAAGCAACCCAAGACAAAGTACCAGTGACAAGTGACTTAGTCAATGCGTCATACGCATCCCAAGAGCATGACATACATGAAGCAACTGATGGAAGCAACCAACGAGCAATACATAATCCCAAAATAAGATCTCTATCAACTCAATGACATCCGATAGCAACCAAGTAAATGATCAAACTAAGTCGAAAATGCTCAAATACATCCAAGGCAAAGCTCCCAATGTCGGTAAAGCATAGACGAACCAAGCGGCATATATCACGAACCAAAGCATGTAATGTATGAAGCCTAGCTGTCAAGCATAGACATGAGGCATAAGCGGTCCAAGAGCATGCCAAGTCGGTCCAAATGCTAGTGAATACCAACCAAGACGGAGCTTATGCGTAGCTCAAATACATTCCATAGATTCAAACATGAGCTCAAAGTCATCCCCAAATGTCAAATACATGATGGCAAATCCCAAAGCATACATCCGGTACCAATAGGTAAGTGACAAAGCATCCAAAGTACCTTCAGCCCACTGTTATTACAGCCAAGTTTGACTATCAAAACTGAGAAATTTCAGCCAATATTTCAGGCCAAAATCATGGCATAATCATGTGCATACATTCCCAAGGCACTAGGCATCATGTAGGCCGCATACGAGCATCAAATAAGGTAACCGGAGTAGAGTATAAGCATGAAATGCCAATGCCAAGTGTGGTTGCCTTGTTTCTAGCACTGTATAACAGTAAATGATAGTCCCAAATCATCCAATATTTCAGGCTAAAGTCATGGCATAATCATGTGGATACATTCCCAAGACATTCGGGCATCAAGTAGACTGCATACGGACATCAAATAACACAACCGCAATGGAGTGTAAGCAACAAATGCTAATGCCAATGTTGTTGCCCTGTTTTCAGCTTATTATGATAGTTTATGACAGTCCCAAATCTGAAGAAATCAGCCCCGAATGATCAAGACCAATGCCCAAAGCTTGAATGACATCAAACATGAAGTCTAATAGCCCTCTTGATCAAGATAGAGAGCAAGAAGCAATGGCCAAGTGTGGAGCTAAAGTAGACGAGTGCTAACAGCCTGAAAAAAAATGGCGCAATCTGCCCTGTTGGTGCTTAACTTGCTGCTGCTCCACATGGGCTGAAAGGGGGTAATGGGGGGCTCAAGAAGGGCCTATCAAAGGCCTATGACAAGCCTCTTTGAGCCTTGATAGGTGTAAGGCACAATATGAGGGGAATAAGCTTCAAGGGTTTGAAGCCATGGCTGCCCTTGTTGTTTGCAACCTGTAGACTGAAATAAAACCCTGAAAGAATGATCAAATACCTCAGTACCAATGCCTTGAAGGTGCCTCAATAGGCCGGGAAGGTGCTCGAGAAGCCGGGGAGTGACGGGAGCTCGGGGAGATCGGATATGGCTGCCGGGATGGAGATCCAATGCAAGAAGGGAGTCAATGCGAAGCTAAGCAAGCACCGAGTCGAGCTCGAGCAAGAGGAAGCCAAGCTCTGATACCAGTTGAAAGGTGAGAAGGATCGAAGCTTGCACGCGAGCTATGGCGGGAGAGCAAGAGCAAGAAAGAGAGAGACAAGAAATGGAATCTCCAACAGTCACAATGTGTGACCAGGCCTTCCTTTATTTACTAGTCACTAAAATGAATGTAAAGAATAAAGTGACGTGATGGGTGCCCGCCACCTACAGCGTGCAGTGGCGAAAACTGTCAGTGTAGTAATACACGGGGCGGCACGGCGGAGGCGCCTTTACCCCAACAAAAAGCGGTGCATGTTTTTCTCTTACGTGCTCAATGACCAAGGGCTCAACTTTACAAAACATTAGCTTTGGTTTGATAGTGGAGCTTTACATGCTAATGAAAAAAGGCCCTACCATATAGCAAGCACTCAAAAGTTAGATGAATGGTATAGAATTGAACATTAACACACAATCCCCAACCCAACTATTTGGCCACACCTAACCTAGAAGCATTGGGAGTCAATATCTTTTGGGAAGGGGCAAAGCATCACATAGTGCTCCTCATAGAAGCCCTCAAGGACTCTACCAAGAGAGAAATCATTGATACTTGAGCTACAGTTTGCATAGTTAATGAGAACACACTCTGTGCTTAGAGAAGCCCTCCAACCAAGCTTCTCTATTTTAACTTGATTGTTGCACATTGATTTAAGATCCACTTACAAGACATATTGAAGGATTGGCTGGTCAACCTTGTAAGTTCTCTGTTTCCCCTTGTGAAACTAAAATGGATATACCTAAGGGTTTTCAAACTGTATGGGGAGCTTTAGTGAGCTAAAGAAATGTAAGCTGGATTTATCTAGATTCATTGCATTTGGGTGTCTGATGGATGTTCCACAATGGTAGGAAATGAGTATAGTTTCCAAGCCGTATTGAAAAAAGATGTTAATCCATTTTTAACATCAATTCATTGTGTTGTCCATCGTAGTGCCCTTGCAATATCTAGTGTAGAAAAAGAGATGCCTTATTGAAAAAAGATAGAAAAGCTTATTAATGCTATAGCTTCACATTTTAATGTTAGCACATGAAGAGATTAGAAGGGTTGCAAGCTATGCAACAAGATTTGGCATGCCCCATTCTTCGACTTGAGCATAATTTCGATATGAGATGGTTAGATAGATATAGAGCTATTAGTAGAGTATGCAGGTCTTTAGATGCAATACTTGAGATCACAAAAAGAGAGGGATTGCACATTTATGAAGAATTGACTAAGCTCAAGTGCATTTATTATTTACATTTCTTAGCCAACATTTTGAGAGGTTTAACAACACTAAGCCAAATGTTTTAAAAAGACTTTACAGATGTCACAATAACTATAGATAATCTTGTGAAGAATGAAATTGTATCCATACACAATATTACATTAATTGTCATATTCCTCCTTATGTGAATACATTAATTGATGGAGTATGTGGATATGATATCCTTCTAGACTATGGGCTTGAAAAAGGATACTTATATATATTAAGAGTTGCTTTGCGTGGAAACAATTTTTATGAGCATGATTTAAAACATAAAATTAATGGGAAAGACTTTAACAGGGCCTTAGAATGAGGTTAGAATTTCAAGTTGCTTTTGCCAATTCAATGGTAAGTAGCTTGAATTCTCAATTCAAGATAATTATGTACTTAATTGTTTAAAAATACTTGTATTGCACATCATCCAATACATGAGAAGGTCTTAAAGAACTATGGAACCCAAGAGATAAATCAATTAACTTCATATTATGGTTTCCCTAAAAAGCAATGGTAGAAGCTGATGAGTTTGAGAAAGAATTTAGAAATTTTTAGCATCAAGCTTCTAGAGCTTGGATATGATTCACATTGCCAGAGATATCTTCAACACTTGCTTGCAATAGTATGTGGAGGGATGCTTATCCAAATATTCTTACTCTTTTGTCAAGTAGCTCTTGTCTGTAATGAAGGAGACCTAACTGTCCTAAGTAAGGGGAAAGAGAGAGAGAAGGACTACAGAAGAAGAGGGAGAGGAGAGAGAAAGGCAAGAAGAAGAGAGAGAAAGAGGGAAAGAGGAAGAAGAAGAGGAAGCCATGAAAGCTTGAGAAGGTGAAAAGAGAGTTTCTTGATAATATCTGTGATCCTTCAAAATACCCTCTTACACCTTATATACCGTCAGTGAGACTGGTATATTCCCATGCCATATTCCCGTGATCCACGTTCATTACAAACCGTCTCGTCTCATGAAGTTTTTGTCCTAAAAAACAAGGGATGTAGTCATGGACTATAAGAGTGTGCTGTAGGAAGTCAGCCTGTGGGCAACTCCAAATGGGACAATTGAGGTGTCGTTACAGAGCCCATGAGATGTACTTTTAGCCCATGTGGTTGGGGCGGGGCTGCAATCAGGTCAGAACCAAAACTGGTACAAAATAAAGGGCTGTCCAGGAATTTCTAGTGTGCAGTCCCAGATGGTATGGCTGGAGAAAAATAGCCATAACTTCCACTAGGGAACTCCGATCAGGGCAACTAAGGTGTCGGAACGGAGCCCTTGAGGTATACTTTCTGGCCATGTATGGAGGGTGGGGTTGAGAGTGTGGACCAAGACCAAATCTGGTACAAAACGATCAGGGTAAGTAAGGTGTCAGAATGGAGCCCTCGAGGTATACTTTCTGGCCATGTATGGAGGGTGGGGCTGAGAGTGTGGACCAGGACCAAATCTGGTACAAAACAGGTGGCTATCCAGATGCAGACTGCATCCCAAAATAGGGGTCATGGTGAGGTATCAGCCAACACAGCCTCCTTGAGGTGTGGAAATTCATCCAATATAGATGCTAGGCGCCAAGAGGCTTCCTCTATTGGTAGGCCTTGCCATTTGATCAAGTATTCATGTATGGAACGGGTGCAGAGTTGCTTTTCACGTTGCCCGATGACGGCTTTCGGAATGTACTGAATAAGGCCCTCCTTATCTATGGGTGGGAGCTCCTCTACATGATCTTTGGGAGTGCCAATGAAAGGTTTCAATTGGCTCACGTGGAAGAGGTCATGGATCTTAGTGATGGAAGGGAGTTGGAGGCGGTAAGCCAAATCCTCGACCTTCTTAATGATCTTGTAGGGCCCATAGTAGCGGTGTGCCAATTTGTTGCAAGAGCTGTCCTTTAGTGTAGCATAACGGGATTTGGGGACCTTGAGGAGTACCATTTCACCCTCTTGAAAGTCAAGGGGTCTTCTTTTTGCATCAGCATGGAGCTTCATGTGCTCTTGAGCCCTTTTGAGGTTTACCTTGCATTGTTGAAGGAGAGCTTGCATGTGGTCCAACTCTTCTTTCCCCAAGGGGTTGAGCTTTTCATTGAAGATCACGGTAGGAAGGGGCACCCGATAACCATACAATGCTTCGAAGGGAGAGACTCCAATGCTTAAATGGGTGGATTTGTTGTAAGAAAATTCAGCCAAATGTAGCCATACATCCCAAGAATTCTGCACATCATGACAAAAATGTCGCAAATAAGTTTCAAGCCACTTATTGAATCTTTCAGTCTGCCCATCCATTTGGGGATGATAGGCTGTAGACGGTGTCGAAGGGTTTGTGAAAGCAATGTCGCCACCACAGAGGACTTTGGATAATTTCAGGATAGAAGATCAATCAAGCAAATAATCAAAATGAGAAAATGATGTCAACTCTGTTTTACTTTTTGGATCAAGGCCTTCCGTGTCTTTCCACAAAAATTTCTCCTTGATTTTCTCATAAGTAGCCCATACTCCTCTATGACCAGCCCAAGGACTCTCATGAAACTTCCTCATCACCTGTAACTGTGTCTCTCTATCGCAGACAACCCGCAAAGGTAATCCGCCTCTTTTCTTCGGATGCTTCCAAAGAAATCCGTCCTTGAGAAAATAACCATAGGCTTTCCTTCTGATTTTCTTGAACTCTTCATCTGTCCATTCATCTCTTTTGCTTAGTGTACTAAGGTACCTGCCAATCTGCAACCAATCTCCAACATAGAGCTCTTCTGTGAAAGCCACAATATCATAGACATGACAAACATGATCAACCATAGTGGCTGAAATTTCTGCATCATCCTCTTCTGCAAGTAGAGTCTCCTCATCATCATATCTGGCTCTAGACAACATATCTGCCACTGGATTATCCTTCCCTGCTATGTGTTTAAATTCCGGATTTAATGACTTGATGTATGCAATCCATCTCAACATGGCTATATCCGGAGTAGAACAACTCGTGATCATACCAATCAATGGCAAGCAATCTGTCTCTACCACAACTGAAGCTCCAATAAAGTACTCCTTGTCACATTTGAGAGCCGTGACAATCCCCAATAATTCCCTCTTGATTTGCGGATATCTTCTTTGTCTCTCGTTTAGGACTTTCGCCCCAAACCAAATAGCATACTTATTTCCATCTGCATCATCTTGACCCACAGCCCAACCTATGCCAATTGGACTAGTGTCAACTATCAATACAATAGGCCTATCACAATTATAATCTGCTTTCCTGAGAGTAGGAGCATTCTGCAATAACTTCTTTAATTTCCGCATGGCTTTAGTGTGGCTCTCATCCCAATAGAATTTTTGCCCCTTTCGAAGCAGCTGATACAAACAATCTGCTATGTGTACAAAATGAGGTATCCAAATCATATAAAACACACAAGCACCAATGAATCTCCGTATCTCTGAAGTAGTAGAACAATACTCTGCAATCTTGCCTATAGCATTCACCTTATCAGGTGAGGGTTTCCTGCCATAATATCCACACATATGCCCAACAATGACAACCTCATTCACTCCAAAAACAGATTTTTGCCTTGAAAGTGTCAAGTTCACTTCTTCTAACCTGGCCAAAATCTTCTCACATGCTGAAATATGATCAGCCACAAAGTATCTGCATCCCTGCTCATTTAGGCTCTCATTCTTCTCTTCTTCTGCACACCCCTTAATGGGCACATCATCCAAGAAAGGCATAGTAAGCTGAGGTATGTAATCACGAAGGACCTTATGCATGGCATTCATCATATGCGCAACAGAATTAGTGGCACCTTGAGGCAAGGTACACATCCTGACAAACCCAATAGGAGTTCTCATGGTGGTTATGTCCCTGCTTTCCAAAGCCAGCTGAAATTGATCATATCCTGAATACAAATCACCCAAAGAATAGATGGCACGTCCAGCAAATGCCTCTGCAAACTCATCCACAACTAGACCTATACCAACATTCCTGATAGTAACTCTGTTCACCGGCTGCATATCCTGAATAAATCGGAGAGTACCATTCTTCTTTGGAACTGTAAACCACCTGTTTGAGTATGGTGCAGATGAAGGCTCAAGGATTCCCATCCTGATTTTCTCATTCAATAAATCAATCAGCTTTGGCAAATGTGCTTTAGGCACTGGAATAGGTCGGAGATTCCATGGAATATGAGGAATAGTAAAAATGACCATAGGAGCAATAATATCAGGATTCAGACATCCAATCTCATGTGGGAAAAAAGAAAATCCCCGTCCATGACGCTCAAGCATCTCCTGAAAGCATTGCTTCTCTATGGGTAACAAGAAATCACCATTTCCAATTTTCAATTCAGCAAGTGTCTCTGCTGAAAATTTATGACCAATATGCTCCGGATTCCTCAAAATTTGCTGTTTAGTAGCCCTCTCTATTTGCTGATCACTGTCAGGTGGAAGCGGTACAGCAACCGGCTTCACCTTCTTATCCACAGTTTTGTATTTCGTGTCAACCCTGGCTTCATTATGCTCTTCTGCATTACATAAACCTTGCTGTAAATCAGCAATTCTGCACTCCAATGGCTGAATATTCTTAGCCCTTTGCTCTATGGACTGCATAGAAACAGCCCCAAACTCTGAATGCTGAAATATTTCAGCAATAAACTCTGTTGGCTGAAAATTTTCAGCCCTCTGTCTCTCTGAAAGCTCATCATAACCAGCTGGAAACTCTGTTTGCTGAATTTCTTCAGCACTCAATACTCTTTGCTGAGTTACCTCAGCCTCTGACTCAATCTGTGACATAAAATCTGCAATTTCATGAAACATGTCCAGGGACTGCACTAATACATTACCATGACAATTCAGCATATCAGTTTTCAACATATCTCCCATCTCTGCCATCGTACCTGCACAAATCACACTATCATACATCCCATCTATGTGCTCATCATCCTCCAAAATTCCTGCATTTTTCAAATTTTTCTCCTTACTGCATATATACTGCCTGGCAGCTCTAGGCAACCTAGAAGTCTTCTGATAACTCACTGAACTGTTTGCTGAAATCCCAATATAACCGGAGGAGAAAACACTGCTGCTGCCAGGAGGCGAGAACTCCAATCTCCTCTCCTCTGTACCACCGTCGTCTCGTGAAACGGCGGTACCTAATGAAAACCCGAATCCCTCACAGTGGGCAAGGGTGCATCTCTGAGAGTATCCCTGTTTCTAACATGGTTCACACATACAGTCATAAACTGAACTGCTCTCATACCATCTTTACTGCGAATCCGTGCATAAGCAGATCCATCATCCATGACCTTTGTTTCCATGCGCATCTCTGTAATGAATGGCTGACCAAGAATTATAGGATAAGAGCATGAATCCTGCACAAAGAAATGAAAATCCTCCTCTACATCACCAATAGAAACCCTGACACTAGGACAAGCAGCATATAAATCATCTGCAGTGTTATTGGCGGCTCTCATACGCCACCCATGCTCTACATCCATAGGCCATCTGTTACTCTCATAAACTCCACGAACAATGAGATTAATCTCTGAACAATGATCAACCAATGCAACATAAGGCACCTGTTTTTCTCCAACCTTTACCATCGTCTCTGTAGTTGCCCTAGCCCAATGGCTCCGCGAGAAGTGACTACGCGGTATCAAAACAGGCTCATCAATTTCAGCATAATGCATAGGCTGAACCCTCTTCTCTACCTGCGGCAAAACAGAAGCATTATCAACCATAACCTCATCATCATCATCATCCAACTCTCCAATCAAAACTCTTGTGTATCAGTGGTAGACAATGCATGTCTTTTCCTCTTCAGGACCTCCTGAAACTAATCCTAAAACTCTCTTTTTGAGATGCCCAAAATCTCAGAAATAGTGAAAGTCACCTCATTGCCAAGTATCTTATCATTAAAGATTTTCTTCATATCTGTAGATGTCTCAATATCAGACATCAATCTGAATCCTGGCTGCTTTCTCTCTCTAGGCTCTTGCCTCTTTTCCCTCTTTTGAGCATCCTCCATCTGTCGATCTGGCCCTGATCGTGAAGACGGTCCTGCAGTAGCTGGAGTAACAAACTCACCCCCTCTAGTCTTCTTAGCTGCACTTGGATTTTCTTCATCCCTCTTACGCCAAATAAGCATAAATAGAATACCTGTCAACAGGCGAGTCCCAACCTGTCTCTGATCTAATGCTAGAGCCTGCACTAGTCAAAACAGTTTGCTGAATTTTCCCCTTGTTTGCAGTCTCCATAGCATAAGTCCATAGTGCGGACTGAGTCTCTGATCCCTTCTCAATCTGTACCCCATATGCAGAAGCATCACCTCTAGCTGTCACATAAGAAGTACTCGTAGCCATGTCCTCCACTAACTTCTTCATTCCACCTTTACCAAAGTTGGTAGCAAGTGGAGCTCCTGTCTCAGTCAACCAAATCTTACCATCTTGCCCCCAATATACCAAATTCTGCCTCCTTGCATCCTGGAAAGAGTCACAATCCCTGCAATGCTGATGCTCCGTACTATCACACCAAATACATCTCCGATCTCTCCTAGGAGCACTAGGAGCACTCCTAGGTGCAGTAGGAGCACTAGAAGAAGTAGTAGGCACAGTCGAAGCAAACTGCTCCTTCAACTTACCCACCAACTCCGCTTTGACTGACTCTAGTGTCAAATCTGTAATGCCTTTGATTATGTCATCAATAGAGGTAGGCAACGATGGAGCGGATGGTTTTGGAGCAGAAGGTGTAGGCATCGGTCGTGGAACAGGAGGAATAGGTGGAGTGGAAATAGTAGGCACTGGCATAGGCCAAGAAACTGGCTGAGGAGGAGAAGAAATAACAGGGATAGAAGTAGGCATAGGAGAAGATGATGGTGTAGGTGTCATGGAACCATTCTGTAGGCGAGTCTTCCATATCCTCCTCTTGGTCAAAGTCGAGACTGCATCCTGAGCATCCTGCCAATCAGTTTTAAGACCCATAGGCTTTGTGCGATCTTCAAGAAGCTCACCCAATTCTTCTTGAAGAGCAGGATCTGCAGCTTGCAAGAAAAGCTCAACTTTTTCAACATCCAATGCTCTTTGTTCAATAGCATCAAGCTGACTATACCTCTCTTCGAATTCTCGAATCAACTCCGAAGCAGCAAGACCTTTGTTTGGCATGTAGACACACTCTCGGAATGACCGCCGAGTAGCCATACCAAAGTCCTCAAGGAAATATTCTTCTTTTAAAGCCTTCTTAAAATCATGCCAATGTGTATTTTGAATAAAAAGATCAGTCACTTTTGTCCTCAAAGCAGGTGTGACAAGACGAAGGAAGTACTTACTCATAAGTCCAGTAGGAACTCCAAAAAACCCCATCTTGATCTCATATGTCTTCAAATATGCTGAAACATTATGCCCGTCAAATAGCTTCTTCTCACTCTCAACTGCTTCAATAGCCTTAGTCGCTCTGTTTGCATTCTCCTGCTCCGAATAGAGTTGCCTTTGCTGAGACAACTGCTGTTGATGCAATTGTTGTTGCTGCTGCATATACAATTGTGTTTGTTGATTTTGGAGCTGCATATACATGGACATATTCTGAAAAATCTGTTTTAGATCCTCCGTTGAAGTACTTGACACAGCAGTCATAGGTGGAGCTGAAGTAGAGGCAACTGGAATTGTAGAAGAAGCTGAAATAGAGGCTGAAGTATCTCCCATCCTGAAATTTCTGCGACGCTTTCACGTCGGGTTCACCAAAGATATCGAAGGGTTTGTGAAAGCAATGTCGCCACCACAGAGGACTTTGGATAATTTCAGGATAGAAGATCAATCAAGCAAATAATCAAGATGAGAAAATGATGTCAACTCTGTTTTACTTTTTGGATCAAGGCCTTCCGTGTCTTTCCACAAAAAGGTCTTTATTCTTCAGCAATCCTGACAATCAACCAATAATGGTTGCATAAAAGGGTAACTGTATAACAGCAACATTTAGAACCTTCCGATTAAGCAATTCAAGATTTTCCACTCCACAAGAGCTCAAAACAGAGCTCTTACAATATCAGCATGATCCAAAATCCACCCTCTGAAATAGAGCAAGGGATGACATCTTCCTCTGTTATATCTGATAAGTTTGCAACATCATTAACTCTTATGAATGATTAAGCTGTAGATAACAGTTTCAAGATCTTCAGTGAATAAAATCCCATGGACTTATTTCCACATACATTGTCCAATTTCCCACACAGTAACAAGTTCTGGATTGTTCTGTATTATAGTTATGGATTTATGCTTTTACAAGACTGTTCTGTATTATAGTTATGGGTTTATGCTTTTACAAATACCCTGCACTATTCAGTTCAGAGACAAGTAGATAGATCAGACAGAGAAGTACAGGTGTGTGCTAAAAACGAAGTGAACACCAATATCCGTATAAAGACATCCCTAATGACTCCGATGCTAGAAGGAGCCACACTGCCAAAATGAACAAAATGGTATTTGGCATGTTATCCAAGCTTTGCTACTTCACTTTCAATAAGGAAGTGGTCATGGCACAGAGGCAATGCCTCTTTCGCTCTTGATGCAAAATAAATCTGAGTCACCTCCAGCTCTACTGCCTTCATATCCACCAACCAAGCATTTCACAGCATGTTAAATAGGCCATTTCCAAGACACCACAAGTAATTGAATTTGCAAACCACGGTAAAGCCAACCGTGCACATTGTTGTTCCAAGCTGTCAAAGTCCTTGCACATTCACGTTCAGAATAGTATCACTTTGAGCAACCAGAGGAGAATCAAAGCAAAAATTAAGCAGATCAACACAGAATTAAAGAGAGATTGGTTTCCCCAACACCTCTGTGGTGGATTTAGAATAGATATGTTGGCGTCCAGACCATTCCAATAATCTAAGAAATGTGCATCTTCAACACCAGCAACATTTCGAGCAATAGTACCACAGATTTCGCAGATGTTGCCATGGGTGCAGTTACCAGTATATACTATCATTGATTGGAAAGGCCTTCCTTCTTCTACTCATCATAATAGCCTTCTTTTCCTGGGGTCACTGCCAGTCTGCCATGCCTGAGCCCTCTCCTTTGTTCTCGAACTCAGAGCGCCCTCTCTCTCTCTCGTGATCTTCCCCTGCTCGGGAGTCAGGAAGAGCCCGACATCCAGCATATAATCGTCTTTTGCTGCCTTTTACCGCTTGAAGCGAGGTTTGTGGCTCTTCTCATCTCTGCCAAACCAACATGAAATCCAACTTCTGAAGTCTCCACAGTTTCAGCTACTCCATCAAACTCTGCGCAGATGGAAAAAGTTCGCTGCCCCTACAAAATCCATGCTTGCTGTCGGCTATAGCATCGGTTTGCCCCGATTAAGCCCCGCAGACGCTGCAGCATCATCAAATTCACTCTACTTGCAGCAGAAGAATGCATGCCAATTCTCCACTGTTCACTTCCCCAATTCTTTATAGAACTGCTTGCAAGGTTCATCAATTCTGCGCGTCCAGAGATTCATACGATCATAGTTGGCATCCGTTGCAGATGAATGGCCATAACCATACTTCGTCCTTTTAACTCTTTCTGCTCAATCCTATATCTCCATGTATTGCCGGTTCTGCAAGCTCCCTGCTACCTCTGTTTCAATCCTCCAATCCTGTCTCTTGCATACGACTTTTGCACTCCGTCCGCGCTCAGAGCTTTTTCCAGAATTCTTCCATCGTTGTTTTTTCCCCTCCACGATTGCCCATTTTTCCCTCCTTTTCGATTCAAAAAGCTCCCTTTTCAAAAATAGCCATTTGCGTTTCTTCCTTTTTTAGACTCTCTGAATCCTGCAATAAGACTGTGCTTGGCAGCTGGATGATGTCGAACATTCACCACTGTCCTGTAAAGAGATATCGCAACCGCATCATTCAGAACGGATTCACAAAAAACAAGGGCATAAAGATTCACATCAGTCCCGAGTTCTTGAAAAATGGTCAGAACTGTTACTGGATCTGTGGCAGAAATAATAGCACCAAAAAGTAGACTTTCTTGAAATGGTAACCTGTACATCAGAAATAAAAGGCCCCCAAGGTACACCAGAATTCCTGTGACCATTGCAGCCATGAATGTTCCCAAAACAACAAAGGTGATGATCGCACCAAAGTTTGAAAAGAAAGAAAATAATTGGAGGTAGTAAAAATAGGAGGAAAAACTCCTCCCGAAAATTAAACCATCGTTTGAAACTTTCTTCAGTATTTGATATATTTGCAATACCACCAACAATGAGTCCTGCAGACAGTGATCCTACAAAGATTTCAAGAAATCCCCCAAGCTCCAAGTTCAGCGTATCCTGAAATGTATGCATTCCATGAGATTACATCATGAACTGGCAGCATGTCAAAGACACGGTGTGCTTCAGCAAGTAAGCCACTTCTGCCATACATGTCTACCAGTTTGTTTCCAACATAAAGCTCACTCTCCAATCCTTTTTGAGCTACTTCTGAATGTATCTTCTGACCTGTGTCCAGTGGTCCTACACTACCACATGCTTTCAAGCAAAGAACATAAGTTACAGCATCTGCAGACACACCCCCTTGTTGCATAAGCTTGAAACATGTGAGCACTTCCTCACCAAAACCATGTTCGGAGTAGCCTGTAATGAGGCAAGAGACTGCATCACGAATGGGTAAGTTGTTGAAAACATGATGCGCTTCCGCAAGGGAGCCAAATTTCCCATACATATCCACAAGAGAGTTGCCCACCAGGGGGCTACAAGCGCCACATTTACCATAGATACTAATAAGTGTACTATTAACAAAAGCTTCTGAAGTGAAGCCCTTCATGTGAGCATCTATACTCATACGCAGAGAATAAATGTAATCACAACAACTAAATATGTACAAAGTACCAAATCACATGCACAAATTTTGGGTGGTTTACACACCTCGAATGCGCAGCAATACGACAACGGAGCCAATTTGGTCCCCATGGAGCTGAAAATGGTCTGCCAAAACTGACTCATAAATTTGGTGTCCCGGTCATGTACTATGACTTGGGGCAAGCCATGCAACTTAAAAACATGCTCCATAAACTGAGTGGCAACTTGGGATGTTGTAAACTGTGATTTTGTAGGGATGAAATGGGCTGCTTTAGTGAGTCAGTCAACTACCACGTAAATGCTATCCCAACCCTTCTTGGTTGTAGGTAAACCAGTGATGAAATCCATGGTAATGTGGGTCCATTTTCCTTCGGGAATAGGTAAAGGCTGCAATAAACCACCCGGTTTAAGAGAGCTATCTTTATTTTGTTGGCAAGGCACACATCTAGACACAAAGTCTTTTACATCCCGCCATAGGCCTTTCCAATGGAAGCTTTTTGAAACTCGATCATATGTTTTGAAGACCCCTAAGTGGCCAGCAATTGGGGAAGAATGCATCTCTTCAAGGATCCTTTGGGTGAAGGGAGAGGCATGGGAATCACAATACGGCCATGGATCCAAATGAGGCCATTATGGAGCTGATATTGGGAGTTCTCATCCAAGACACCTTGCTGTAATTTCTGGAAAAGAGGGCTGAATTCAGCATCAAGCAAGTATGCCTCTTGGAGCTCTTCAATCCAATCATGGTGGAGTTCAGTGATGGATGAGACTTTACATGCCCACATGCAAGAGAGTGTATCGGCCACTACATTGTCCTTTCCATGGGTGTGGGTAATCTCAAAGTCATAGTTTTGTAGTGTCGCCAGCCATCTACGTTGTTTGGGAGTGAGATTGGGTTGAGTCAAGAAATATTTGAGCACATGGTGGTCACTTTTTACCTTAAATCTGCTGCCATACAAGTAGTGATGCCACTTTTTGATAGCATGAATGACTGCCAACATCTCCTGATCATAAACATGCAACTCTCTCTCTTTATCATCCAATTTTTGGCTCTCAAATACTATTGCCCCATGTTCCTGTAGCAAAACTGCACCAATACCCCGTCCACTAGCATCACACTGAATGGTAAAATCCTTTGAAAAATCGGGGCATACGAGGATGGGGGCTGAGGTGAGCAAGTCTTTCAGTTGCTGAAAACTACGGGCAACCAGTTCATCCCATAGGAAAGCCTCTGTTTTCAGCTGGTTTCTTAATGGGGCTGCAATGGTAGCGTAATGGCGAATAAATCTCCTATAAAAGGAGGAAAGACCAAGAAAACCACGCAAGGAGGTAGTGGTAGTGGGGGTGGGCCACTCCCGGACACATTGCACTTTTTTTGGATCGGCTTGGATGCCTTTTTCACTAACGATGTGTCCTAAGTACTCAACCTCCGTTTGCATAAAGACACACTTGCTTTCTTTGGCAAAGAGACGATGCTCTCTCAGTACATCAAAAATCTGTCTAACATGCTTCAAGTGCTCATGCATTGACTTGCTGTAAATGAGTATATCATCAAAGAATACCAACACAAACTTGAAAAGCCATGGCTGGAATATCTTGTTCATTAAGCTCTGAAATGTGGCAGCGGCATTTGTGAGCCCAAATGGCATGACAAGGAAATGATACAAGCCACGGTTAGTCCGAAAGGCCGTTTTGACTTCATCACCCGCTCGCATTCTGATTTGGTGGTATCCGGATCGCAAATCAATCTTAGTGAAGTAGCGTGCACCCTTGAGTTCATCAAGCAAGTCATCAATTTGAGGGATGGGGTATCTATTTTTTACGGTGATCTTATTGAGATCACGGTAGTCAAACAAACCACCTCAACAAACAATACTCGAGCATCTTGCAATGTGTTTGGATCAATTTCCTTCGAGCTCACGTATCTGTCAGGATGTATTTGACAATT
Source organism: Lygodium microphyllum (assembly GCF_053477565.2). Taxonomy (NCBI): domain Eukaryota; kingdom Viridiplantae; phylum Streptophyta; class Polypodiopsida; order Schizaeales; family Lygodiaceae; genus Lygodium; species Lygodium microphyllum. The sequence goes on along the minus strand of NC_141142.1, from coordinate 26,947,650 downwards.
GTTTATTTTTGTGTAGAAATTCAAAGATATATAATGAAAAAATATAATGTACACACACCTCACAAGCTCTCCCATGTAAATGATATCACGTACATCTTTGGATACACAATGGAATATGCCAGTAGAAAGTACGAACTGAATATAAATAATATTCATACATCAAATGATTAGTTGAGGAAAAAGTCATCATATCCCAAAGTTTACACATAGTTACTCCACTAATTACTATATTCATGGTTAGAGATACCCTTATTTGAATCATTTTGTGCCAATCGTGGGACTTCAAACCGGATAGTTGCTCCACACCTCTTTTCTTTTTCTTTATGAAGGCTCCCTTGAGACATCTCATACATCCTGTGGGTGTTCCAAAACTACATATTTGTTCCTTCACTATTTTTTCCTCGTCCTTTAACAACATCCAAGGTGCATGGGGTAGCTCAATCTTTCCTCTGGATCCAATGCGTGGCCAGGCTCATCTCATGTGACCAATGTTATGTAAATCCGCCCTTACATTGACTGAATCACAAGCCCCTATTAAGTGATCCCATAATGTAGATACAACATTTTTGAATATGTGAATGGGGTCCAACAGGTGATTTATCTTGAGTTCAGTCTAGTACGAAAGACAAAAAAATATAGAGAATTTAACAAACAAACAATATATTATGTAAACAATTCATCATGCTAAATAATTTAAAGTCAATTGAGAGAAATGCACTTCTTACCGACTCATGCCGAGCGGAGGGTGACTGTTAGCATTAATCCATCTCTCCTTCCAATCTCGAATGGTTAGAGATTGTGGAGTCATTCCATTAGTAGGGAGAACATATTTGGGATGGTCAATAGGAAGAAATCGATGATGATTGTCGTAAATAACCTTCTTTACACGTGCTCGCCTAGAGAAAACTAGAGAGGGACCGCAAATAGGACATGCATGATATCTTGATGTGGTTAAACCTGAACAAACAAGTGAATTAATAAAATGCAATTGATTCAAGTCTTGAATTTCAAATATAGAGTTTTATACATGTACCTTAACACTCTCCATATCCTAGAAAGTCATGCATGGTCCACAACAATATGGCCTTTAATGTGAAATCTCTAGAGGATGTAGATGTGCTTGTATCTTGCACCTCAATACCTTCCCATAACATTTCTAACTCTTCAATCAAAGGCTCTGAGTAAATGTCCATGTTTTTTACCTTGTGCTTTCCAGGAATCAGAAGGGACAACATTACATGTCCCTTTTTAATTGCCATGGATGGAGGAATATTATAGTTCACCAATACCACTTGCCATACACTGTATGATGTGCTTTTGATGCCAAATGGATTGATTCCATCCATACCTAAACCAAATCTCAAATTTCTTGGCTCTTCTTTGAAAACGGGCTACAAATTATCTATATGTTGCCATGCCGGTGTGTCTGCAGGGATCCTCCATTTTCCATCACTTGAACGATGACTAGCATGCCATGACATGAGCTTTCCAATAGACTTACACTTGAACATAAGTTTTATACATGGAACAATTCGAAAATGTCGCAAAACCTTACGAGGCACATCCATTGACTTCATCTCCACTTCGTATCTTGTTTCGCCACAAACAGGACACTCTCGTGCAAACTCATGAATCCCACGAAATAAGACACAATCATTAAAACATGCATGGATCTTGACATAATCGAGGCCTCCCAGAGATGTCAAGTAATGTCTTGCTTGCTTTCTCTCAGTTGGCAATTTGTTTCCTTTTGGAAGCATTTGTGATAATAACCTACATATATTTTTAAAAGTGAGTTAAAAAACCACCAACATATATTTGTGTCTGATTTCAAAATAGAACAATTAATATTATGATTCATAAGCCAAACTGAATTGATACCTACTTCAATAACGCATCCAAACTGACATTACTCCATCCATAAATTGTTTGCAAGTTAAGTATCTCGAGGGACACACGAAGAACAGAGTATAACCTTCATACAACGGAGTAGATGATGCTACGTATAGTGGATCATCTGGCTTCGTAGAGTAACCTTCTTCCTGAACCGGTCGCGAAAATAGATGGTGTACCATGTTGTCCAAAATCTTATCCTCTAGGACTTGATGGGGCATCTCATGAGGGATACTATCATGGTCGTCAATCTCCACTCTTCTTGAAAACTCTGCCTCCTCGCCTTGACGTTTTGCAGCCTCTCGACGCTCGGGAGGGAGCATCTGAGGATATGGCACGACATCCTGCTCAACCACAAAAGGGAGTTTCATATACATTGATATATATTGAGTAACATAGACTAGCAATCTTAGTGTTAAAAAAAAACAATGAATACCGGTGATTTTTCTCGGTCCCATTCTCCATACATGCTGAGGTGTGACGTTGCAACTTGACATGCTCAAAAAATACACCCTCGACAATGATCACATATGCATTTAATTTTTTGTCGTAGCCATGCATCTCGATTATGAAGACGTAATGTTTCATCCTCACTTGAGGATGTGCTCGTTGACTCATGAGCATGCACCGCACTAGGTGATGACGGTGACATGATTAAACCTAATTCATGACAACATCAAAATATTTGTCATTCATATGTTTACAGAAAAACTTCAAGATGGCGTATTAATTATTCTAAGATCTCAATTATAAATACACAAAACTCATCATAAATACATTAAAACTTATTATAAGAATTCACAACTTATCTTAAAAACAAAAAATTATGATAAAACGTAAATATGCGTCTATATCTGTGTTTACATACGCTTCTAAATTTGCGTCTATTTGCGCGTCTAAGTTTGCGTCTATACGCGCGTTTATGTAAACTTAGACGCGCATATACACACTAAAATAGACATGCACGTCAAAATTCAAAAGATACTTAAATCATTTCTTTTCAAACTGTACCTTTCCTTTCCTGCGTTTTTTGCAGTTTTGAAGCTCGAGTTTAGCCGACATGCAGTCTCTTAATGCTGCACCTAGTCTCTTCATGCCTCACCTCCTCATGACTCACCTCTTCTTTCATTTCAAACACACAAGAGAGGAAAAAGAAAAGCCAAGGAGAGGAAGAAAGAGAGAACAAGAGAGAGGAAAACAAGAGGAAGAAGAAGCAAAGGGAAGAGACAACAAGCACCAAGCAAGCATCAAGGGAGAGTAACTCACCAAGAACAGGAAAAAGGAGAAGGAAGAAGCACTACCACCTGCCACATCAAACACCCAAGGTGAGTCCTCTCTCTCTCTCTCTCTCTCTCTCTCTCTCTCTCTCTCTCTCTTTGTGTATTAGGATTTATGATTGCATTTTGTATTGCATTTTGTAAATCATGAATAGCGGTCGTCGGACCAAAATCAGCCGATTGAGCACGTCTGCAAGCACATCTATATTTCAGTGCAGACGTAGGGATAGACGCGAAGAAATGTTTTCTCTCATTGCGTCTGAAGCCGCGTCTCAGAGCGCTTGTATTCTACGTCAGAGATGCGACTGAGGCCGCGTCTCAGAGCGCGTGTATTCTACGTCAGAGACGCGAGAATACGTGCGCTTTGCATAGAATAGGCTTTGACTTTAGAGTCATGTCTCCAGGTGCGTGTATTCTGCAGTCGACATGCGAGGATACACGCGCACGCCAGAAGCATTGACCTAGAGATCGCATCTGATAGCGCGTTTATACTGCATCTCATATGCGGATATAGACGCGCTCTGAAGAGAGGGTTGACTTTAGGGACACGTCTGAGAGTGCGTCTATCCTGCATGTTAGACACGCTTATACATGCGCCAGCCACCTCTGATAAAAAATAATTTTCATTGCCTAAACAATATATTTTTGCAATGATGAATGTGACAAATCCCATGTTTGTGTTTATAAGTTTTCTTGATTCATGATCAAATTTTTAGAAGCTTTAGCCTTCCAACGTAGTGAATTAGGTAGCATTATACTTTCGATACCATATTAGAGATTTTGGGAATCTTCCAAGCTCCACTTTCAAATAAGGAGTAAAGATTTGACCAAGTGGCTAAATCTTAATCCCATATTTGAGAGTGAGACTCCCAGAGATTTCTTATTTATGAGATGCATTAGCACTTAAGTTTTATGCTCAATGTCTAAAGAAAGCTAGATGAACATCTATGTATTTTTTCCATGGGATTTTCACACCTTTGTTTCACTTAAATGGACCTTAGTAAGTGCTTGAAAAATACACTTGAAGAAAATGAAAATGTGTGAGCATAAAAAGCCTTCTCTTACATAATGATTCTAGGCTCACTGAATGATTTTTCATAATTAATGTTGGATTGGATCAAGGATTATGGCTCTTTGAAAATTTTTAGGTGTGGATGAAGGTAATATATGGTTTTTTGTATGCAAACAAATTTGTATTTTTCTTGTGTTTTTTTGCAGATATCACATCCTGGTTCATCTTCCACAGCAGACGAGGTGTTCAGCGTCATGTCTGGAACGCCTCTGACGTCTTTGCCTGGCACTACTTCCCAAACTCCAATTGCAGGTACTCCACGTGCAGCACCTGTACATGCATTGGCTGAAGCACAAGCGTCAGTCGACGCACGTGCATCTGCAGAAGCAGGTGCATCCAGCGAGGCAGAGGATAGTTGACAGAGAAGGAGGAGGGAGAGTCGAGGGGGAGGACGAGGCTTGTGTGGGGGTTTCCTAGGAGGTGTGAGCGATCACCCTCACCAGTAGATCACGTAGAGGAGCCTATATGCCAGTACTATAGAGTTACAGATATTGGTGGCATCTTCCATGATGATGAAGAAAGGGATGTAGTGGCATACATAGGGAGTGTCGTGTATGTGACGTATAAAGAATGTTTTGTCTACTTTAAATATTAGAAAAGCGGCTTGTGGCAGGAGGTATTGAGGGCAGTCCATAGGAGGTACCCAAATCCCAAGGGTCAGCGATTCTCGGATGATTGGGGACGCACAAAAGTGAGGGATTTGCTTCACAACAAAAGATCCCACGTCATGATACGCGCTAGGGACTCACTGCGGAGATAGGAGGAGGGGCGTGGAGCCTATAGCCAACCACCTATGTGTCACCGCATAGAGTGGAAGAAAGCCAAGAAGAAAGCAGCAGAGAAAGTGAAGAGTCGCCAGCACACAGAGGCACGACTCATCCAAATGGAAACCATGGGATCGTCGCACTACGGATCGGGCGGCAGAGAGTCGTGGAGGCAGAGTTTGTAAGTATATTTTGATTTCTAATTTTTTAAAATTTATATTTCTTTCAATTCTTTATATAACTTATTCTAATACATTGTGTCTCATAATTGTTTGTATATATCATAATTGTTTTGCAGACTACTATCGTTGGTAGGATATCTACTCCTAGAGAGGTAAGTTACCATCGCGGCCATAACCACACAACCACATGGCTTCACTTCTATGAGGAGGGTCTCATCACTGAGGACCAATACAACCGGGCTATGAGGATTCGAGAGCTAGAGGAGGTATGTTTTTCTTACTTTCCTATTAAAAGTATAGCTAATTATAACTTTTTCTCCACCATGTCTACGTAAGCAACCTTGATCTTTTGTATGTGTAGGTGAACCCGGATGTGGAGCATAGTGAGGAGGGGGATAGCGACGCTAGTAGCCATGGTGGTACTAGCGAAGATGTCTCTTCTTCAGATTCGTAGAGAAGGACCATACCTCCTCTATGGCCTTGTTTTCTTGTATATGTATTATCCATTTTTTAGCCTACTGTTTGCGGCCACGCTTTAGGTCGCAAGCACTTAAACTCCCCATGTAAATGCTTTTGATCTATAATGAATTATACATAGACTTTTATTTTCAATTCTCGTGCTTTTAGATCCATTGTCTTTTTCCCAAATGCACAATCTGATGTATGGGAGGGGGAAAAAAAAACCAGAGAGCAAAGCAACCATATGCTCTCTGGTTTTTTTTTTCCAGTTCTGTTTTGCGCGTCTATCCACGCGTCTAAATTGTAGAAAATGCGCGTTTATAAGCGCGTCTAAATGCAGATTACATGCGCCTATACACGCGCTACATAATTCAAATTTAAAAAAGAAATTAAATATCTTTTTTTCAAAAATGAGATTTTTTGTTTTCCGTTTGCGTCTATGGGCGCTTGTAAAAGCGCGTCTAGGGGCGTGTCTATATTCCAGTCTAATTTTCCAGGTAGACGCGCTGGTAGACGCACAAAATAAATTAAATAAATAACAATTTTGATTTTCTTATGCGCTTGTATTCACGCGTGTATATCTACATCTGTTGTGTGTCTATTTCTGCATGTAAATTCCTTAATACATATGATTATAGACACGAATTTCTAGACGCGCAAATAGACGAGCAGGTAGAGGCACCCGTAAGATTTCTCTATATTCAAAAATCGTGTCTAAAAGTGCGTCTAAGAGGTCTTTTTGTTGTAGTGGTAGGCGAACCCCGATGTGGAGCATAGCGAGGAGGGGGATAGTGACGCTAATAGCCATGGTGGTACTAGCGAAGATGTTTCTTCTTCAGATTCGTAGAGGAGCACCATACCTCCTCTATGGCCTTGTTTTCTTGTATATCTATTATCCATCTTTGAGCCTATTGCTTGCGGCCATGCTTTAGGTTGTAAGCACTTAAACTCCCCATGTAAATGCTTTTTATCTATAATGAATACATAGACTTTGTTTTCAATTCTCATGCTTTCAGATCCATTGTCTTTTTCCCAAATGCACAATTTGATGTATGGGAGGGGGAAAAAAAAACCAAAGAGCAACCACATGCTCTCTGGGTTTTTTTTAAAAGTTCTGTTTTGCACAATTATTTGCGCATCCAAATTGTAGAAAACACATGTTTATAAGCGCGTCTAAAATGCAGAGTACATACGCTACATAATTCAAATTTAAAAAAGAAAATTAAATATCCTCTTTAAAAAAAAGAGATTTTTTATTTTGCGTTCGCATCTATGGGCACTTGTAAAAGCGCGTCTATGGGCGTGTCTATATGCCCGTCTAATTTGCCATATAGGCGCGCTAGTAAACGCACAAAAGAAATTAAATAAATAACAATTTTGGTTTTTTAATGCGCTTGTATTCACGCGTATATATGTACATCTATTACGCGTCTATTTCTGCGTGTAAACTTCTCCATACATGTGACTATAGACACGAGTTTGTAGACGCGTAAATAGACGGGCGGGTAGACGCGCCCGTAAGATTTTTTCTATATTCAAAAATCGCATCTAAAAGTGCATCTAAGAGGTCTTTTTGTTGTAGTGTGCGCATCTAAAGCGCGTCTATTGGTGCGTGTGGATTTTCTTCTACACGCGACTATAGACGCGAAATGGTACACACACATTTAGATGGGCTGATAGATGCGCCCGAAAGATTTTCTCTCAATTCAAAAATCGCGTCTAAGAGTGCATCTAAGAGGCCTTTTTGTTGTAGTGTATGTTTAATGTTTTCTCCCTCTCTCTCTCTCGTTCCTTCTTTCATTTTCTCTCTTCCTCTCCCTCTCTCATTTCCTCTCCCTCTCCCTCTCTTTCTCTCTTTCTCTATTATGTTTAATGTTTTCTCCCTCTCTCTCTCGTTCCTTCTTTCCTTTTCTCTCTTCCTCTCCCTCTCTCATTTCCTCTCCCTCTCTTAATCCACATGAATTTTAACAAAAACAAGTAAAAGAAAAAGAGAAAACACAAAAACAAAGCAAGAAGGAACAATGCACTCACTGTAAAGGTCCGAGGATAGATTCGATGGCTCATCTTTGCAACGGCGGCTCCTCTTCGCTCTCCGTACACTTCCTCCTCTTCTTCGCGAATAGCGGCGGCAGCGGTGAGAAGCTTTTCTTCTCCCTCTTTCTCTCTTTCTCTCCCTCTCCCTCTTAAATGCAAGATGGAGTTCGCTCTCCCACTTTCACTCTCTATTTTGTTTACTCGCGCAAAATAACGCGCTCATGTTTCGGCCTACGTTTTTTTCGTCTGAGTACAGTCACTATTTGCATTGCTATTTGTGGCGCTAATAGCGACGCAAATAGCAATGCCACTATTTTGCGTCGGAAAGCGCTGTCCCTATGTCTCCGTATCCTTGTAGTGGATATACATCAATAAAATAACTATGTCATGATTTTATGAATTTTCTCACATAATCCATTAGCACTTATGTGCATACAACCATCATGGTAAAGAGCAATATCCACCAAAAATATAATAATTTTGTAGTATGTAAATGCTCAATAAATAAATATTCCTTGAGCACTATAAGCATTATTTGAAGAACAATATCTTACTTTAATAATATGCCACACCAAACACAAATCACATTAGTCCCTGCCATTTAACTACCAACCATGAGCAACCAATGTCACACCATGCCTACACACAATAAGTTATAGTCATGCGACAATTAAAACATGTTGAAAGCCCACAAAAATTGGTTAAATCATCATTTTATTTTCTTGCAATTTTCATAAGTTCACTATTGTTGTTGCATGTTTGCTTTGAGAAGAGCCATTTCATCGGGCCTAGTAGGCCACTTAATGAACTACTTTTGAAAAGGAAGCAATGAATCAATGAAGCTATAATTGATGATTTCTAGATGGTGAAGATGCCACAACCAAATTGCTCAAAAATCACCCTGAAGGAGTATCATGTGGCAAGATATCTCAAGACAACTGAAACCCTCCGCTCCATTGGGCATCAATACACGCAAACCTATAGCAACGGTGTTGAAATGTTCCATTGACAAAGGAAAGGTCAAAGCACTTGTGAGAGATGGATGAACAATCGTAATGGTGACCTGAAACAAGGTTGAAATCGATAGTCCTCACCACTGCACCACTTGGTATAGTTGGACCACCCATGTCGTGATCGAGATCTCACGTAGCACTGGCCGGCGCATATGAGGATTGGTGGTGAGAATTTGGCACATGAGAGATAAGGAGGCAACAAACAATGTTGAAGATATTTCATCAACTTCAATGAGAAGCATGATTGTGTATGCGGAGAGAAGATTGTTTTGCACAGTAGCAAGGTTTTAGATGCTTTATGGGAGAAGTCGGAGAGGTGCGATGAAAAGAAGAAGTAATGTGGGAACAAATGCTGACATGTTTAATACTAGACGAACGGTACTGAAGATGAGTGGTCCTGAAGCACAGAGAACCAGTTCAGGTCTCGACAACAAAAGGGGACAAAAAATGCAAATGTGATCCTGCTCTTAGCATGAAGGAATCTACACAGTTTTGAAGCTCGCAAATTGCAAGACAATGCACTGTGAAATTCAACCTTTGAGGAGGGAACGGTAGCACTTTGTGCAGAGGAAACGCACGCTAAGTTCAAAGACGTTGTGTGCAACGTCGCTGCGTAGAGTGGATGCAAACAGCTCGTATGAGTCAACGAAAGAAATCAGCCTATATGACTGAGATGTCGAGGAAAACAGTAGACTATCATGGCTGCATAGTGAGAGGGGACAGGAGAGAAGTACTCAGCGCGTCACATTGGATTGATAGATCGTAATTTGACCAGCAGTAACGGCTAGAATTTGATCCTAGTCTGCATGCCAAGCTCAGAGGGTTGCTGCGGGACCGCGATCCCACACACTGCTCCAACTGAGAGGCATTTGGGGTGTCGCGCAGCATCTCAAGACAAGCCTTCGGTCTGGAAAAGGTGGCCGCCTTTCGAATGCACCAATATCGACGATTCTGGTACTGAGTATCTTCTAATTAATCATGATCAGCAGGAGCACCTGCAGGTCCTAATGCGAACATCTATCCCAAGAAAGCACAGCAAGCCCTTCTGACGGTTTGTATGGGCTACCTGCCACGACCTGACGCTGGCCATCCTCGTGGTTTGCGCCGTCCTCTCGCTCGACTTCGGATTCAAAAGCGAAGGCCCCAAAGAAGGCTGGTACGATGGAGTCAGCATCGCCGTTACCATATAATTCCTGCTCATCATCGTCACTGCTGGCAGTGACTATCACCAATCCGGGCAATTCGAGAAGCTCGATCATGATAAGGTCAACATTCGGGGTCCATACTCCAAACCATTGGATTCGGGAAGGGCTCCTAAGGTCTCCAATTTTTAACCTGGTCGTGAGCTGATCAAATCCTGGCTGATGGTTTGCTCATGAAAGGCCTCTCGCTTGTAGTCAATGAGTCCAGTGTGACCGGAGAGGGCAATACAGTGATACCCGATATGAAGATGGCTACCACTCCATGTTGGTGACGGCGCAGTCCGGACTAATATAGAACGGGGCAACGTAGTGGCCACCATCAGCACCGACAACATGCAAGTCACCCCTCCCCAAAAATGACTCATGCCTTGATTGGCTATGTCGGCCTCTCGGTTGCAGCACTCGTCTCGATCATCCTTCTCTCATTAATCTATTTCTCTGGCTGGACCGGGGCCTATTCCAAGCGGGGAAGACTAGCGCCATCGATGCCTTTGACGGTGTGGTTACGTCGACATTTTCGACCATCGCAGTCACCATCATCGTAGTGGCCTTCCCTTAGCTGTCACACTCACATCAGCCTATTCCATGTGGAATACGATGCTGGATAAAGCTCTGTCCTGCCCGCGGCTGGCAGCATGTGGGACCACGGGCTCCTTCACAATCATCTACAGTGACATAACAGGTACGCTGACCCTCAATCAAACGACCGTTGTCAGGTCATGGATCGCATCAGTGTCGCTTATAGGGTATCATGAAAATTTTCAATCTGTGCTTACCACATTGTGGCATGTGGTAGCACCAGCAAGCGTAGTCACTAGCGAGAGAGAGCTCTATGGTCAATATCATAGCAGGCCATAGATGACAGAAAGCGAAGAGGATGATTGGTTGGGAAGCAAACCGTCAGGCGTGATGCACCAGTACGATATCGCAGACCTTTTCGGCTGGCCAATGGAATTGCTTAGCTCTCCTAAAATTCTTCGAGAAATGACTTTTTCCGCTCTGCTTACAGGGGTGGTAAGAGCCAGGTCACACACAAGTTAATTGACCTGTGTGAGTTGATATGCTTGCGTTAGTAGCTTGTGTAGCGAAGCCTCTAAACTTGATTTTGCAATTTTCTACACTTGAAGGCCTTAAAATGACCCCTTTTACTTTAGTCTCTTTAATGGTTATTTTGGAAAGGTCCAAAACTTGATAACCATAACCTCTAGGGCTAAATCTCCCCTTACCTTTGAAATTTCCACCTCCTCTTGCATTTGAACCCTGCTGGTTATTATTTCCATAAGATATATTTTGCTGGCCTCCTTTGCCTAAACAATAACCTCTACCACAGTTGCCACGGCGATATTGATACAAATAAAAGACAGCATCTTTGCTCTAGGAGCTACTAGAGCCTATAGCCAAGTCAAGTTTAACTTCCTTATGAATAAGCAATGCAACCGGCTCATTGGAATCTGGCATTTCAGCCCGTACAAATGTGTAAGTATCAAATGACTTATATTCAGATCCCAAGACATTTAATATCACTGCAACCATGTCTTCATCCTTAACCTATGTGCCAATAGAATGCCAGCACATCCGCAATAGTCTTAATCTCTATGAAATAATCCTGTATAGATCAGTCTTTTCTCTCCATGTTGGTGAATTTATGCTTTAATTGTATCTTCGTGGCACTGGTAGTTGTGTCATAATACCTGATCAATATGTTCCATGCATCTGCTGGTGACTTGCAATTCATGATTTGCATTACCATAGTATTCGAGATACATAAAGATAACCAGTGTAGCACCCTGTGAGCTCTTTCCAACCAAGCTCGGTGTGCTCATCAATTGTAGGATTCCTCTCTGGGATTTCAGGTTCAGCTTCAACACCTATCACCATGTCCCAATATCCTCTTCCTATCAGGAAGTTCTCCATGCGGAACTTTAATATGGCATAGTTATTGTTGTCAAGCTTATGTGGGTTGTGTTGTCCGTTCTATTTGCATTTATCATATTGTAGCAGACAATGGCTAGTCAATGCTTGGACTTCCTGCAAGCCAATAAGTCTAACTGACCTATTGCAGTCTTTGACTATTTATGATAATTTTTTGTAATTAACTGTCTGTTGTAATCAGAATATTTCAGCCCATTAACATCTCAAAACCATCCATAAACATGTGACATAACCTGTAGATACAACATTCAACACATAGACCATAAACCATCCATAAACATGTGACATAACCTGTAGATACAACATTCAACACATAGATCATATAGTTGTTGTAACTTTGTATCGTGCAACCTCAATGCAGTCAACCAAAATGCAGTCTAAAATTTGCATATTGTCAATGAACAATAGCTCTTTCAAGGTAAAATCTAAGATGTGTGCAAGCCATACATGTTGCAAAAACTCTCAGACATCTGCTAGTATATGTAGGAATCCATACATTATCATGCGGGCACAGTTCAGTGCATATACATCAAGTACGTGTGTTAAATACCTTGCTTGTAGTTTGCAATCAACTAATACTCTGTCAAACCAGGTTTATCCACCTCCAAAATGTCCTCAAATTACTTCATACATGTGCTATCAAGTGTAGGGGTCAATACATGACCATATAGACAACCATAGACACGCTATCTTCAACAGACAATGTCATAGAATGCATTCCCTATTTGTAACCAGCCAAGATAGCATCAATGCATTTGTTTCCAACTTCAAACTTCAATTTTCATGAGCATTAAATGGTAAGTCATTTTTTGTATCTTGGAAAGCCCTTAGAGCCAAACTAGATGTCATACAAGCCTGCCACTAACACTTCGATCCCAAGGCCACCTCTCTCAAGAGGACATGCATCTCAAGCTAGAAGTAAGATCTCAAGAGTGTAACATGCCCAATTGAGGACCCCTCAATGATACAATTTAGTGGCCCATCAAGAGATTATCCTTTGTGATGCAGCCAAGTACTTCTTATAATAACATGAGGTTTATCACCTAGACTCTCTCAAGTCTACGTTGTGAGATGGAAGGTTCTAGCCATAACCCATAATGATCGACCTAAATCCAAGTTCGCAGTTTGATGTTAAGGTCACCTAATAGCTTAACCAGTGTTGGTCCTTATGCCATTGCATTCAGAAGTTAGCTCATAGAACAATGCTACACTTAGTTTATAATGAGTGAGACATGAGGGGGAGTGATATGTGTCGATCCCTCTACCTATAGGGTATAGTCTCAACTTTGGTTCACAAAAATGGCATCAAGGTTTAAGATGACACACTAGGTAGTGAAGCATTTGGCCTTTTTCTAATTCTAGTACCTTGAAGGAAAACTCTTGGCTCATAGAGACCACTCGTTTGTAGGATGGACCCATTGGGGATCTTATTCTCCTATTTTCTTGGAGGGTGTGTTTTAGCTATCTAATTATCCTAGTACATTTATGTTTGACATACAAAGATAAATTCCTTAATTAACCATTAAAAACTAGTTGTTTCATAGAGTTTCTTGTCATAGACACAAAGACAATGTCAAACAATCCTTTGGAAGCACTTGGAAAAGAATGTATCTATCATGCACCCTATTTAAGATGCAATACCACCTGGCAATCCCTTCCTTAATATAAAACTCATGTCCAAATCTCATGGAACACAATACACCAATCCACCCTTATCTAGTATCAAGGTCTTTAAGGAAGTCCATCTTGGGCTCATAGGGGTTAGGTTGATAGATCTAAGGTATCTATGGCTAGAGCCTCCTGGCACCCTTATCACCTCCTTGTCTAACGTCCTTCCTATGAAGAGAGCTCTTGCATCTAGGGTTGGTCCAAAGGCTTGATGAAGGGCTCCTACCAATAACCTTGGGGGAGGTTGAGTGCATAACCATAAATTTGCCCATAAGTGCACAAGAACTTTTATACAAATACACAACCAAGGAAATCAACCTATCATCAATAGCTATGAAAACATTCATTTTTCATAAAATTGATTTAGTAATAACTTTCAATATTCTATAAAATTTGACCTTTTCTTAGAAGACAATTTCATCAACCTTAAACAATGTCCTTCAGATACTTTACAAAAGAAGGTAAAATAATCCACAATCTTATCCATGCTTAGAGTGCATTCACATGAAGTTTCTCATCAAGTAAATCATGTTATATAGGCAAATCATGCAACTAATTATACTAGTTTTATTTTTTACTTTTACTTAGATTATAGCTTATATTTAGCTACTAGATCGCTTAGACTTCTATAGTCTGCTTAGGAAAAAGGAAGTCCAACTTTATAAAAGGTAGTTGTAGAGCTTGTGATGTGGTTGGACTAGTCACTGTAGTTGTAGTCATATGCTTTGAGTCTAATAGGCTTTTCTTCGGTGCCATGTTACCTCTTGTTTGAAGGTTGAGATTCACTTGTAGATTTTTGACTCCCACGTTTGATCTTAACTTATTAGATCTTGAACAATTGGCTTGAGCTTACTTCCAAGGGGTGACCGTTGATAGGCATGATAGTAGCCACACAAAAATAGGTGTGCTGGGGGAACGTTCAAATATTTTTTGAAGAGTCAAGGAAGTATTCTTTATTTTCCTATCTATCTTCTCTATCCCTCCCCCTTCTCTCTTCATCTTTCTCAATCCTTCTCTCTCTCTATCTCCTAAAATTCTCTCTTTCTATCTCCCACAATCCCTCCCTCAACCTCTATCTCTCCTTATTTATCTCTACCTCCATCTGTCTTCCCCTACCTCTGTCTCTCTCTCTTCCTACCTCTACCTCTCTCTCTCTCTCTCTCTCTCTTCTTTCCCCCCTCTCTCTCTCCCTCTCTCTCTCTCTATCTCCCTATTTTCTACGTATATATATATACATACATATATATATATATATACATATATATATACATACATATATATATATATATACATATATATATACATACATATATATATATATATACATATATATATACATACATATATATATATATATATATATATATATATCACCAGTATTGCAATGGCTCCAAAACATAAGATAAATAGCTAATTCCAAAGGCATAAGCTCCAAGGCTTATATAGCCTTAGAGGAAGGCTATTAGTCTCTTTTTCTTTCCTCAACATTGTGGCCTACTTGTATCACCCATTCAAGATCTCTCTCTCTCTCTCTCTCTCTCTCTCTCTCTCTCTCTCTCTCTCTCTCATTCATTTTTATTAATGAGGTTGTGGCATATGGTTGCATCATGGACTATTTTGTAGTTTTGGCTATTTTCATGTTTTGATCAATGCATAGTTTTGAGTATTGATGATAACGACGATGAATCAAAACAACAGCTTTATTAGTTTTCTTGCGATGATGATGCTATTGCATGAGCTCATGCATGGAGGGGTTAGCATAGATATTACAAGGAGTAATCCCAACTAGATCACAATCTACATTTGTACCAAGGGGGGAATTTGAAAGGTGAGGGAATAATCACTATAGACCAACTCCAAGTACATTGTATAGGTTGGCATGATCAAATGTATCATGGTGGAGAACCCATGCCTTGGCTAGAGGAGTGAGATGTTTCAAGTGTGGTGGCTTGCACTATCACAATAGATGCCCCATGGAAGGCACAACATTAAGTGGATCTAGAGTGGAAGGTATAAGTGCATATGGATGAGATGAGCCACAATCCCTACGCATTCAAGAGATTGCTAATGGGAGTGAAGAGAACCAAGATCATCCAAGAGTGGGTAAGATGACTACATGTCTCTAATGCATGGTGGCACAAATGGTAGCAATACACCACTTATATCTTAAGGAAGAGTAGGTGAGAAGGATCAAACAATCATGGTGGATGCAAGAGAAACTCCCAACTTTATCACTCTAGAGTACATGGCAAAGTATGGATTGAGATTGACCAAAGAACCAAAAGGATTCACAATAATGGCCTGTGTATAAGGAAAAGCATAAGAAGTGAAACAAGCAATTTTCAGTTCAAATGGAAGCAAGAAAATGGAAGGCCAAGATCAACTTCCTAATGATACCTATGACTGACTCTGAAGTCATTTTGAGCCTTGAATTTTATGACAAGTATGTTACTACAATGCTCAGGTCGGGGGGAGGGGGGATTCACCTTATAGAAGACATCTACATAATATGCGTTCAAAGGTTATTTTTAAAAACTCATTTTTAAAAAATTTACACAATTTAATTTTGTGAATTTTGGAGACTAGCTATATCGTCTCTGTAAATCTTCCAAGAGAATGTTCATTTTCATGGCTCCTTCTACACAATTCAAATTAAAACATGATGCTACAATACTTTATCCATGGAAATTTCACTATGATCCAAGATAGATATCTGGACATGGTGTCAATATTATGAAAGTTTTATAGTAGCACTATGACATATAGTTATACACAAAAAGCTCTAAGATCCACATGTCCACATCATGCCCTATATACAATGCATGAGGTTATTTGGGTGTCATACGTGCACAACCTCTTGTACTCATTTTTCCTTGTTTATTCAATGCTCAATGTTCAGCATTCTCAAAGTTTCTCTCTCTGTTTTTCTTTCCCTTCTTTCCATGTTCAACATCTACCATCAATACATGCATACACTTTCACATCAGTACATTGTGATATGGTATCAGAGTAGGTTCGAGGATAATCAAACATAGATAGATATGAAGAGGATGATTCGATGTGACACAAAGGTTGCATTTTCAATGTTGAAATGCAAGCGAGATGACTACACATCAACATATTATTGGACCGAGTAGAGATGCATGTAAAAGAAGGCTTCTTTGATGTTTGTTTGTGCAAGAATAAGTATCAAAGTGTGAAAACAGAGTGTGTTTTAAAACTTTCGAAGAAATTGAAAATTTGTCACCTCCCACCACAAAGCTCTTCGGTGAAGGAGTAAATAAAGTTTGATCTATCTATCTTTTTAGAGCCAAAGAAAGTGTAGTAGAATATATATCTCATGTATGAGTTTGTGCATTACACTAGCTTTTATGTATTTTATTGCCAGTGTTTGTAGACTAGCCACTGATTTTACAATGAAAAAAATTTACTAGCCAACCCAAATTTTTGGGTTGGCTAACTTGTTCATGTCTAGAGCCTATTTAAAGGTAGGCAAGCTCCTCATTCAATTCAAACATCACTATACTTGTAGATGTTGAAGGGAGGAAACCACTGCCCACTATCGTAGCTTTTGTTTGGAAACTTCTATTGCCTTGTGCCTTGACATATGGTTCCATTTCCTAGGCATTATCTTCTTGCATTCTTTGTTCTTTTCAATGTTTCTCTTATTGTTTTTGTGTAGTATCTTACAATAGGTTATTACACTTCCACTGCTACCCTCAATTTTGACATGGTAATTTAATTTACACCATTTAATTTTGTGAATTTTGGAGACTAGCTATATTGTTTCTGTAAATCTTCCAAGAGAAGGTGCATTTTCATGGCTCCTTCTACACAATTCAAATTAAAACATGATGCTACAATACTTTATCCATGGAAATTTCACTATGATCCAAGATAGATATCCGGACATGGTGTCAATATTATGAAAGTTTTATAGTAGCACTATGACATATAGTTATACACAAAAAGCTCTAAGATCCACATGTCCACATCATGCCCTATATACAATGCATGAGGTTATTTGGGTGTCATACGTGCACAACCTCTTGTACTCATTTTTCCTTGTTTATTCAATGCTCAATGTTCAGCATTCTCAAAGTTTCTCTCTCTGTTTTTCTTTCCCTTCTCTCCATGTTCAACATCTACCATCAATACATGCATACACTTTCACATCAGTACATTGTGATATGGTATCAGAGTAGGTTCGAGGATAATCAAACATAGATAGATATGAAGAGGATGATTCGATGTGACACAAAGGTTGCGTTTTCAATGTTCAAATGCAAGCGAGATGACTACACATCAACATATTATTGGACCGAGTAGAGATGCATGTAAAAGAAGGCTTCTTTGATGTTTGTTTGTGCAAGAATAAGTATCAAAGTGTGAAAAAGAGTGTGTTTTAAAACTTTCGATGAAATTGAAAATTTGTCACCTCCCACCACAAAGCTCTTCGGTGAAGGAGTAAATAAAGTTTGATCTATCTATCTTTTTAGAGCCAAAGAAAGTGTAGTAGAATATATATCTCATGTGTGAGTTTGTGCATTACACTAGCATTTATGTATTTTATTGCCAGTGTTTGTAGACTAGCCACTGATTTTACAATGAAAAAAATTTACTAGCCAACCCAAATTTTTGGGTTGGCTAACTTGTTCATGTCTAGAGCCTATTTAAAGGTAGGCAAGCTCCTCATTCAATTCAAACATCACTATACTTGTAGATGTTGAAGGGAGGAAACCACTGCCCACTATCGTAACTTTTGTTTGGAATCTTGTATTGCCTTGTGCCTTGACATATGGATTCCATTTCCTAGGCATTATCTTCTTGCATTCTTTGTTCTTTTCAATGTTTCTCTTATTGTTTTTGTGTAGTATCTTACAATAGGTTATTACACTTCCACTGCTACCCTCAATTTTGACATGGTAATTTAATTTACACCATTTAATTTTGTGAATTTTGGAGACTAGCTATATTGTTTCTGTAAATCTTCCAAGAGAATGTGCATTTTCATGGCTCCTTCTACACAATTCCAATTAAAACATGATGCTACAATACCTTATCCATGGAAATTTCACTATGATCCAAGATAGATATCTGGACATGGTGTCAATATTATGAAAGTCTTATAGTAGCACTATGACATATAGTTATACACAAAAAGCTCTAAGATCCACATGTCCACATCATGCCCTATATACAATGCATGAGGTTATTTGGGTGTCATACGTGCACAACCTCTTGTACTCATTTTTTCGTGTTTATTCAATGCTCAATGTTCAGCATTCTCAAAGTTTCTCTCTCTGTTTTTTTTCCCTTCTCTCCATGTTCAACATCTACGATCAATACATGCATACACTTTCGTATTTTAGGGTGTGTTTTATGCATTTTCTCCATATGAACCCCTCCCAATTTCCCCTAACCTGAGTTTTGATGCATCAGCCTTGTGCATCCCTTTCTTCCAGACATTTTTTCTTTTATTTTTCTCTTTTTCAATGTACGATTATTTTCATATTCATTTTCGAGTTCATTTTTGGGTCTATTTGTGGTGTTTTTCCCATGAGAACACATCCTATCTCTATCGGAATTGTGTTTTGCCATGATAGGGTTGTGGGATTGTTCTGTATAATTTTCCTTCTTTTTGCACTTCGTTTTGATGCGCAGATTTTTCGATATTAATACATGTATGTGTTTTTGAGCTTGTTTCTTGTGTTTTTTCCATGTGAGCACCTTGATTTTGCCTTGGAAATTGTGTCACATTTTTCTATCATCTTACCCTTGTCTTCCGACACATTGTTCCTTTTTACGGTTTTTCGATCCGCCGTGCGGTTTGATTTTTATTAAAATTTCTTCATTTTTTGTCGTGTGACTACGTTTCCTGTGTTGCGTGTGAACGTGCATGTTTTTGGTTTTATGCACCTCGGGACGCCCCGTGACCTCGATGCCTCGTGGGTCGCCATCCCCGTCCCATTTGATCCTACCAATGCAAATTGTTTTACTCCCACCCCGCACATGGGTCCGGGCTGGGCGTGCGCTCACTTTTTCATACAAAACCACACACAACACACAACTTAAATTAACCACAAAAAAGGAAAAAAAACAAAAACCTTTAAAAAAAACAAGCAATCAAAAAAAAGAAAAAAACAAAACAAAACTGAAAACGAGAGAGAAAAACACAAAAATTAAAAACAAAAAACCACTAACCGTTTACCTGTCGGATGTTCTCCTCGTGCCTCGCCTGCGTTCTTCCTCCCTCCCCTCGCCTTCTACATTCTCTTCCCACGCGACCACCTCGCATCCTCCTGCTTCTTCCCCATGACGCTCCATGGCACCTCCATCGTCGTTGCTCCCCCGTCGACCTCCAACACCAGTCCGCCACTGCCTTCCGCGCCCCCTGCTCTGCCCCGACCCTCCCTCCTCCTCTCCTCCTTCCACCGCTGCCACACTCACAGCCTTCGATCGTGCGACCGTTGTATCCACCCCGCTCGGCTGGGGTGGTCCTCGCCCCCGACTTGGCGTAGATCATCGTTGGGCTCCCGCGGCTTGCCAGCCTACACTTTTACCTCGCGCGCACCCTGCCATCCTTGGTGTCCGTGCATGTCGGCCATTCTCTGGACAGCGCTCCTTCCCCGCCATCCTCAATGTTGTCGAGGAGGCCTTGTAGCTCTCCTCGGTAAAGTTGGCCGCCCGCCACCCCGTTCGCACGCCCTTCGGCCACCTCTCGGCCTCGACCGTGTTCTTCTTCCTCAACGCGCTCCGTCGCAGCAACTCCCGCTCCGACGTCTATCCCGGCTGCGACTGGGGCATCGCCGTCGCCTTTGGCCCCAGCGTCACCTTCTAAGGCGCTCTCCTTACACATTGCTAGCCAGCTGGTAGAGTCCCTATGTTCGGATAATAATCATTCTTGTTCCATAGTGACGTATGTATTTCAACATTCCTACCTAGGGTGGTGCCTACTGCCTAACTCAACGGTCCTTAGTAGACCTTGAAGACATACTATTATTAGACCTTGACGAGTCTCCTATGTCCCCAATGGGGTTGTAGCCCCAATGGTTTGATGTCCACCATGTACATGGCTATGTGAGTCCAAACCTTGGATACATCTTGACGAGTTTGGTATCTCATCAATGGGGTTGTAGCCGAAGTGGTTTGATGTCCAATGTGTACATGGGTGTATGAGTCCAAACCTTGGATACATCCCTTGAGGCACCTTTCTAATTTCAAGCCTTATCATAAAGATTAACTAGACTTTCAAGAGTTAAGGAAAGGTAGCCACATTTCTAGTTAGTAGATAAGGTGCTAAAAGTGTGGCACATTCATTTTGTTTTCAAAACTTTCACAAAGTGTAGGAAGAGCTCAACATGGTATCACCCTAGATTATCTAGAAAACCAAATCCAAGTTGTAACAAACCTTGATATAGTGATAACCTTCCAATATTTGAATGATGCCCTAGCATTTCTGCAAAAGTAAACTCAGGTTCCAACACGCCTTGATATATCACTACTCTTCCAATATCTCAACATGACCTTTGTACGCCATGCAATCACTTCTAAGTTCTTACTCCTCCATGTTACTCCAAGTGAAAGTACACATTCAATTATATATATATATGCATACACACACACACACACACACACACATATATATATATATATATATATATATATTACATGCCATAATGACCATCCTCTTGGAATTAACACAAAAACAACAACACAAACACAAAAACACAAAAAAAAAAGAGATAAAAAAACAACCAAAACATAACCTACAAAATAAAAACACCCCTAAATTACACTTAAAAATACAATAATAATAATAACAATTTCACCCACACATTACTCAATAATAATTGTACCCAATGTGATTCCCCTAATATTGCTTTGATATTTCTTTTGTTTATTTAAACAAAAAAATACTAAGGTCCTTCCTTTTTTTTCAGTTAGTGGTTTTTGCTTTTTTGATTAGATTCCTTGCATTTGGGGACTACTCAGTGCGCCTTCAGGCCTTGCATACACACCCCTTCCACGTATTTATTTTATGTGCTTTATTTATTTTCATTTTTCCCTTAATAAAAAATTAGTTATTAAAATGCAACATTTATTCACCCACATTTTCCACGCGCGTTTGCGCTAAACACACTATTTCATAATAATAAAAATCAACCAGCCGTTCACTTAATACTACGTGCGCTTAAGAGACACTTTACTTTGTAATAACAAAGAGCCAGCTGTCACAAAAGCACGTGCTGGCAAAAAAAAGTGCTCCACATCACCTTAATTTTTAATAAATGAATTTGCATTTAGAGACCTCAGTCTGGTATCGAAGTTCGGGATTCGGATTAATGCACCGCTCCAACCTAATAATTTGTAATTAAAATTTTAAGAAGGAACCGCCATTTTCTTATTAAGGTTTAACACTTAATTAAAAATTCACCCATTTCTTAATAATTCATAAAATGAACCATTCATTACACTACTTCCCCTCACTGCACTTTTTTTCCCCTTTTTCAATAAATACGCTTCATGGGATGGGTACGTGAAGTCTTCGGAGTTGTCTCCATGGTCAAACCTGATTATCAAAGTTGTGGTCATGATATGTGTGGGTTGTTGTTATGTTTTGGTTCAGTTTCTTTGATACGGTTAAGGGTACGGTTTGTCCTTTTTTTTTTTGCCTGACACCGGGATATCGAGTGATTGTTTGTTATGCATATTCACCAAGCTTTGGGTCGCATATGTGTAGAGGTCATGTCGAATTTTTTCTAGGCTGTGGTTTGCTTGGGGATAGTTGGTCGAGTCATGTTTTACTACCTTGGTTGATATCTTATCCTTGGTTTTCGTCTGTTGTTTTACAGGCATTCTCTTTGTTTGTCTGTGTTTGTGGTGTGTGTGTGTAACCATCTGAATGGTGCCCTCTCATACTCCTCCCCCGATCCAGTATGTTCCTTTGTCTTTACATGATTATTCTTTGTTACTGGATTCGGACGTTGTCGCTAAAGCAGGCTTGTCCAAGTTCATGAGCCTTTATTTTCCACTGGTTCCAAATGATCCTACCATTTGTGACGATTTTTTAACCTCTTACAGTAAGAGGTCTGGTCCAGTCCGTGGCACTACTGTTCTTCTAACACCGAAGAGTCTAGGCAAGGCTCTTGGTCTGCCATATCATGGGGAGTCTGTCCCTGCTACCAGACAGTTGTTCGCCAATGACGATATTTTGAAGCTGTTGCAGAAGCAGACTCAAGATGTTATTGATCCGAAGAAGGTCATTACCACGTCAGGAGTCAGTGTCTCCATGATTTCCAATCCCCTATGGAAACAACTATGCCAATTCCTTCAGGACAGGTTCATGCCTACAAAATCCCCATCTCATTATCTTTCCAAGGAGTTGTTTACAGCTTCAGGAATGATTTTGAAAGGCATAACTATTGATTAGAGTACCTACCTCCTCTCCAAGATGGATCACCACTTTATCCGAGCTACTCGAGGAAATGTTACTAATGTTACATTTGGGTCCTTCCTCTATGTCTTCTTGCTACATGCTGCCCTTGCAAAGGAAGTTCCTTTACCTCCAATTGATCCTCCAGAAGTTCCTCCTCTGCCTCATAATGAAGATGATGATGTGATAATTGAGGATGATGATTCTCCTCCTCCCCTTGTCATTCAGAGAAAATGCCTCAAGAGGGTGGCTGAGTCAGTGCCTATTCCTCCTCCTCCATTTCCAGTGACACTTCCTGCCTAGTCTTGCAGCACCTTGCCTGCATTCCTTCAGATGCCAAATCTTTTTAGAGCCCATAGAGACGGGATGCTAGAACTTACTATTCCTTCTGTTCACCGCTTGGTAATAGGAGATGCTATTCCATTCCTATGCAAGGATATCCAGAGTTCTATTGAACTTTCGATGACTGCCTGTATCGAGCAATTATATTCTTCATTTTATGATGAAGTTCAGTAGTCTAAGGAGGAACTGAATAAAACCAATACTGAGTTAGCCTCTGCTCAGGAGAAATTCTCTGACCTTTGTACGCAAATGGAGCAGCAGAGTAAGCTCATGGATACTCAGAAAGCTGAAATCTCTAAGTTGAAAGTTAAGTTGGCAGAAGCTAGGTCTCAAGTGGTTGCTGTAACAGGGGAGAGGGATAAGTTACAGAAGGAGAGTCAAGAGATGAAGGAGGTGATAGCTGCCCAAGCAGAGAAGTTTAAATCCACCACAGCCATCTTATACTAGAGCAATGCTCAAATCCAGCAACTCAAAGATCAGTTGGCTCAGTCTCGGTCTAATACACAGAGTCCTGTGCAACAAGTTTCTCTTTTATCCCCTGCAGACTTGGCAGCTCTTCAGAGATAGGCTACATTATGTCCCTTATTTCAGGCCAAGGTGGAAAGATTGCAATCTCGCATGGATTTATTATGGTCTTTTGAGCAGTATCAAGAATATGTTCCACCAGATCATTCCTTTTTTGTCCATTATCAACAATAGAAGTTGGCCTTCTATATAAAACTTTCTATGATGGATTTACCTATTCCAGCAGATGGATGGAGTGGGGCCTGGTCATCTGATTTGCTGATAGAAGTAGTGAGGATGGTTTTTGAAGACTCTGTTACTCCAGATACAATGCTTCTGTCTTATATGTATTTGAGGGGTGATTTACTGATTCCAGATGATGAAGATCCGGCTTGGTATGTCGGAGATGTGGTATTGCAAGCTTCTTTGTATGTCCAACATTTGCAAGCTTCAGCTCATGCCCAGAACATTAACCAACTGAGGGTGGATCTTTTAGCCTATCTCTCCAACCAACCCCCATTTGATACTTCTTTCTTTGAAGCCTATCATCGTAGATCAGCTTTAGGTCCGTCCTTACCATGCCTAACTCATTATCAACAAATGGCCCATAGGTATGATGCTTATATTTCCCTTTTTCAATCTAACCCAAAGGTCATTTTACCCCTTCTTTTCCAACCTCAAGGCTCTCCTCAAATTCCTATATTTACCCATTGTTCTTTTATTGAAGATCGAGTTTTTCTACCTCCTGATCCTTGTCCTTCCCCATTCCCTGACATTCTATCAACTTTTCTTGCTTATCTTTTAATGCCTTTCTTAACCGAATCTCCTCAATTTTCAGCAAATCCATCCTTAATCCATTCTTCATTTTATGATTTTGCCTATCCATTGCTTCATCCTCTTTCATTAGTCCCTCTTCCATCTCCTAACACTTCTATTCCTAATCCTCCTTAGTTGGTTAGTGGGTATCAAGGTTTTGATCAGAAGATTCTTCGAAGAAGAGGCTGGAGTTCAAATGATTCCCTTACTATACCTCAAATCAATTGGCCATTGATCCCAGGAGAATGGATAAGTGCTAGTCAGGCTTATCAGAATTATCTGCATTTTGCTCAGCAATATTCTCAGTCTGCAAATCCTTCTATGCTCTTAACTGCTCATTTTACTTGGTACCTAGCATATATGCATAGGCATTCCCATAATGATTCAAAATCTATTCCAAAGTTCTGCATGAATGTCAATGTGAGTATTGATTCCCAGCAACTGGATGTCTTGTACTTTCATGCCCTCTGTTTGCCTAGCAAATACCTCATCTTGCTAGAAAGGATGTGCTGTCTTCAATTCTTTCAGAATCCTCCCAAGACATTTGTAGATGAATCCTTGTCCATGGATCATTTTCAAAATCACCAAGCCTTCAAAAGGGATCATCCTCATTGATACCTTTGCAATGTATTGTGGATGATTTTTAATGATAAATCTCTCTTTTTGGAGGAGTCATTCAGATGGTTGTGTTGTGTATAGTGTTTGTGTTGTGGGTTAATTTATGTGATAAGATCATGGTGGTTGCCTATTCGATTTGCTTTCGTGCGAGCTACATTTTTGGAGAATTGCGGTGATGGTGTTGCTGGTTGGATAGTTGAAGATGCTGATACAGAAGAAGAAGAAACCTCTTATATCCTTTACAAGTTTTTTGTGATTTCCAGTTTGATAAGAAGTGTTAATGTATAAAGGGTTTTCCTTTCGTTATATTCTTTATATCAGATATAGGTTATAAGTTGGGTTCGTGGTTGGATGGACTGTTTTTGAAGTTTTATTGAAGATCAAAGTTGAGCTCTTGAATGAACTTGTATTCCCTTTTTCTTGGGTCGCGAGGACGCTTCCTTATTAAGTGTGGGGATATGTTGAGTGTTGAAATGACCTATTTTTTGGCTGATTTTTGTTGTCTTTGAGAGTTGAATGGTTGATTTTATGAGATGATTGATTGGTTTGAAAGTGGTTTGAGAGTGTTTTGGATACGTTGGAATGGCTTTATTAAGCTCATTATGTTTATTAGTAGAGATGTGAAGTTCTGTTGATGATCTGATATGTTCTGTTTGGTCCTGATAGCTTCTGTTGAGCTTCTGTTTTCTCTCTGTATGGAAGGATGGAGTATTGATTGATAGGGTTTGAGATTGTTTGAAAGCTTATTGAGTGATTTTTGATGGTTTGGAATGGTTTTGGTATGAGTTATGTGGTTCTGATGCTGTCTGTTGACCTTCTGTAACTCTCTGTAGACCTTCTGTATGCCTCTATATGTGTTCTGTTGGATGAGAGTGTAGCTTGGGAAAGTTTTCTAGCCTTGGAAAGAGGTGAATACAAGTGCAAAAGAGCTAAAAGCAGTCAAAGAAGTAGCTACTGAAGACTCAACACTACAACAGAAATGAGGCATAGACGCGCACGTTAGACGCGCAAAGTCGGGCGCGTCTATAAATGCGTGTAAACCTGTATGTAAATAGACATGAATTTTGTGTCTATATATCCGTGCAAATAGACGCTAATATAGACGCGCTAGCAGATGCACAATTATTTAACCACCTAAAACTAGCAATTCACATAATTGAAAAACCAAAGTTAATAATTATTTAACCACCTGAAATTGATTCTTGAGCATGCACATGTGCGCATGATAAAAACCATAGAATTAAGAATATACATTGAATCATTGAATTAAAAAAATAGAGTTAATAATTACTTTTTCATTGCTCTCTAATGAATGGCAGTTCCTCCAGTTGACAAGCCTGATATAAGTAATTAGCGGCAAGCGACAGAAACCTTACAATTAGTAGCAAGCATTGCAATATGTATCTCGTAATTTCTCTAATATGTACTTGAAGATGATAAAAGATGCTTCCTTTTTATTATGGAAAATTCAATGCTTGCTTTAAAATTGACTATTGATTCTTGAGTATGCACGTGTGCGCATGATAAAAAAGCATAGAATTAGGAATACACATTGAATCAATAAGAAAATTAAGTATGTTACAGTGAATGATCCATCTCATCTTCAATGAGATCAGCCCTTGCTAAACTATCTACTTCTAGGTCTATGTTACCAAGAGGTAATGAAACAAATAAGTCTATCCCACTATCAGATGTGTTGCTATATTGCTCGATAACTTCATCAATATCATCGACAATCACATTATTGTCTTCTTCTGTGTTTCCTTGAACATCCTCGCCAAGTTCATCTTGTACTATATCACGCATATCATCCATTATGGTGTCATCATGCACATCATCATTAATTGTTGGATTGTCATCTGCTATCTCCATGTCGGTAATATTACCATATATTGGTTTTGAAGGATTAGATATAGGGATGACATACCACCATCGCTTATTGTTTACCATTGGATGATACACAACCTGTATTTGAAAAACAAAATCAAAAACCTTAAGTACTTATTATATTGTGTATATGTATCACATGTATACATATTAAAAAATTAGCCTTTGCATATATACCTGCTCGCATTGTTGAGGTAGTACTAATGTGTCATTCTTATTTTGGTGAAATTTTGTAGAGTCAATGATTACAAAACCACTTGGATGACGTCTGATTGTGCAATGCTCACCATTTGTTACCACTTCTTTAAACCACTTCACATCCATTACATATATAAAGAATCGTCTGAAGTCAAGCTTCAGAATATCTTGGATCAAGCCACAATAACCTTCCATGGTACCATTGGCAGCCTCGAAGTGAGCAAGGACACCACAATCTTGGGTATTTCTCTTTTCATCTATACGTTGAGTTTGAAGATGTTTACCCTCACACCAAAGTGCATTGAATAATGTGCACTAGTAGTAAAAGATAAAAGATCAAACATGTCAATTATTTATATAAAATAAAACTTATAGAAACAAATTAATTGATAGTATGTCTCACCTTTTATAAGCAACCTCGTGTGTATTCCCACTCTTCTTGAGATATATTAATTTCCTCCTCTTTTTCCATTCTCTCCATTTCCTCATGTAACCAATCTATGTCAATATGACGTGGGAGCGCATTTAGATGATCTGGAAATGAGACATTACGTCCATATCTAGTGCGAAATTCTTGTCTTTCGCTTTTTCTTCTTGCCCTTGCTTCATTATATAGTGTCACCCATTTGCTCATAACATTACTATTGAGCACACAAAAACTATTTAACTTACGAAGTTCTTCTTTTGTTAGCACTTTACTCATTCCTTTTCCTTGAGGTACTATAGAGGTCATCCTCAAGTCTTTATCATCTTTCCATAGTCGTGGTTGAGAGGGATCCACTTCAGCAAGATATTCAGAGATATAAACAAGGGATGATTGCACTAACCAACCCTCAGCCATGCTTCCCTTAGGCCGTGCTTTTTGCCTCACAAAATCTTTCAAGGTTTTCATGAAGCGCTCAAGAAAAAACATCCACCTTACATGAACTGCCCCACAAAGTGTGATCTCAACCACAAAAACATCCTCGCGTCGACGTTTTGCAGCCTCTCGATGCCCGGGAGGGAGCATCTGAGGATGTGGCACCGCATCTTGCTCAACCACAAAAGGGAGTTTCATGTACGTTGATATATAATTCTTGTAATATAGACATGCAATCTTAGTAGTAAAAAAAAACTATGAATACCAGTGATTTTTCTCGGTCCCATTCTCCATACAAGCTAAGGTGTGACATTGCAATTCGACGTGCTTGAAAAATACACCCTCAACAACGATCACACATGCATTTAATTTTTCGTCATAGCCATGCATCTCGATTATGAAGACGCAGTGTTTCATCCTCACCTGAGGATGTGCTCATTGACTCACCAGCTTGCACCGCACTAGGTGATGACAACGTCGACATGATTAAACCTAATACATGACAACATCAAAATATTTTTCATTCATATGTTTACATAAGATCTTAATTTTAAATACACAAAAATCATCATAAATACATTAAAACTTATGGTAAGAATTCACTATCAAAACTTATCTTAAAAATAAAAAATTATGATAAATCCCAAATACGCGTCTATATCCGCGTTTAACTACACGTCTATATTCGCGTCTATACTCGTGTCTATCTGAAAAATAGATGCACATATACACGCGAAAATAGACGCACACGTCAAAATTCAAACCATACTTAAATCATTTCTTTTCAAACTGCACCTTTCCTTTCCTGCGTTTTTTGCGGTTCTGAAGCTTGAGTTTAGCCGACATGCAGTCTCTTCATGCCTCACCTAGTCTCTTCATGCCTTACCTCCTCATGACTAACCTCTTCTTTCATTTCAAACACACAAGAAGGGAAACAGGAAAGCCAAGGAGAGGAAGAAAGAGAGAACAAGAAAGAGGAGAACAAGAAGAAGCAGCAAGCAAGAAAACAAGCACCAAGGGAGGGTAACTTACCAAGGAGAGGAAGAAGGAGAAGGAGAAGCGCCACCACCTGCCACACCAATCACCCAAGGTGAGTCTCTCTCTCTCTCTCTCTCTCTCTCTCTCTCTCTCTCTCTCTCTCTCTCTCTTTGTTTCTCTCTTCCTCTCTCTGCTCTGTATGTGTATTTAGGATTTGTGATTCCATTATGTATTGCATTATGTAAATCGTCAATGGCGGTCATTGGTCTAATATTAGCCGACTGAGCACGTCTACGAGCATGTCTACATCTTAGTGTAGACACAGACATAGACGCGAAAAAATATTTCATCTCAGAGTATCTGAGGGCGCGTCTTAGAGTGCGTGTGCAATGTACACGCGATGATACACGCGCTTAACAGAAGGTTGACCTGCAATCTATATGTGATGATAGACACACATTGACTTGGAATGCGCGTCTGGCAGCGCGTCTCTGCTATATGTTAGATGCACAGATAGACGCGTTGGAGAGAAATTGACCTGAGATGCGTATCTGGCAGTGCGTCTATGATGCATGTTAGATGCACAGATAGACGCGGGGACACTCGCAATAGGTATCCCGGTTCTAATATTAAACAATATATTTTTGCAATGATGAATGTGACCAATCCCATGTTTGTGTTTATCAGTTTTCTTGTTTAAGAGAAGCATTAGCACTTAAGTGTTATGCTCAATATCTAAAGAAAGCTCTTTGAAAATGTAGGTAATATATGATTTTTTGTATGCAAATAAATTTGTCTTTTTCCTGTGTTTTTTTTGTAGATGTTGTATCCTGGTTCATCTAGCAATGACCCAGATGTGGATCACATGAATGATACATTGGCCTCCTTTGGCAGGGAAGTCAATGCATTTTTTGGAGGTTTTCCTAGTAGGGAAGATCATGGGAGAGATGACCAGACACCTTGGCCACTCTCCCATGGTAGACGAGGTGTTCAGTGTCATGTCTGGGACGCCTCTGGCATCTTGGCCTGGCACTACTTTCCAGACTCCACATGGAGGTACTCCACATACAGGTACTCCATATGCAGGTACTCCATATGCAGGTACTCCATTTGCAGGTACTCCATGTGCTCCACATGCATCGGCTGAACCACAAGCATCTGCAGAAGCACGTGCATCTGCAGAAGCTCGTGCATCCAGCGAGGTAGAGGGCAGTCGACAGAGAGGGAGGAGGGAGAGTCTAGGGGGAGAAAGAGGGTTGTGTGGGGGTTGCCTAGGAGGTGGCGAGCAATCACCCTCACCAATAGATCATGTAGAGGAGGTTGTACACCATTTACTATAGAGTTACAGATGCTAGTGGCATCTTTCATGATGATGAGGGAAGCGATGTAATGGCGTACATGAGGAGCGTCCTACATGCGATGTATAAAGATTGTTTCATTGCCTTCAAAAATCAGAAAAGTGGCTTGTGGCAGGAGGTGTTGAGGGCAGTCCATAGGAGGTACGCAAATCCTAAGGTTCAGCGATTCTCGGATGATTGGGGATGTACAAAAGTGAGGGATATGCTTCACAACAAAAGATCCCACCTCATGACACGGGCCAGGGACTCACTGTGAAGGCTGGAGGAGGGGCGTGGAGCCTACAGCCAACCACCTATGTGCCACCGCGTAGAGTGGAAGAAAGCCAAGAAGAAAGCAACTGAGAAAGTGAAGAGTCGCCAGCATGCAGAGGCACGACGGATCCAAATGGAAACTATGGGATCGTCGCATTACGGATCGGGCGGCAGAGAGTCGTGGGAGGTAGAGTTTGTAAGTATATTTTGATTTCTAGTTTTTTTAAATTTATATTTCTTTCAATTCTTTATATATTTTAGTCTAATATATTGTGACGTCTAATTGTTTGTATATCTCTAAATGTTTTGCAGACTACCATCGTTGGTAGGACACCTACTCCTAGAGAGGTAGATTACCATCAAGGCCATAACCTTGCAGCGACATGGCTTCACTTTTATGAGGAGGGTCTCATCACTAAGGACCAATACAACCGGGCCATGAGGATTCGACAGCCAGAGGAAGTATATTTTTCTTACTTTCATATTAAAAGTATAACTAATTATAACTTTTTCTCCACCTTGTCTATGTAAGCAACCCTGATCTTTTGTGTGTGTAGGCAAACTTGGATGTGGAGCATAGCAAGGAGGAGGATAGCGATGCTAGTATCCATGGTAGTACTAGCGAGGATGTTTCCTCTTCAGATTCGTAGAGGAGTATCATACCTCCTCATGAGACCTTCTTTTCTTGTATATGTATGATATCTCTTTGAGCCTACTACTTGCGGCCACACTTTAGGTCGCAAACACTTAAACACCCCTTGTAAATGCTTTGATATATAATGAATACATGGACTTTTATTTTCAATTCTCGTGCCCGTAAGATACATTGTCTTTTTTCCAAATACACAATCTGATGTATAGAAGGGGGAAAAAAAAACCAGACTACATGCTCTCTGGTTTTTTTTTTCTAGTTCTATTTTGCGTGTCTAAATTGCAGATATGCGCGTCTATAATGCAGACTACATGCGCTTATACACGCACTTCACAATTCAAATTAAAAAAAGAAATTAAATATCTTTTTTTTAAAATGAATTTTTTTGTTTTCCGTTCGCGTTTATCAGTGCTTATAAAAGCGCGTTTACTAGCGTGTCTATATGCGCGTGTATATGTGCGTCTATTGCGCGTCTATTTGTGAGTGTAAATTCATTGATACATGTGATTATAGACGCGAAATGATACACACGCAAATAGATGGGCGGATATACGCGCCCTTAAGTTTTTCTCTGTATTCAAAAATCGCGTCTAAATGTGCCTCTACGATTGCATTTAAAGTTTTTCTTTGTATTCAAAAATCGTGACTAAATCTCTCTTTTTGGAGGAGTCATTTAGATGGTTGTATTGTGTATAGTGTTTGTGTTGTGGGTTAATTTATGTGATAAGATCGTGGTGGTTGCCTATTCCATTTGCTTTCATGTGAGCTACATTTTTGGAGAATTGCGGTGATGGTGTTGCTAGTTGGATAGTTGAAGATGCTGATGCAGAAGAAGAATAAACCTCTTATATCCTTTCTAATTTTTTTGTGATTTTCAGTTTGATAAGAAGTGTTAATGTATAAAGGGTTTTCCTTTCATTGTATTCTTTATATCAGATACAGGTTATAAGTTGGGTTCGTGGTTGGATGGACTGTTTTTGAAGATTTATTGAAGATCAAAGCCGAGCTCTTGAATGAGCTTGTATTTCATTTTTCCTCGCATTGACCTGGGATGCGCGTCTGGCAACGCGTCTGTGCTGTATGTTAGATGCGCAGATAGATGCGTTGGACAGAAATTGACTTGAGATGCGCGCCTGACAGCGTGTTTGTGCTGCATGTTAGATGCGCACATAGACGCGGGGATACACGCGCGAGGTCTCCCAGTTCTAATATTAAACAATATATTTTTGCAATGATGAATGTGACCAATTTCATGTTTGTGTTTATCAGTTTTGTTGTTTAAGAGAAACATTAGCACTTAAGTGTTATGCTCAATGTCTAAAGAAAGCTCTTTGAAAATGTAGGTAATATATGATTTTTTGTATGCAAATAAATTTGTCTTTTTTCTGTGGTTTTTTTGCAGATGTCGTATCCTCGTTCATCTAGCAATGACCCAGATGTGGATCTCATGAATGATACATTGGTCTCCTTTGGCAGGGGGTCAATGCATTTTCTGGAGGTTTTCCTAGTAGGGAAGACTTCATGGGAGAGATGACCAGACACCTTGGTCGCTCTCCCACAGCGGACGAGGTGTTCAGTGTCATGTCTGGGATGCCTTTCGCGTCTTTGCCTGGCACTACTTCCCAGACTCCACATGCAGGTACTCCACATACAGGTACTCCATATGCAGGTACTCCATTTGCAGGTACTCCATATGCTCCATGTTCATCGGCTGAAGCAGAAGCATCTGCAAAAGCAAGTGCATCTGCAAAAGCTCGTGCGTCCAGTGAGGCAGAGGGCAGTCGACAGAGAGGGAGGAGGGAGAGTCCAGGGGGAGGAAGAGGGTTGTGTGGGGGTTGCCTAGGAGGTGGCGAGCGATCACCCTCACCAGTAGATCATGTAGAGGAGGTTGTACGCCATTACTATAGAGTTACATATGCTGGTGGCATCTTTCATGATGATGAGGGAAGGGATGTAATGGTGTACATGAGGAGCGTCGTGCATGCGATGTATAAAGATTCTTTCATTACCTTCAAAAATCAGAAAAGTGGCTTGTGGCAGGAGGTGTTGAGGGCAGTCCATAGGAGGTACCCAAATCCTAAGGGTCAGCGATTCTCGGATGATTGGGGACGTACAAAAGTGAGGGATATGCTTCACAACAAAAGATCCCAACTCATGACACGGGCCAAGGACTCACTGCAGAGGCTGAAGGAGAGGCGTGGAGCCTACATCCAACCACCTATGTGCCACCGCGTAGAGTGGAAGACAGCCAAGAAGAAAGCCGTTGAGAAAGTGAAGAGTTGCCAGCACGCAGAGGCACGATAGATCCAAATGAAAACCATGGGATTGTCGCATTATAGATCGGGCAGCAGAGAGTCGTGGGAGGCAGAGTTTGTAAGTATATTTTGATTTCTAGTTTTTTAAATTTATATTTCTTTCAATTCTTTATATATTTTAGTTTGATATATTGTGACGTCTAATTGTTTGTATATCTCTGAATGTTTTGCAGACTACCATCGTTGGTAGGACACCTACCCCTAGAGAGGTAGGTTACCATCGAGGCCATAACCGCGTAGCGACATGGATTCACTTGTATGAGGAGGGTCTCATCAGTGAGGACCAATTCAACGGGCCATGAGGATTCGACAACCAGAGGAGGTATGTTTTTCTTACTTTCATATTAAAAGTATAACTAATTATAACTTTTTCTCCACCTTGTCTATGTAAGAAACCCTGATCTTTTGTGTGTGTAGGCGAACTCGGATGTGGAGCATAGTAAGGAGGGGGTTAGCGACGCTAGTAGCCATGGTGGTATTAGTGAGGATGTTTCCTCTTCAGATTCGTAGAGGAGCACCATACCTCCTCATGAGGCCTTCTTTTCTTGTATATGTATGATATCTCTTTGAGCCTACTGCTTGCGGCCACCCTTCAGGTCACAAGCACTTAAACTTCCCTTGTAAATGCTTTGATATATAATGAATACATGGACTTTTATTTTCAATTCTCGTGCCGGTAAGATACATTGTCTTTTTCCCAAATACACAATTTGATGTATGGGAGGGGGAAAAAAAACCAGAGAGCATGTGGTTGCTTTGAAACCACATGCTCTCTAGTTTTTTTTTTCAAGTTTTGTTTTGCACATCTATCAGCGCGTCTAAATTGTAGATTATTCGCATTTATTCGCACGTCTATAATGCAGACTACACGGCATATACACGTGCTTCACAAATCAAATTAAAAAAATAAATTAAATATCTTTTTTTTTAATGACTTTTTTTTTTCCGTTCGCGCCTATCAGGTTGTTAAAGCGCGTTTACCAGCGTGTCTATATGCACGTGTATATGTGCATCTATTGCGCGTCTATTTGTGCGTGTAAATTCGTTGATACATGCGATTATAGACGTGAAATGATACACGCGCAAATAGACGGGCGAATAGACGCGTCCATAAGTTTTTCTCTGTATTCAAAAATCACGTCTAAATGTGCGTCTATGATCACATCTAAAGTTTTTCTCTGTATTCAAAAATCGCGTCTAAATCTCTCTTTTTGGAGGAGTCATTCAGATGGTTGTGTTGTGGGTTAATTTATGTGATAAGATCGTGGTGGTTGCCTATTCGATTTGCTTTCGTGCGAGCTACATTTTTAGAGAATTGCGGTGATGGTGTTGTTGGTTGGATAGTTGAAGATGCTGATGCAGAAGAAGAAGAAACCTCTTATATCCTTTACAAGTTTGTTGTGATTTCCAGTTTGATAAGAAGTGTTAATGTCTAAAGGGTTTTCCTTTCGTTATATTATTTATATCAGATACAGGTTATAAGTTGGGTTCGTGGTTGGATGGACTGTTTTTGAAGATTTATTGAAGATCAAAGTTGAGCTCTTGAATGAACTTGTATTCTCTTTTTCCTGGGTGACGAGGACGCTTCCTTATTAAGTGTGGGGATATGTTGAGTGTTGAAATGACCTATTTTTTGGCTGATTTTTGTTGTTTTTGAGAGCTGAATGGTTGATTTTATGAGATGATTGATTGGTTTGTAAGTGGTTTGAGAGTGTTTTGGATAGGTTGGAATGGTTTTATTAAGCTAGTGATGTTTATTAGTAGAGATGTGAAGTTTTGTTGATGATCTGATATGTTCTGTTTGGTCGTGATAGCTTCTGTTGAGCTTCTATTTTGTTCTGTTTTCTCTCTGTATGAAAGGATAGAGTATTGATTGATAGGGTTTGAGATTGTTTGAAAGATTATTGAGTGATTTTTGATGGTTTGGAATGGTTTTGGTATGAGTTATGTGGTTCTGATGCTTTCTGTTGACCTTCTGTAACTCTCTGTAGACCTTCTGTATGCCTCTGTATGTGTTCTGTTGGATGAGAGTGTAGAATGGGAAAGTTTTCTAGCCTTGGAAAGAGGTGAATACAAGTTCGAAAGAGCTAAAAGAATCAAAGAAGTAGCTACTAAAGACTCAATTAGTAAAGACTGGAGTGAAGTGACAGTGGTGAGCTATGAAGAGACACTGTAGTGGCTCTGGTGTCTCTTCGCATCTGACATATCTTTTGGGAGGTGCATCCACGACCTAAGAGGGATTATTGAGGGTTATTATGAGAGCATTGTAGTGAGGATATGATGTACTATTGATGGAGAGAGAGAGAAAGAGTCAGAGACAATCAATTCTATCAAAACAGTGTAATGGTATATGAGAGATTATGAAAGAGAACTATGAAGACAATGAAGATGAATATTATGTGATTTCTTTCCATCAAAATTGTGTTTCTTTTGTGTTCTCTTTGTCTATGAATGAAGAATATGAAGAATATGAAGAACATAATCAAGTTTGTTGAAGATAAAGCCGTGGGAGATTGTTTCTATGATGCTGCATGAAGAATTGCTGTTTTCTTTGTTTTGATGATCAAAAGAATGAAATAAAAGCTTGTTGATGTTACAAGATAGATTTTCTTGCAAGAGGATTCCCTTTTCCTTGGTGTTCCTCTTGGGGCTCCACCAATTATCATCACATGCTCTCAAAAATAGATATTGCAATTAAATAGATGGCTTTTTTCAACTCTCAAACCCAACAAACATTGGAATAGCTCACCACCCTTGTAGCCCAGTTGGCAACCACCTCGATATAAGACATGATTAAACCACAAAAGGGAGTTTCATGTACATTGATATATAATTCCCGTAACATAGACATGCAATCTTAGTGGTAAAAAAAAAACTATGAATACCGGTGATTTTTCTCGGTCCCATTCTCCATACAAGCTGAGGTGTGACATTGCAATTTGACGTGCTCGAAAAATACACCCTCGACAACGATCACACATGCATTTAATTTTTCGTCGTAGCCATGCATCTCAATTATGAAGACGCAGTGTTTCATCCTCACTTGAGGATGTGCTCATTGACTCACCAGCTTGCACCGCACTAGGTGATGATGACATCGACATGATTAAACCTAATTCATGACAACATCAAAATATTTTTCATTCATATGTTTACATAAGATCTTAATTTTAAATATACAAAAATAATCATAAATACATTAAAACTTATGATAAGAATTCACTATCAAAACTTATCTTAAAAACAAAAAATTATGATAAATCCCAAATGCGCGTCTATATCCGCGTTTAACTACGCGTCTATATTTGCGTCTATACTCGCGTCTATCTGAAAAATAGACACACATATACACGTGAAAATCGACGCACACGTCAAAATTCAAACCATACTTAAATCATTTCTTTTCAAACTGCGCCTTTCCTTTCCTGCGTTTTTTGCGGTTCTAAAGCTTGAGTTTAACGGACATGCAGTCTCTTCATGCCTCACCTAGTCTCTTCATGCCTCACCTCCTCATGACTCACCTCTTCTTTCATTTCAAACACACAAGAAGGGAAAAAGGAAAGCCAAGGAGAGGAAGAAAGAGAGAACAAGAAAGAGGAGAACAAGAAGAAGCAGCAAGCAAGCAAACAAGCACCAAGGGAGGGTAACTTACGAAGGAGAGGAAGAAGGAGAAGGATAAGTACCACCACCCGCCACACCAAATACCCAAGGTGACTCTCTCTCTCTCTCTCTCTCTCTCTCTCTCTCTCTCTCCCTCTCTCTGCTCTGTTTGTGTATTTAGGATTTGTGATTCCATTATGTATTGCATTATGTAAATCATCAATGGCGATCATCAGCCGAACGAGCACATTTGCGAGCGCGTCTACATCTTAGTGTAGACGCAGACATAGACGCGAAAAAATGTTTCATCTCAGAGCATCTGAGGGCGCGTCTTAGAGCACGTGTGCTGCTGCGTATGCTTTGCAATGTACACGCGATGATACACGCGCTTAACAGAAGGTTGACCTGCAATCTACATGTGATTAAAGACGCGCATTGACCTAGGATGCGCGTCTAGCAGCGCGTCTGTGTTGTATGTTAGATGCGTAGATAGACGCGCTGGACAGAAATTGACCTGAGATGCGCGTCTGGCAGCGTGTCTGTGCTGCATATTAGATGCGCAGATAGACGCGGGGATACACGCACCAGGTCTCCCAGTTCTAATATTAAACAATATATTTTTGCAATGATGAATGTGACCAATCCCATGTTTGTGTTTATCAGTTTTCTTGTTTAAGAGGAGCATTAGCACTTAAGTATTATGCTCAATGTCTAAAGAAAGCTCTTTGAAAATGTAGGTAATATATGACTTTTTGCATGCAAATAAATTTGTCTTTTTCTTGTGTTTTTTTTGCAGATGTCGTATCCTGGTTCATCTAGCAATGACCCAGATGTGAATCGCAGGAATAATACACTGGCCTCCTTTGGCAGGGGGTCGATGCATTTTTTGGAGGTTTTCCTAGTCGGGAAGACTTCATGGGAGAGATGACCAGACACCTTGGCCGCTCTCCCACAGCGGACGAGGTGTTTAGTGTCATGTCTGGGACGCCTCTGGCGTCTTTGCCTGGCACTACTTCCCAGACTCCACATGCAGGTACTCCACATACATGTACTCCATTTGTAGGTACTCCATATGCAGGTACTCCATTTGCAGGTGCTCCACGTGCTCCACGTGCATCGACTGAAGCACAAGCATCTGCAAAAGCACGTGCATCTGCAAAAGCTCGTGCATCCAGCGAGGCAGAGGGCAGTCGACAGAGAAGGAGGAGGGAGAGTCGAGGGGGAGGAAGAGGGATGTGTGGGGGTTACCTAGGAGGTGGCGAGCGATCACCCTCACCAGTAGATCATGTAGAGGAGGTTGTACGCCATTACTATAGAGTTATAGAAGTTGGTGGCATCTTTCATGATGATGAGGGAAGGGATGTAATGGCGTACATGAGGAGCGTCGTGCATGCGACGTATAAAGATTGTTTCATTGCCTTCAAAAATCAAAAAGTGGCTTGTGGCAGGAGGTGTTGAGGGCAGTCCATAGGAGGTATCCAAATCCTGAGCGTCAGTGATTCTCGGATGAATGGGGACGTACAAAAGTGCGGGATTTGCTGCACAACAAAAGATCCCACCTCATGACACGGGCCAGGGACTCACTGCGGAGGCTGGAGGAGGGGCATGGAGCCTACAACCAACCACCTATATGCCACCGCGTAGAGTGGAAGAAAGCCAAGAAGAAAGTAGATGAGAAAGCGAAGAGTCACCAGCACGCAGAGGCGGGACGGATCCAAATGGAAACCATGGGATCATCGCATTACAGATCAAGTGGCAAAGAGTCGTGGGAGGCAAAGTTTGTAAGTATATTTTGATTTCTAGTGTTTTTTAAATTTATATTTCTTTCAATTCTTTATATATTTTAGTCTAGTATATTGTGACATCTAATTGTTTGTATATCTCTAAATGTTTTGCAGACTACCATCGTTGGTAGGACACCTACCCCTAGAGAGGTAGGTTACCATCGAGGCCATAACTGCACAGCGACGTGGCTTCACTTTTATGAGGAGGGTCTTATCACTGAGGACCAATACAACTGGGCCATGAGGATTTGACAGCTCGAGGAGGTATGTTTTTCTTACTTTCATATTAAAAGTATAACTAATTATAACTTTTTCTCCACCTTGTCTATGTAAGCAACCCTGATCTTTTGTGTGTGTAGGCGAACCCCGATGTGGAGCATAGCGAGGAGGGGGATAGCGATGCTAGTAGCCATGGTGGTACTAGCGAGGATGTTTCCTCTTCAGATTCGTAGAGGAGCACCATACCTCCTCATGAGGCCTTCTTTTCTTGTATATGTATGATATCTCTTTGAGCCTACTGCTTGCAGCCACACTTTAGGTCGCAAGTACTTAAACATCCCTTGTAAATGCTTTGATATATAATGAATACATGGACTTTTATTTCCAATTCTCGTGCCCGTAAGATACATTGTCTTTTTCCCAAATACACAATCTGATGTATGGGAGGGGGGAAAAAAACCCAGAGAGCATGTGGTTACTTTGAAACCACATACT
Source organism: Lygodium microphyllum (assembly GCF_053477565.2). Classification (NCBI taxonomy): domain Eukaryota; kingdom Viridiplantae; phylum Streptophyta; class Polypodiopsida; order Schizaeales; family Lygodiaceae; genus Lygodium; species Lygodium microphyllum. Next base: position 26,907,841 of record NC_141142.1, on the reverse strand, counting down.
CTCTGGTTTTTTTTTTCCAGTTCTGTTTTGCGCGTCTATCAACGCATCCAAATTGCAGATAATTCACGTTTATTCACGCGTCTATAATGTAGACTACGCGCGCTTATACACGCGCTTCACAATTCAAATTAAAAAAATAAATTAAATATCTTTTTTTTAAAAATGACATTTTTTGTTTTTCGTTCGCGTCTATCAGTGCTTGTAAAAGTGTGTTTACTAGAGTGTCTATATACGTGTGTATATGTGCATCTATTATGTGTCTATTTGTGCGTGTAAATTCGTTGATACATGCGATTATAGACGCGAAATGATACACGTGCAAATAGACGGGCGGATAGACGCGCCCGTAAGTTTTTCTTTGTATTCAAAAATCGCGTCTAAATGTGCGTCTATGATCGTGTCTAAAGTTTTTCTCTGTATTCAAAAATCACGTCTAAATCTCTCTTTTTGGAGGAGTCATTGAGATGGTTGTATTGTGTATAGTGTTTGTGTTGTGGGTTAATTTATGTGATAAGATCGTGGTGGTTGCCTATTCAATTTGCTTTCGTGCGAGCTACATTTTTGGAGAATTGCGGTGATGGTGTTGCTGGTTGGATAGTTGAAGATGTTGATGTAGAAGAAAAAGAAACCTCTTATACCCTTTACAAGTTTGTTGTGATTTCCAGTTTGATAAGAAGTGTTAATGTATAAAGGGTTTTTCTTTTGTTGTATTCTTTATATCAGATACAGGTTATAAGTTGGATTCGTGGTTGGATGGACTGTTTTTGAAGATTTATTGAAGATCAAAGTTGAGCTCTTGAATGAACTTGTATTTCATTTTTCCTCGCATTGACCTGGGATGCGCATCTGGCAGCGCGTCTGTGCTGTATGTTAGATGCGCAGATAGACGCGCTGGACAAAAATTGACCTGAGATGTGCGTCTGGCAGCGCGTCTGTGCTGCATGTTAGATGCGCAGATAGACGTGGGGATACACGCGCCAGGTCTCCCAGTCTAACATTAAATAATATATTTTTGCAATGATGAATGTGACCAATCCCATGTTTATGTTTATCAGTTTTCTTGTTTAAGAGAAGCATTAGCACTTAAGTGTTATGCTCAATGTCAAAAGAAAGCTCTTTGAAAATGTAGGTAATATATGACTTTTTGTATGCAAATAAATTTGTCTTTTTCTTGTGTTTTTTTTGCAGATGTCGTATCCTGGTTGTTCTAGCAATAACCTAGACATGGATCGCATGAATGATACATTGGCCTCCTTTGGCAAGGGGATCAATGCATTTTTTGGAGGTTTTCCTAGTAAGGAAGACTTCATGGGAGAGATGACCAGACACCTTGGCCGCTCTCCCACAGCGGACGAGATGTTCAGTGTCATGTCTGGGACGCCTCTGGAGTCTTTGCCTAGCACTACTTCCCAGACTCCACATGCGGATACTCCACGTACAGGTACTCCATATGCAGGTACTCCATATGCAGGTACTCCATTTGCAGGTACTCCACGTGCTCCACGTGCATCGGCTGAAGCACAAGCATCTGCAGAAGTACGTGCATCTGCAGAAGCTCGTGCATCCAGGGAGGTAGAGGGCAGTTGACAGAGAGGAAGAAGGGAGAGTCGAGGGTTGTGTGGGGGTTCCCTAGGAGGTGGTCAGCGATCACCCTCACGAGTAGATCATGTAGAGGAGGTTGTACGCCATTATTATAGAGTTATAGATGCTACTGGCATCTTTCATAATGATGAGGAAGGGATGTAATGGCGTACATGAGGAGCATCATGCATGCGACATATAAAGATTATTTCATTGCCTTCAAAAATCAGAAAAGTGGCTTGTGGCAGGAGGTGTTGAGGGCAATCCATAGGAGGTACCCAAATCCTGAGGGTCAGCGATTCTCGGATGATTGGGGACGTACAAAAGTGAGGGATATGCTTCACAACAAAAGATCCCACCTCATGACACGGGCCAGGGACTCACTGCGGAGGCTGGAGGAGGGGCCTCGAGCCTACAGCCAACCATCTATGTGCCACCGCGTAGAGTGTAAGAAAGCCAAGAAGAAAGCAGCTGAGAAAGTGAAGAGTTGCTAGCACGCAGAGGTGCAACGGATCCAAATGGAAACCATGGGATTGTCGCATTACGGATCGGGCGGCAGAGAGTAGTGGAAGGCAGAGTTTGTAAGTATATTTTGATTTCTAGTTTTTTTAAATTTATATTTCTTTCAATTCTTTATATATTTTAGTCTAATATATTGTGACTTGTAATTGTTTGTATATCTCTAAATGTTTTGGAGACTACCATCGTTGGTAGGACACCTAACCCTAGAGAGGTATGTTACCATCGAGGCCATAACCGCATAGCCACATGGCTTCACTTTTATGAGGAGGGTCTCATCACTGAGGACCAATACAACTCGGCCATGAGGACTCGACAGCCAGAGGAGGTATGTTTTTCTTACTTTCATATTAAAAGTATAACTAATTATAACTTTTTCTCCACCTTGTCTATGTAAGCAACCCTGATCTTTTGTGTGTGTAGGCGAACCCGGATGTGGAGCATAGCGAGGAGGGGGATAGCGACGCTAGTAGCCATGGTGGTACTAGCGAGGATGTTTCCTCTTCAGACTCGTAGAGGAGCACGATACCTCCTCATGAGGCCTTCTTTTCTTGTATATGTATGATATCTCTTTCAGCCTACTGCTTGCGGCCACACTTTAGGTGGCAAGCACTTAAACATCCCTTATAAATGCTTTGATATATAATGAATACATGGACTTTTATTTTCAATTCTCGTGCCCATAAGATACATTGTCTTTTTCCCAAATACACAATCTGATGTATGGGAGGGGGAAAAAAATACCAGAGAGCATGTGGTTGCTTTGAAACCACATGCTCTCTGGTTTTTTTTTTCCAGTTCTGTTTTGCGCGTCTATCAGCGCGTCTAAATTGCAGGTAATTCACGTTTATTCGCGCGTCTATAATGTAGACTACATGCGCTTATACACGCGCTTCACAATTCAAATTTGAAAAATAAATTAAATATATATATTTTTTTAAATGACATTTTTTATTTTTCGTTCGTGTCTATCAGTGCTTGTAAAAGCGCGTTTACTAGAGTGTCTATATACGTGTGTATATGTGCGTCTATTACGCGTCTATTTGTGCGTGTAAATTCGTTGATACATGAGATTATAGACGCGAAATGATACACGTGCAAATAGACGGGCGGATAGACGCGCCCGTAAGTTTTTCTTCATATTCAAAAATCGCGTCTAAATGTGCGTCTATGATCACGTCTAAAGTTTTTCTCTATATTCAAAAATCGCGTCTAAATCTCTCTTTTTGGAGGAGTCATTCAGATGGTTGTGTTGTGTATAGTGTTTGTATTGTGGGTTAATTTATGTGATAAGATCGTGGTGGTTGCCTATTCGATTTGCTTTTATGCGAGCTACATTTTTGGAGAATTGCGGTGATGGTGTTGCTGGTTGGATAGTTGAATATGCTGATGTAGAAGAAGAAGAAACCTCTTATATCCTTTACAAGTTTGTTGTGATTTCCAGTTTGATAAGAAGTGTTAATGTATAAAGGGTTTCTCTTTCGTTGTATTCTTTATATCAGATACAGGTTATAAGTTGGGTTCGTGGTTGGATGGACTATTTTTGAAGATTTATTGAAGATCAAAGTTGAGCTCTTGAATGAACTTGTATTTCCTTTTTCCTCACATTGACCTAGGATGCGCGTCTGGCAGCGCGTCTGTGTTGTATGTTAGATGCGCAAATAGACGCGCTGGACAGAAATTGACCTGAGATGCGCGTCTGACAGCGCATCTGTGCTGCATGTTAGATGCGCAGATAGACGCGGGGATACACACACCAGGTCTCCCAGTTCTAATATTAAACAATATATTTTTGCAATGATGAATGTGACCAATCCCATGTTTGTGTTTATCAGTTTTCTTGTTTAAGAGAAGCATTAGCACTTAAGTGTTATGCTCAATGTCAAAAGAAAGCTCTTTGAAAATGTAGGTAATATATGACTTTTTGTATGCAAATAAATTTGTCTTTTTCTTGTGTTTTTTTTGCATATGTCATATCCTGGTTCTTCTAGCAATAACCCAAATGTGGATCGCATGAATGATACATTGGTCTCGTTTGGCAGGGGGTCAATGCATTTTTTGGAGGTTTTCCTAGTAGGGAAGACTTCATGGAGGAGATGACCAGACACCTTGGCCGCTCTCCCACAGCGGACGAGGAATTCAGTGTCATGTCTGGGATGCCTCTGGCGTCTTTGCCTAGCACTACTTCCCAGACTCCACATGCGGGTACTCCACATACAAGTACTCCATATGCAGGTACTCCATATGCAGGTACTCCATTTGCAGGTACTCCATGTGCTCCATGTGCATCGGCTGAAGCACAAGCATCTGCAGAAGCTTGTGCATCTGCAGAAGCACGTGCATCTGCAGAAGCTCATGCATCCAGCGAGGTAGAGGGCAGTCGACAGAGAGGAAGGAGGGAGAGTCGAGGGGGAGGAAGAGGGTTGTGTGGGGTTGCCTAGGAGGTGCCGAGCGATCACCCTCACGAGTAGATTATGTAGAGGAGATTTTATGCCATTACTATAGAGTTACAGATGCTAGTGGCATCTTTCATGATGATGAGGGAAGGGATGTAATGGCGTACATGAGGAGAATCGTGCATGCGACGTATAAAGATTGTTTCATTGCCTTCAAAAATCAGAAAAGTGGCTTGTGGCAGGAGGTGTTGAGGGCAGTCCATAGGAGGTACCCAAATCCTGAGGGTCAGCGATTCTCGGATGATTGGGGACGTACAAAAGTGAGGGATATGCTTCACAACAAAAGATCCCACCTCATGACAAGGGCCAGGGAATCACTGGGGAGGTTGTAGGAGGGGCGTGGAGCCTACAGCCAACCACCTATGTGCCACCGCGTAGAGTGGAAGAAAGCCAAGAAGAAAGCAGCTAAGAAAGTGAAGAGTCGCCAGCATGCAGAGGTGCGACGGATCCAAATGGAAACTATGGGATCGTCGCATTACGGATCGGTCGGTAGAGAGTCGTGGAAGGCAGAGTTTGTAAGTATATTTTGATTTCTAGTTTTTCTAAATTTATATTTCTTTCAATTCCTTATATATTTTAGTCTAATATATTGTGACGTCTAATTGTTTGTATATCTCTAAATGTTTTGCAGACTACCATCGTTGGTAGGACACCTACCCCTAGAGAGGTAGGTTACCATCGCGGCCATAACCGCGCAATGACATGGCTTCACTTTTATGAGGAGGGTCTCATCACTGAGGACCAATACAACTCGGCCATGAGGATTCGACAGCTAGACGAGGTATGTTTTTCTTACTTCCATATTAAAAGTATAACTAATTATAACTTTTTCTCCACCTTGTCTATGTAAGCAACCTTGATCTTTTGTGTGTGTAGGCGAACCCGGATGTGGAGCATAGCGAGGAGGGGGATAGCGACGCTAGTAGCCATGGTGGTACTAGCGAGGATGTTTCCTCTTCAGATTTGTAGAGGAGTACCATACCTCCTCATGAGGCCTTCTTTTCTTGTATATGTATGATATCTCTTTGAGCCTACTGCTTGCGGCCACACTTTAGGTCGCAAACACTTAAACACCCCTTGTAAATGCCTTGATATATAATGAATACATGAACTTTTATTTTCAATTCTCGTGCTCGTAAGATACATTGTCTTTTTCCCAAATACACAATCTGATGTATGGGAGGGGGAAGAAAAAAACCAGAGAGCATGTGGTTGCTTTGAAACCACATGCTCTTTGGTTTTTTTTTCGAGTTCTCTTTTGCGCGTCTATCAGCGCATCTAAATTGCAGATAATTCGCGTTTATTCGCGCGTCTATAATGTAGACTACACGCGCTTATATAAATATCTTTTTTTAAAAATCTCATTTTTTGTTTTTCGTTTGCGTCTATCAGTGCTTGTAAAAGCGCGTTTACTAGAGTGTCTATATATGTGTGTATATGCGCGTCTATTACACGTCTATTTGTGCATGTAAATTCGTTGATACATGCGATTATAGACACGAAATGATACACGCACAAATAGACGGCCGGATAGACGCGCTCGTAACTTTTTCTTTGTATTCAAAAATTGCGTCTAAATGTGCGTCTATGATCGTGTCTAAAGTTTTTCTCTGTATTCAAAAATCGCGTCTAAATCTCTCTTTTTGGAGGAGTCATTCAAATGGTTGTGTTGTGTATAGTGTTTGTGTTGTGGGTTAATTTATGTGATAAGATCGTGGTGGTTGCCTATTCGATTTGCTTTCGTGCGAGCTACATTTTTGGAGAATTACGGTGATGGTGTTGCTGATTGGATAGTTGAAGCTGATGTAGAAGAAGAAGAAACCTCTTATATCCTTTACAAGTTTGTTGTGATTTCCTGTTTGATAAGAAGTGTTAATGTATAAAGGGTTTCTCTTTCGTTGTATTCTTTATATCAGATACATGTTATAAGTTGGGTTCGTGGTTGGATGGACTATTTTTGAAGATTTATTGAAGATCAAAGTTGAGGTCTTGAATGAGCTTGTATTCCCTTTTTCCTCGCATTGACCTGGGATGCGCGTCTGGCAGTGCGTCTGTGCTGTATGTTAGATGCGCAGATAGACGCGCTGGACAGAAATTGACCTGAGATGCGCGTCTGGCAACGCGTCTGTGCTGCATGTTAGATGCGCAAATAGACGCGGGGTTACACGCCAGGTCTCCCAGTTCTAATATTAAAAAATATATTTTTGCAATGATGAATGTGACCAATCCCATGTTTGTGTTTATCAGTTTTCTTGTTTAAGAGAAGCATTAGCACTTAAGTGTTATGCTCAATGTCAAAAGAAAGCTCTTTGAAAATGTAGGTAATATATGACTTTTTGTATGCAAATAAATTTGTCTTTTTCTTGTGTTTTTTTTGCAGATGTCGTATCCTGGTTCTTCTAGCAATAACCCAGATGTGGATCGCATGAATGATACATTGGCCTCCTTTGGGAGGGGGGTCAATGCATTTTCTAGAGGTTTTCCTAGTAGGGAAGACTTCATGGGAGAGATGACCAGACACCTTGGCCGCTCTCCCACAACGGACGAGGTGTTCAGTGTCATGTCTGGGACACCTCTGGCGTCTTTGCCTAGCACTACTTCCCAGACTCCACATGCGGTTACTCCACATATAGGTACTCCATATGCAGGTACTCCATATGTAGGTACTCCATTTGCAGGTACTCCACGTGCTCCATGTGCATCGGCTGAAGCACAAGCATCTAGAGAAGCACGTGCATTTGCAGAAGCACGTGCATCTGCAGAAGCTCGTGCGTCTAGCGAGGTAGAGGGCAGTCGACAGAGAGGGAGGAGGGAGAGTCGAGGGGGAGGAAGAGGGTTGTGTGGGGGTTGCCTAGGAGGTGGCGAGCGATCACCCTCACCAGTAGATCATGTAGAGAAGGTTGTACGCCATTACTATAGAGTTACAGATGCTAGTGGCATCTTTCATGATAATGAGGGAATGGATGTAATGGCATACATGAGGAGCGTCGTACATGCGACGTATAAAGATTGTTTCATTGCCTTCAAAAATCAAAAAAGTGGCTTGTGGCAGGAGGTGTTGAGGGCAGTCCATAGGAGGTAAATCCTGATGATTGGGGATGTACAAAAGTGAGGGATATGCTTCACAACAAAAGATCCCACCTCATGACACGGGCCAAGGACTCATTGCGGAGGCTGGAGGAGGGGCGTGGAGCCTACAGCCAACCACCTATGTGCCACCACGTAGAGTGGAAGAAAGCCAAGAATAAAGCAGCTGAGAAAGTGAAGAGTTGCCAGCACGCAGAGGCGCGACGGATCCAAATGGAAACCATGGGATCGTCGCATTACGGATCGGGCAGCAGAGAGTCGTGGGGGGCAGAGTTTGTAAGTATATTTTGATTTCTAGTTTTTTTTAAATTTATATTTCTTTCAATTCTTTATATATTTTAGTCTAATATATTATGACATGTAATTGTTTGTATATCTCTAAATGTTTTGCAAACTACCATCGTTGGTAGGACACCTACCCCTAGAGAGGTAGGTTACCATCGAGGCCATAACCGCGCAGCGACATGGCTTAACTTTTATGAGGAGGGTCTCATCACTGAGGACCAATACAATCGGGCCATGAGGATTCAATAGCCAGAGGAGGTATGTTTTTCTTACTTTCATATTAAAAGTATAACTAATTATAACTTTTCTCCACCTTGTCTATGTAAGCAACCCTGATCTTTTGTGTGTGTAGGCGAACTCGGATGTGGAGCATAGTGAGGAGGGGGATAGCGACGCTAGTAGCCATGGTGGTACTAGCGAGGATGTTTCCTCTTCAGATTCGTAGAGGAGCACCATACCTCCTCATGAGGCTTTTTTTTCTTGTATATGTATGATATCTCTTTAAGCCTACTGCTTGCGGCCACACTTTAGGTTGCAAGCACTTAAACTTCCCTTGTAAATGCTTTGATATATAATGAATACATAGACTTTTATTTTCAATTCTCGTGCCCGTAAGATACATTATCTTTCTCCCAAATACACAATCTGATGTATGGGAGGGGGAAAAAAAACCCAGAGAGCATGTGGTTGCTTGTTCTGTTTTGCGCGTCTATCAGCGCGTCTAAATTGCAGATAATTCGCGTTTATTCGTGCGTCTATAATGCAGACTACATGCGCTTATATACGCGCTTCACAATTGAAATTAAAAGAAGAAATTAAATATCTTTTTTTTTTAAATGATATTTTTTGTTTTCTGTTCGCGTCTATCAGTGCTTGTAAAAGCGCGTTTACTAGCGTGTCTATATGCGCGTGTATATGTGCATCTATTGCGCGTCTTTTTGTGCTTGTAAATTCGTTGATACATGCGATTATAGACGCGAAATGATACATGCGCAAATAGACGGGCGGATAGACGCGCCCGTAAGTTTTTCTCTGTATTCAAAAATCGCGTCTAAATGTGCGTCTATGATCGCGTCCAAAGTTTTTCTCTGTATTAAAAAATCGCATCTAAATCTCTCTTTTTGGAGGAGTCATTCAGATCGTTGTGTTGTGTATAGTGTTTGTGTTGTGGATTAATTTATGTGATAAGATCGTGGTGGTTGCCTATTCGATTTGCTTTCGTGCGAGCTACCTTTTTGGAGAATTGCGGTGATGGAGTTGCTGGTTGGATAGTTGAAGATGCTGATGTAGTAGAAGAAGAAACCTCTTATATCCTTTACAAGTTTGTTGTGATTTCCAGTTTGATAAGAAGTGTTAATGTATAAAGTGTTTTCCTTTCATTGTATTCTTTATATCAGATACAGGTTATAAGTTGGGTTCGTGGTTGGATGGACTGTTTTTGAAGATTTATTGAAGATCAAAGTTGAGCTCTTGAATGAACTTGTATTCCCTTTTTCGTGGGTCACGAGGACGCTTCCTTATTAAGTCTGGGGATATGTTGAGTGTTGAAATGACCTATTTTTTGGCTGATTTTTGTTGTTTTTGAGAGCTGAATGATTGATTTTATGAGATGATTGATTTGTTTGGAAGTAGTTTGAGAGTGTTTTGGATAGGTTGGAATGGTTTTATTAAGCTCATGATGTTTATTAGTAGAGATGTGAAGTTCTGTTGATGATCTAATATGTTCTGTTTGGTCCTGATAGCTTCTGTTGAGCTTTTGTTTTGTTCTGTTTTCTCTCTGTATGGAAGGATGGAGTATTGATTGATAGGATTTGAGATTGTTTGAAAGCTTAGAGTGATTTTTTATGGTTTGGAATGGTTTTGGTATGAGTTATGTGGTTCTGATGCTTTCTGTTGACCTTCTGTAACTCTCTGTAGACCTTCTGTATGCCTCTGTATGTGTTCTATTGGATGAGAGTGTAACTTGGGAAAGTTTTCTAGCCTTGGAAAGAGGTGAATACAAGTGCAAATTAAGAGCTAAAAGAAGTCAAAGAAGTAGCTGCTGAAGACTCAATTAGTAAAGACTGGAGTGAAGTGATAGTGGTGAGCTATGAAGAGACACTATAGTGGCTCTGGTGTCTCTTCGCATCTGACATACCTTTTGGGAGGTGCATCCACTTCCATTTATTTATAGAAAACTATAGATAATTACTAAATTTTAGGTGTAGATTGATTACTTTTATAAAGCATGATTTTCTTAGCATGTTTCATTCCATAGGAACAGGAAATGCACAACAAAAACCCTAAAACCACATATTTTCTCTTAAACCCCCTAATGTTGGGTTTCACATGTTTTGTATAAAATTATTATACGATTGATTTTTTCGTGATTCTTTCAACATGACTTATCAAACAGAGGATTGGAAATCAAATCCAAGCATTGCTAACCATTTGAAACAAAAATTGATTATAAAACGATAAAATGTACTTTTTTCTCATAAAACTATTCATTTTGATGTGTGTCTTTCAAACTTCGAGGTCCATGATGCTTTTCCATGGCCTCTAACATCCTTGCAACCTCAATTCATGTTTGTTTCCAATCCCACATCATCATTCGACCAAAAATGTCCATCTCATCCCATTCCCCTTTCTTTTACAATGATCCATGAGAACAATTCACAAGAGGAGAGAGGAGAGAGAAGAACGAAAGAAGATAATCAGATCTTCTTGTATAATGCATCATTTTCGATCACCTCTATGATGATGAAGGGCAAAGAAATGATAGAGATTGCTATAGCGAGAGCACTCCTTGAATGATTGTTGATCATAAAAATGATATTTTTAATCATGGAAGGAGGCACTAAAAAAAATGGTCCCCCCTCAATGTTTCATGAAATCTGGCTTTTGAGATCTAAGTCACTAAACCAAGCTTAAAGTTTGGTTTTAGAAAAAAATCAATTCAAGTTTTGTGTTCACACTTTGATTGAAGTGGTTTTTCACTTCTAGAGGGGCAAACAGGCTCGAATTCGAGATCCGTCTAGATGGCTAGCTTTGTGACATCAAAATCAACAAACTTGGCCATTGCTACATACTTTTTAGCTTCTAGATCATATAGATACTTCATAACACAAAACCTTGGGGGGATTAAAAAGAGGGTTAAACGGACTCCGATCGATGAACCAAGACTTGCATTGGGTTCTTGGGATCAAACTCCATCTAGGAAAACTCCAACTCATTGACCCACAATCATTTCACTTTGTATGTAAATTTGGTCTTTTACGGCCTCCCAAACTCTTTTCAACTTCAAAAATTACCTCTAAAATCCACTCTCATTGGCAACCACATGATAGGGTGACTCAGCCCATTGAATCCTACCAACTGATATGCACAAACAAAACAACCGTAAAAAGCATCAAGCTGCCACAAAAAATATACTCAGCAAAGCACAAGAATAGCTATCACCTTACCCCTTGAAAAAATCAAGGCATAAAGATCCTTAAGAGATAGACCCAACATAATCTGACAAAAAGCTAGAGCGAGTTGCTAATCAACTGCTCCAACACAGACTGGCTAAAAGAACCATCAAAGAGATTATCCTAGTAGTGGCTTGAATTACCTACCGAACTTAGGACAACTAGACCAAGAACTCCTACTATAGGCGAGGACTCCTATAGCCTGGTCATCATATATTTCCTTTTAACACATTTTTCTTTCAAAATTTCCATACTCAGTCATATAAACAGGAGGGAGCTAGGGCATAGGACCGAAGAACCTACCAAGCTCTCATGAGGCAGCACTTAAACCTTTTTTGTTTCGCTCACTTTTATTTTCACTCCAACCTTCCTTATACTTTATTTTGGCTAGCTACTACCCTTAGGAAGACAAGGCATTAGCCCCGAGTCAGACTCATCCCCAGAAACCTCTCAAGTCTTCGCAAGGTGATAATCAACTACTTTTAGGCTTTCTTTCTTTTCTTTTCTAGATGAGGGGTTAGAACGCCTTTTTACACACCTATGTAATTTTATCTTTAGATATTTTTAGAACTTTATCTTCTTTTTATTGTGATAGGCTTCTCTAATTGCCTCACCCTAGTAGGAACTCCTAAAATAGTTGTCTAGTAGGCTAGCAGAACAAGGTCATTAGGAATGCCTTTTGAAACAGCTCTTTAATGTCAAACAATGTCTTGGGCAGAATGTAGAAAACTACTTGAACCTCCCTTAGATATACCTAAGCAAACCCTAGGACATCATGCCTTGACTAACGGTCCCCAACAAATGGAAAGAAAATAAACCTCCACATACACATATAACATTATTAGCTTAAGGAGAAAAAACTCGAAAAGGTGACGACACCACATGGAATGGCCACAAGAAGCCCCCTCGTAGCAAAGGCTCCATCTAGGCACTTTGTCAAACCTGTCTAATGCAATCACTAAAACAAAAAACAATTGAACGTACCTACACCAACCACACACATGGCCCTCTTGGCCTAAAGGAATATAACATTTTTCAACCAACAAACTGACCCTCTTGGCCTTCTGGATAAAACACTTTACTACCATTCAGTAGTGTACTGTTGAAACAAACCCTTGGTCCTCCTAACATAACTCTACTAAAGCACAAAATCAACCAAGGATTAGGGCTCTTCATGCCTTATACTAAGTCCATCATGTTACTAGCTAACCCCCCTGCATAGATAGCGAGAGGTGTCCAAAGAATATGACACCTCACAATCCTATGTGTCCATGACAAAGTAGGAAGGCGCTCACTTGCTACCTGACTCATAACCCAAACTAACCATTAGCGACCTAACTAGGACATGTTAGCTAAAAGACCCCAAAGTGGTCTAGGGCTAATGTTAGGAGGTAATTGTAAGAGCTTCCTTGGACCACAATTGAAAAAGATATCTTCAAAAAAAGCATAATTAGCCAAGGAATCTGCAAAGTGATTCCACTGTCGAGGAACTAACTGATAGGTCACCGTCTCAAAAATATGCAACATATCTAAGACTGCACAACGGTACATCCATAAGATGGGATCTTGCGCACTGTAGGTCCCATTTAACTGATTGAGTACTAACTACAAGTCACCTTTAACCAATAATCGGTGAATACCACCACATCCGACTATATTTAGCCCCATGATTAAGGCCTTGTATTCTGCCATATTATTAGTAAAATAGGGTTCTAAATAGACTCCCATCTTGATAACAACTTGATGTTGGGGATCTTTAATAACCACACCAATGCTCACATGTTTATTAGCGGGTTCTCTAGGAGCTCCATCAAAATATAAGGTATAGAGTTACTCTTTAGTAATAGGCCACGCTATACTAATCAACTCACTCATACTTATGATAATCAAAATCAAGCCGAGACAGAGGATGTATAACAGGTTCAATTCCATCTTTCTCGCTAAACTCAATGGGAACGCTAGTTAGAATTTGGTGACAATGGTGGTAGTAGCTCTTAATCTCCCACATAAGAGATATGTCTTGCCACTCAATAACTTGATAGCCCTTATTCCACTAGATCACTCGATCTTGGTGGTAACGTTGCTCTAGATACGCATGCTTGAGATATGAAACGATTCATCCCATCCGCTCATCTTGGTACCTACTAAAAATTAAAGCTAAATCTTGAAGGACCTACATAGGCACCAAGCCCAAGATTAGCCCTTACACATAGTAAGGCTTCAACTTATTAAAGTTAACTTTATTCATAAGCTCTACCCCTTGCAAATTTGCTAAAAGGGTTGTAGAGCCATTCTTTATTAAACATACAATATTGGATGGTCCATCCCATTTAGTTTTCAATTTACTTGTTGGAAATAGCTCACAACGAGCATAATAATACAACACCACAACTGACCTTTCATAAATTTGTACTTCTTAGCTCGAAGGTCATGAAGGGCTTTCAATCTATGCTTCCCTACTTCTTAATGTAGCAAAGCATGCAATCGAATTTCATCAAGATGGGCAAGAGAAGAATATCTTTCTTGTAACACTTTTGTCTCACCCAACGAATGATTGAGAGGAAAATGTGTAGTGGATAGCTCTATTTCCAATGGCAAAACGCACCCTTTCCCACACACTAACTTAAATGGGGTGCGGCATGTAGCTCTCTTAAATGTCATGTTGTAAGCCCACATTGCCACACACAATTTCTTATCCCAATCATGCTTACTTTTTGACAGTATCTTGGATAATATTCCCTCCAAATGTTTATACAGTGTAGTTTTGTTGTGCTTAATGTTCAAAGCTTCCGTCAAGGCTATGATGACCTTATTCAAGAAATGTGTCCCTCAATCAAATATTATCTCCCTTAGTGGGACGAAAACTACAAAAAAAATTCTCTGTAATGAAATTGGCCGTCTCCTTAGCATTATCCTTCATTGTGGCTCAAGCTTCAAATCACTTTGTAAAGTAGTTCATTGCTATGACAATATACCGCTTTCATGTAGTCGATGAGGGGTATATTGGTCCTACAAAATCAATAACCCCAAATTTCAAATGATAACGTAACTAAAATAGGTTTAAAGGCTACTTATGATTTACCCTCACATCATGTAAAGAAATCACAATGCTTAATATAATTGAAAGCATCTTAGAAAATTGATGGCCACCAATATCCAGCACGGAGAGTTTTTTGGGCGCTAAGTCGGCCAACGAATTGTCCCCCACATGTTGAATCATGGCACTCCTCAAGAATAAATGATACCTCATCAAGTACTACACAACGACGATAAATGTCATCTACTCCTTTCCCATACAAAACACCTACGATAATGGAAAAGAGTAATGCTTGTTGCTTGATCTTCCTCTTTTCAGAATTTGCTAAAGTAGCCCCAAATCTTGTTGTAGATAAATAATGGATTATAGCAACATACCAAGAAGGGATGGAAGTTGTATCAATATTGAATGAACCTTCAATGTTACTTCCTTCAACCATATTTTCGACCTTTGGCTCCTTGAAATCCACAAGACATTCCACAATACCCTACAACTTCAGTGGTTATTCCTAATCTCATAATCAAACTCTTACAAAGTGATTAACCACTTTGCTAAATGATCAGGTGGATGCAACTTATTCAGTAGTAGTCTAAGTCCTTTCACCTTTGTGAAAAATACTACCTTCTCATAGAGAATATAATACTAAAATTTATTCGTCGTAAATACCATTCCAAGGCACAATTTCTCCATATATGTATAGTTGACTTCTGATATCCTCAACTTCGTGCTCACAAAGGCAATTGGATGATACTATTTCTCTTGCCAACTTTGGGCTAAACAACAGCAGTTGATACTATGGATTGTGGCTGCCAAAAAGATATAAAAAACTTCATCTCTTTTGGGTGCTTTTAGGATTCGTGCTTTTTCTCACTACAAGATATAGACCTTATAGCGACGTTTAAAGCGACGAAAATACAAACAACAAAATTTGCCCCCGTCGTCGGAAAAAGCGTCGTTATTGACGACGCCATGGTATCGTCGCTATTTGCGTCGCTATATGCGTCGCTATTTGCGTCTCTATATGCGTCGCAAATTTGCGTCGCTATATGCGTCGCTATTTGCGTCGCTATATGCGACGCAAATGCGACGCATATAGCGACGCAAATAGCGACGCATATAGCGACGGTTGCAGAGAATTTGCGACGCTGGTAGCGACGACAATAGCGACGCCTGCAGTAAATTTGCGACGCAAATAGCGACGGTAACAGAGGAAAAAAAAATTTTGTGGCAGGGCAGCAAGCTGCCCTGCCACATATAGCACTGTGTGCTGTATGAGAGCCATACAAAATAGTTTCTGCACTGCTGCATACAAAGCGTTTGCAAACAAAAAGAATCTATACTAAAATCATAAAACTGATAGATGAAATAAATACATGATATCGCATAAAATGCGATTGGTACAATCATAAAACAATATCACTAATACATAGAAAATGTCTACATAGATCGGGCGACTAAAAACTAAAGGTATGTGAGCGCTAAGGATCCGAGGGCGAGCTACAAATCGTCGTCCCCCGAAAGCTCGTCCCTCTGCAAAGGAGCATCAAACGGATTCTGCAGAAAAAGAAACAACATATCAATCCACCATACAATAATGCATTCAAATATCTCATGGTAACTACGGACATGAAAGATGAGAGACTTACTGGGCCGCCGCGTCTGTACAATCGGTCGATCAATGATCTGAGACCGTGCCTCTCTGCATATTGAGTCTCAAGGCCTTGCGGATCACGATTTGTAATGGAGTGCTGCAAAGAAAACAAAATGCTAACTGTTAGAAATATGATTGTCAGTACAAATAATATCTCAAAAAAACAAATAAGCAAAACAAAAGAGAAACTTACAAAGTCCTCCAAATATGTCCTGTGGCCGCCACTCCCAAGATGATGTACCGATCCGGCCTCGATTCGTGCCCTCGCCGCCTCCCGCTGCTGACTCCAACGTCCTGGCGAATTTGTAGCCTCCTCCCTCAGTCGGCGCCAGTCCTCTGCATCTAACCACTCGGGCTTTGGAGCCCCACTCTTGATTGCCTTGCGTGCGTCGGATCGTCTATGTGACATGTATGCACGCATGCAATCCATCATCCAGCCCGTAGAGAATCTATCCACTGCGGCTGGCACCGGGAACTCCTCATGCAAGGATGCTACTATGTACTCCTTGCTCCCCTCCGGTATGTTCCTCCAATGATCCAGGACGTTGTGCCGAAAAACTTGTTGGCACAACTCCCTCATGCGAGCTATCACCCTCCTCCCCTCATCATTCATGATGATAGCTCCTGACCTGCCATCCACTAGGTATCCATAATCCCTAGGAGTGTGCCTCGTATGGGCCCTCTCCCATCTCCGTCCACGCTCCTGGGCATATCCAGGAGACCCCTGAACATCCGGTGTACCGACGGGGGTACCCTCTCCCGGAGTGCCACTGAAAGGGGTGCCACCAGAGGGGGTGCCACCAAAAGGAGTGCCACCAGAGGGGGTGCCCCCAAAAGGAGTGCCACCAAAAGGCGTGACATCTGCCGACGGCTGCGCAAAAGCCGGAGTAACTGGAGTGGACGTCCCCACAGGTGTGACAAATCCTGGAGGTGACCGAGCTCTAGCTGAACGACGAGACGGAGACACCGCGTCCGTGTCTCCACAGCAGCACCCCCCTGATCCTCCTGCAGTCGCAGTCCCTCCCTCTGGCCCAAGTCGCGAGCGTCGAGATCGTCTGCTCGAAGCTGAAGCATCTGATCGCACTGAAGCTGATCTAGCAGAGCGCCCTGACGAAGAACGAGACAGCTCCTGATCTGCTATCTCTCTGAATCTCGCGAGCTGATCTGGAGACATACGTGCCATCATCTCCTGAAACTCCTCATCGCTCATCCCTCGACTCATCCTGAAAATAAAGATACCTGCAGAGATAAAAAATAATGTTAGAATAATCAATTGAAACTATACAAAGCGCATTAATATAAATCATTTTTGAAAAATCCATCTTAAAATGCATATCTTATCTACCTTTATGGAAGATCTAAACAACGAATTGAGTAATACAATTCTCCAAGAATGAAGTATTCTATGGTCCCATGTTAATCTCCTGACATAACTCTGCATACACTGGAAGGTCGATAGACATGTCACCACAAAAGAACGAGTCTGCCTCGTTCTCAAAAAATTCTACGACTTCTGTATTTCCATCATTGTTAGCCGATGCGGGCTCCAAGCTTGCGGTGGCCTCCACCCCTTGTAATTTCGATCCCTCTATTTGCATATATTCTTCATCTATGCCTGGAACATCGCTTTGATCGTATACTCTCGCACCTCTAGGAGTTGAAGGTATAACATACCACCATCGAGGTTGTCGGGGATTTGGATAGAAGATTACCTGTTCACAAACACTTACAAACCGTCTTCAAACCATTGTGACATAAAGCATGTCGTATTACAATTAGCAAGCAAATGACTAGAAGATTACCTATTCACAATGTGCCGGCAACACAAAGGTGTCGCGCAAATCCATCCATTTTTTTTCGGAATCTATTTCGAGAAATCCAGATGGACCTCGTCGAACCGTTGCGCCAGCTCCTCCAAGTACCACTTTGAACCACTGCACATCGAATATTATCATGGAGAAGCTACGGTAATCCACCGTAATAGTCCATTGTGGAGCGCATTTTGTCAATACGCTCCACCCGAAAATGCCGTCCGCGCGACCACGCTGCACTATATATTTTGTACTGCACATTGAAACACTCAAATTAGATGTAGCAAACAAATTCAGATACGACACATTCTAAACCCCTCATTACCTTTGGACTACATCCCCTCGAGAACTCCCACTCCTCCATTGAGACCTCTGCCCCTTCGCTGGATGCTGCGATCAAGGCTCCATGCAACCATCGTGTTGACATAAACCGCGGCATCTCCTCCATGCCTTCGGGATATCGAATCGGTCGGTGACGCGTACTGCGTCGGAATTCAGCTCGCGCTTCCTCTCGATCTTGCCTTGCAATCTGGTACTTGGCGAGCCACGTCTCCATGGAGGCATGGTGCAACATACAAAAGCGATTCACTTTCTCTTCCATTGAGGCATCCATTCTTTTTTCTACCCCATTTCCAACCACCACATCTCCAGTCAGCCTGTCATCGTCCTTGAGCGTCCATAGCATTTCATTGTCTGGTTCCACCGTTGGTAGCCATTGTGAGATATGCACTAATGCCTCTGACACCAACCAACCCTCCGCCATGCTACCTTCCGGACGAGCTCGTTGTCGCACAAAGCCTTTCAGGGTTTTCATGAAGCGCTCCAGGAAGAACATCCATCGCGTATGGACAGGTCCGGCAATCTCCACTTCGTCCACAAGATGCACAAGAAGGTGAACTTGTATCGTGAGCATGCTAGTGGGCAGGTATTTCTCAAAGAGACAGACCGTCTCAACTGCTCCCCGCCTTGCGGATTCAATAGAGGACGTCTTAATCTCTTTCTGTGAGATCCATTGCACCAAAGTCGACAGCTTGTAAATGGCCCCACGAATTTCTGGAGTTAGGCATCCCGCGATCGCGATCGGTAGGACAAACTGCCACAAATGAGAAAGCATTAAGAATAATGGTCACTTTTCAAATTTCAAAATGTCCACGCTTATTAAAATCCATTCTGTTCACAAACCTGACATATCTTATGCCAATCATGGGATTTTAGCCCAGACATTTGGTCATCTTTAGAAAATGCGGACCTGAGAGAACGCATCATACCCGTCGGAGTGCGGATAGACTTGATTACTTGCTTCACAATGCGCTCTTCTTTGGTAGACAAAACCCAGGGAGCGCGAGGAAGCTGCACTCCCCCTTCAGCACTCGACTGCGGCCAAAGCGCCTCCATCTTACCTACCTCCTTTAAATCCATTCGTGACCCTATAGTGTCTCTCTTTCCTGTGATGTGGTCCCATAGCAAGCTGCCCACATTTTTGAAAATATGCATGGGATCCAACAAGTGGTTGACCTGTAAGTGGGTCCAATATGGCAACTCGTAGAAAACTGAGAACCGTCGCATTCCATTTGGATGTGATTCCGGGTTTACCATTTTCAGCTCGTACCAGCTTGCAGCGTTCATACGTGCTGGAGGTCGTCCAAGAAAACCTTCCCTGAGTTCATGATCCTCCGGCAAGAAAGTGGCGTGTCCTTGATATACCATCTTCTTCATGGTTCGTGACCTTCGGGCGTCTAACTGTGGCCCACACAATGGACATGCATGATAACCTGAGGTAACGAGACCTGCAAGGCGATCCACGACCTAGTGAATACTTGATTGAATGAAATAAAATATAGATATTACCGGCGTGAACAAATGTCTGCTCACCTGAGCACTCTCCCAATCCCGGAAAGTCATGCATCGTCCACATGAGAATGGCTCGAATGTTGGCTGACCGCCGACCATCGCGCCTGCTCATATCTTGCACCGTGACCCCCTCCTCCCACAAAATCTTAAGCTCATCGACTAATGGACGAAGATACACGTCCATATTTTTTACTTTGTAGCGGCCCGGGACGAGCAAGCTAAGGATGAGATGTCCTTTCTTCGTAGAAAGCCATGGAGGAATGTTGTAGTTGACAAGCACTATAGGCCACACACTGTAAGAAGTCGAGCGCAGACCGAATGGGTTCACACCATCCATGGCGAGACCGAGCCGAAGATTCCTTGGCTCTCGCGCAAAGCCTGGGAAGGTAGAGTCAATGTGGCTCCATGCGCGCGAATCTGCTGATATTCGTTGCACTCCATCCGTAGACCTATTCTGCACATGCCACGTTGTCAAGCTTGCCATGGCAGACGTGCGAAACATGTGGTTTATGCGGGGGATGAGCGGAAAGTGTCTGAGGACTTTTTGAGGGATGGTCTGCCCTTGCAAGTCCTGTCGATACCTGTGAGCACCACACTTTGGACATGTCTCCATAGTCTCGTATTCATCTCGAAACAATATGCAGTCGTTGATACATGCATGGATGTTATTGTAGTCCATGCCAAGCTTCCGTAAAACATGTCGTGCATCATCACGAGACTCAGGCATGGTGTTTGCAGGTGGCAATATATGATATTTCAATAACCTGAAAACATCATAAAACACCTTGAAAAATCCATCCATATTTACAATAATACTGTTTAAAAAAAAAACAATGAAGTCTGTATGCAAGGTACCTGAATAACTCAGTCACACTCGTATCGCTCCAACCGTATTTCGCTTGCACACTTAAGAGTGCAAGCAATGTCTTCAACCGAGATACTCGGCACCCATCATATAATGGTATGGATGCTTCCTCTCTAAGCGGGTCAGATGTCTCAACATCCATGGGAATCAATGCATCGATCATTGCCTCCATCTCAGGCTCCAAGATTGTAGGCAAGTCGGGAAGGTTGTCTGTCTCCTCTGGCATTGACGATATAGATGGGCCTTGCGAGTGGTCTATTGGCTCCTGCCATCCATCCATCTCACGTCCACGAACTCTTCTAATTGGCCGCAAAGGGTGCTCTCCCCCTTGGGTCGAGACATCACCCCCCTGGACACAAAATTTGCCAACAAGACCCAATCTTATTGTGTATGGTTTTCAATTAGCTTGAGAGTACAATGCATGAAAAATGCTAACTTGAAAATACCGTTTGCTGAAAATCTGCAATCGCCTGATCAATAATCTCAGGTTGAAACTCGCCAAATCGTCGTACGTGTTCTATAGACAATCGACGTTTTCGTCTAATTGCCAACTTGCATTGAGAGCAAGGACATGGGACACGCTGATTAAGATACGACTCGCGGTCTTGAACAATAGGACCTTCTTCGTTTGCCATCTTATCTACATTACAGCAAACGAGGCTTAAATGGATAGCTTTTTGGAGATGTACGTCAACTTGCAAGTTGACCATAAACCTTGCATTGTATATAGTAGTCGAGAGATTTTCCGATGTTATATCTCGGCCTTGTATCATGCTCAACGATTTGTTTGTCCCGGTAGATAATTTTTTGTTATATCTCGGCTTTGAGTATAAGTAATCCATTTTAAAATTAATGCGCGCCATCTATGAAATTTTACAACTATAGTAATAAAATTTATTTCAATCAATTCTAGTCATAGTCATAAGACCTGAGAGAAATTATCCTATACTCAATTTAAGGGATCTCCACTTCTATAACAATAATTTTGGGTTAATTTTGATGAAGTACGTGGCCGTATGCAAAGCACATTGCATACCATTATCGATACGTATATTATCTTAAATTTCATTCCCTTCCCTCTCCCTCTCCCTCTCCCTCACCCTCTCCCTCTCTTTCTCTCACCCTCTCCCTCACCCTCTCGTTCTCTTTCTCTCCCTCTCTCATTTCCTCCCTCCTCCTCCCTCTCCCTCTCCCTCCCTCTTTCTCCCTCTTTCTCCCTCTCCCTCTCCCTCGCTCCCTCGCTCCCTCTCCCTCCCCCTCCCTCTTTCTCTCCCTCTCTCATTTCCTTCCCCTCCCCCTCCCTCTCCCTCTCCCTCTCCCTCTCTTTTTCTCCCTCTCCCTCTCTATCTCTCTTTCTCTCTCATTTCCTAAACAAGCAAAAAATAAAGTGATTTAAACATCCTCCAAGCAAAAGGGAGAGGGAGAGATACAATGCACTCTCCCTCTCTTTCTCTTTCTATCCCTCTCTCATTTCCTTCCCCTTCCTATCCCTCTCACTCTCTTTCTCTCTCATTTCCTCTCCTAAACAAGAAAAAAATAAAGTGATTCAAACATTAAACAAGCAAAAGGGAGAGGGAGGGAGAGAGAGAATGCACTCTCCCTCCTTCTCCCTCTCTTTTTCTTTCTCTCCCTCTCCTATTTCCTCCCCCTCCCTCTCCCTCTCCCTCTATTTCTCTTTCTCTTTCTTTCCCTTTCCCTCTCCCTCTCCCTCTCTTTCTCTCTTACTCTCTCGTTTCCTCTCCTAAACAAGCAAAGAAGAAAGTAATTTAAACATTAAACAAGCAAAAGGGAGAGAGAGAGAGAGAGAATGCACTCTCACTCTCTTTCTCTCCCTCTCCCTCTCTTTCTCTCCCTCTCTCTCCCTCTCCCTCTCCTTCTCTTTCTTTTCCTCTCCTAAATAAACAAAAGAGAACGATTTAAACCTTCAACAAGTAAAAGAAAGAGAGAGGGAGACTCACCAATGAGATATGGCGAGCGTGGGCGGCTTCTCTTTGCAACGAGGGCTCCTCCTCTCCTTCGCGAACAACGACGGTGGCGGTGGCGGCGGCGGCGGCAACAAGTCTCTTCCTCCTCTTCTTTCACAAAGCCTTGGCTCTCTCCCTCGCTCTCGCTCTCAAAAGGCGAAGAAAACAAAATGAAAACGGCGCTCTGGTTTCGGCCGCGCTTTTTTTTCCCTGCGGCGTCGCTATTGGCGTCGGACGCAAATAGCGACGCAAATAGCGACGCAAATAGCGACGCCAATAGCGACGCCAATAGCGACGCCGATAAACGCCGTCGCTAATCGGCGTCGCTATTGCCCCAGTCCCTTGTAGTGTCTAATTCCTACTTCACATCCTCAAAGGATACTTGACAGGCTTCATTCCACTCAAACACACAATTAAAAGATAGGAGGTTCGTCAATCACAACACTCTTTTTGCCAGTGCATTGATAAATCTTCAATAATATCCCATTGATGATAGAAAGCTATGTACCTCTTTTGGAGTACCTGGTGGGCTCATAGCAACTATAACCTTTATCTTTTCAAGGTCAGTTGCGATACCAACCAATCTTACCACATGACCTAGTAACAACCCATAGGGCACCCCAAAGTTGCCATTTCAGGGGAAACATCATTCTCATCTTGTATTCCTCTGTAATAGCCATTTGGTTGTATCCAACAAAGCAATCCATAAACGAATAAATTTTCCTACTCTCTAATTGATACAAAATTTGATAAATAAATGGTAACTAACTGATAGTAATCCTGAATTGTTTGCTTATTACACTCTCTAAAATCTACACAAAGCCGAATCTGATTGTTCTTCTTTTTCCTAATAACAATTGGTAAACACCATTATGTGTGTTGAACCAGAAATATCATGCCATCTTTTCATAGTTTTGTCAATTCTTCGAATCGACCGTCCCTTAATTCGAAAGGCTTACACCTTACTTTTTGTTGTATAGGGTGGCTACCTTCCTTTAAGGGGATAGTATGAATACTGAGGCTAGGAGGAATGCCTCTTAGCCCATCCTCATAACTCCAAGCAAAGATATCACAAAATTCATGAATCAAGGACACATAGTCCTTCCTTTCTTCCAAACTGTGCATGGACCCTAATTTGATTGGCCGTGAGTCATTCAGCGTGCAAAGGTCTAACTCAATTACATCCACATCTCCAATCCTCACCTGAGCCTCTATTGGCTCACTCAAGGTTACTTGATAGATATCCTCTGTAGTGGACTTCTCATTGGATTCGTCACTTGAGATTATGACTCACTACTAGATGGAGCATCTAATGTGTCTAACTCTAATGAGGATAAAGAAACTCTCTCACTTTGAGGAGATTCAAGATAGGCATCTACCACCACACGTCTAGCATCTCTACCAAAAACAAATCGATCAGTGGGTATAATAACGTGGCAGTCTGCTTGTAAAATTCATGGCCTGCTTAGCAATACTTGATAGCTAGGTCACCGACCGGTAAACCTAATGACCCTAAAGTCTAGAATGCATTCCACATTGGCAATGGTCACATGGACTTTAGTAATGCAACCTTTAGATTGCTTTAAAGTGTCATCAGCCATTCGAAGAATCGCAGAGGCATCTATTTTGATTTCTAATCCCAACCTATCTATCAATTTTGAACTCATAATGTTGACAAAGAATGCTATGTCCACAATAGCATGGTCTACTAATATTCCATCAACATATGCTACTACCCTTGGACAATGCTTTTTTGTATGTTCAAACCAATCGTCACCTACTCACACTATTCCCAAGGGCTCAACGATATACCCCATGTGAAGAATCTTCTTAAATTTTTTACACACTCTTGGAGACAACTTAATCAATTGGAGGATAGCTAGCAAGAGCTCGCTTTTCTCATGAGACCATTCTTTCCTTCGATCTTTGAACCAGCTTTAGTGCCTCTTTCTTGACTTTTTCCTTCTTCTTTAGCAAATCCTTATCCTTCTTGGGGTTGGCTTTACCATCTATAGCCTTTAGAGGTCCGCCTTCCATATTGGGATTAAGGATTCACATCCCCTTATCATCTTATTTAGGATTTCCCTCGATAGGTTTTACCTTGTCTTTGTTAGCTTCTTTACCCTTTTGACCTCTTGTAACGACCCGTAGAGATTAGAAGCTTCACTGCCATTGACAAAAATGGATTCAATAAGACTGACTTTACTGCCACTAGGTAGCTTCTCAACCATAGCTTTCCCTCTCTGTAGTATTTGTTTCGGTCCTTCATCTTGTTGAAGATTGTTTCCTTGCACTCGATGATTAACTGGACCTAGCTGTTTACTTCATTGTTGGAGAGAACTAATCTTGATCCAACAGATACTAGCTACAAGATCAGACTTTCCACATATGTCACATTTAACATTTGGACAATTCCTAGAGGGAAATGTGGTCGTTGCACCACTTATAGTTGAATCTTGAGGGGCCACCCTTTTAGGGCGTCGACCCCCTATCAAATTCTGATGTTTCTTAAGAAAATTGACATCAATGGCATGCCTATATTGTTTGGTGATCATGTTAGTATAGTGCATCATCATATCCTTAACTTTGCCAAGGACATTCAAGCCACTTAACTCATAGCTGCAATCATCTATCGGTCGTTCCATTGGCCTAACCACTTGATTGGGAATTGGTTAATTATTGCTTGGAACAACGATAGGATTTATTAT
Source organism: Lygodium microphyllum (assembly GCF_053477565.2). Classification (NCBI taxonomy): domain Eukaryota; kingdom Viridiplantae; phylum Streptophyta; class Polypodiopsida; order Schizaeales; family Lygodiaceae; genus Lygodium; species Lygodium microphyllum. The sequence continues at coordinate 26,882,574 of NC_141142.1, read as the reverse complement.
TTGGCTTCCAACATTTGGTGGAGCCATCTGACTAGCCATAGGCATGGTCACACTTGGAGGAGTTGGCAACATGGGCACATTTTGAATCATGCTTCCTCTCCCATTAGGAGTACTCATGGGTATCGCTTGACCCCCGTTTGTTAATGCCAAAGTATTTCTAACACCTAGACTCGGATTCCAATTTTCCCTAGAGGTATAAGCCAATTGCAATCGCAATTCTACATGTTGTGCTCTTGTAATAGCCATATCAATGTTGGCAAGAGAAACACTCCTCAACTGCAAGTCAATTGTAATTAAATGTTAAAGTCTAGCCCATTCAAAAAGTATTGCAACTGAGTAGTAGTAGCTGGAATAGGAATATAGGTTTGCAAGTTACAGAATACTTCCTTTTTTTTCTTGGCATATCTAGGAACATTCTTGTGAGGTTCTTGATGTGTTACATTGAGGGCATGTAGCCAATATTGACCTCCCCTTTCAAGGGAAAATTCTCTTCAAAAGGACGCAAAGAAGAAGTCAATTGTAGTTATGGTTCTAGTCGCTAGCCTGTGATACCATATTGCAACACGTCCTTTCAAAGTCATATTAAAGAACATCATCAAGTGTCTTTCATCTTGAGTTCCACAATTAAACATTAACTTTTGGAATTCATTGATATGAAGTTTCCCATCTTTCTCTTCTAACCCATTAAAAATGGGTAGAGTAAACCTTAAGGTTGGCAAGTCTTGCATCCCTGTTGGGATTGCAATGGGTTGTGCCATGGTGACAACCAAATTCATTCAAGGAGTTTGAGTGATCTGAACTATCACTCCACTCGAAGTGGATGGACTAATTCGAAGAGGGGAAGTACTAGAACCTCCTCCTCCTAATGGACTATGCATCGAGCTAGGGTTACTGTAGTCCAAAGAATAATTATTTTCCCACTCCTCAAAGGGAGTCCCTAAACATGCTGGTGTTATATACCACGTAACACACACATAGGGAGCACCCGTAGATTGATCAGTGTGGCTCCACTATGACTCTCCTACACCTTGGGAATTGGTTCCAACATAAAACACATTCGAAAAAAAGTCCACTCTTTTAATAAATTGATCCATGAGATAATATATAAACCTCACCGAATAACTCCCAAGGAACTGAATATCTAACCCTAGAGCTAGTGAGACCTCACACTCTTAGCATCGGTCACCACTCACACAAACATGTGCTATGCATCCAGGATACGATAGCTCATGGTGCATCAATGCAAGTGTGTATATGACCATCATGCTCAAACAAATGTTCATTGAAAATTAGCAATGCCAAACTGCGATGACAATCCCTTTCATGATTTTCTTTTCTCTATGATAGTGCTTCATTGCTTATTAGGGCTAGCAGTGACCTTCCTTGTATGCTACTAGTCCCTTTTTAATTTTAAACAATTGCAAACCCTATATGATATGTAGCATGAAACATTAGAATTTAACATACTTTATCACTCCCAACAATCCCCTTACTTCCTACTGTTTAAAATTTTACATGCGATGACAGGTGTAAGGTATGGTTTTTTATGTATTTTTCTTTATTGAAAGCGATAAGAACCCATACCAATAAAAAGATAGGGCTGAACTGAGGCTAAACCTCATTCTTGAGCTCTATCATACATTTACATACATAAATCTTTTTTTTTCTTATTTTTATGATGTGAAGAACCTAAATTTTTTTAATTTTCTTAATTTTTTCTATTTATTTATAGAAAATTACAAATAATTACTGATTTTCAGGTGTACATTAATTACTATTGCAGAGAATGATTTTTTTAGTATGTTTCATTCCATAGGAACGGCAAAAGCACAACAAAAACCCAAAAACTACATATTTTCCCTTAAATGACCTAATCTTGGGTTTTGTGTGTTTTGCATAAAGTTATTATATGATTGATTTTTTCATGATTCTTTCAACATGAATGATCAAACATAGGATTGACAATCAAATCCAAGCATTGCTAACCATTTCAAATAACAATTGATCATAAAACGATAAAATCTATATTTTTCACATAAAATCACTCATTATGATGCACATTTTTCAAACTTGGAGGTTTGTTGCCACTCTTCCATGGTTGTTGATGATCCATTCAACCTTGATTCACATCTCTTTCAAGTCTTGCATCATCGTTTGATCAAATACATCTATCTCAGCCCACCCCCCTCTCTTTTACATTGATCCATGAGAACAAACCACAAGAGGAGAGAGGAGAGGGAAATACTAAAATCAGATCTTGTTGTATTATGCATCATTTTTTATCATCTCTATGGGGATGAAGGGCAAAGAAATGATGGAGATTGTTGCCAAGAGCACTCCTTGAATGGTTTATGATCATAAAAATGATTTTTTTGATCATGGAAGGAGGCACCGAAAAAAATGCATCTCCTCCTCTCCCCCCCCCCCTGGGTTTCATGAAATGTGGCTTTTGAGATCTAAACCACTAAACCAAGCTTAAAGTTTGGTTTTAGAAAACCGGTTCAAGTTTTGTGTTCAAACACTTGGATTCGAGATCTGTCTGAATGATTGGCTTCATGACAAATCTACAAAGTTGCCCACCATCACATACTTTTCGGCTTTCGGATCATATAGCTACTTCATAATGAGAAACCTTGTGGGGATTAAATGGGGGGTCAAATGGACTTCGATCAACGAACCGAGACTTACATTGGGTTCATGGCATCAAACTCCATCTAGAAAAACTTCAGCTCATCAATGCAAAATCATTTCATTTTGCATGAAAATTTGGTCTTTTAGGATCTTTCAGAGGGGGGATTTAAAAAGCAAGCCCTCGATTTGAAGTTTTTTCACAAATTTTTTCAAAACTTGGAGTTTTTTCACAAAATTTGTAACTTTATGAGGAATAATCTTATTACGCATATTGAAAATTTGCATTAAACAAGCTATTCAAGGGACCATGTTTTTCAAACTCTCCAAATACACCGAAGAGAAAAAAATGAACAAAATTGGGATGCTATCACACATCTCAAAAAGTACCCTTATTAATCAAACTAATCTGTAAAATAATAAGTCAATCTAAACAAAACACAAAAAGAACTCAATATAGGAAAAGATAATTATCTCTCTTGCAACTATTTAGGCAAATTGTGAAAGCCACTTATGTATAACTATTATATAGTATCGATATGTGGACTTGGCAACAATAACAAAGGTCAATATCTTCCTCATCTTCTTCACTAATCACTCCAAAGCTTCTCATATATGCAATGGTTGTACGGAGCTTTAACTCTAACATATCTAGAAGGGATATAAACAACCCTCTGAGGGGAATTAAAACAAAGTGATCAACAAGCTTTATGAAACAAAATCGAGATTACTTTGAGAAAAAAATTGTCACAACTAGCAAAAATGAACTTGGAGCATCAAAACTACGAAAAATGTAATTTCTTTGTCCACAAAATAAGCATAATTTATAATGAGATCCATCACCTACAGATAGGTAGCCCCCTCAGTGAATACTAAGCTTTATGGATGTATTCTTCATAGCAAAAGGCAAATAATAAACTTGCATACTTTTCATAATAGGAGCAGAGGAGCAAGATCTAGATTACCTTAAAAAAAATTAGCTCAAGCAACAAGAATGAAGTTAAAGCATCAAAATGAGGAAAAATGAAATTACTTTGTATACTAAATAAGCATGGTTTATAAAGAGATTCCTAACCTACAAATAGCTGGCCCCCTCAATGAATCAAAAAAGCATGATCAATAATTCCACTTTTAGATCCTCATCCAATCATGTCCACAAATGGACAACTGGCCCATGATTAATAATGTCTACTTTTACTAGAGTTCTCATTATTCTAAAAAAGAAAAATACCAAATATGTGGTCCCTTCACATCATGTATCCAAAATGAACGTCCACCTCCACTTCTTCATATGCCCTTTAAATCTTCCATTCACTAGTGTATGCACTACAAGATATAGACCTTATAGCGACGTTTAAAGCGACGAAAATACAAACAACAAAATTTGCCCCCGTCGTCACAAAAAGCGTCGTTATTGATGACGTCATAGAATCGTCGCTATATGCATTGCCACATATAGCACTGTGTGATGTATGAGAGCCATACAAAATAGTTTCTGCACTGCTGCATACAAAGCGTTTGCAAACAAAAAGAATGTATACTGAAATCATAAAACTGATACATGAAATAAATACATGATTACATAAAATGCGATTGGTACAATCATGAAACGATATCACTAATACATAGAAAATGTTTACATAGATCAAGCGACTAAAAACTAAAGGTGTGTCAGCTCTAAGGATCCAAGGGCGAGCTACAAATCCTCGTCCCCCGAAAGCTCGTCCCGCTGCAAAGGAGCATCAAACGGATTTTGCAGAAAAAGAAACAACATATCAATCCACCATACAATAATGCATTCAAATATCTCATGGTAACTACGGACGAGAAAGATGAGTGACTTAAAGGGCCGCCGCGTCTATACAATCGGTCGATCAATGCCCTGAGACCGTGCCTCTCCGCATATCGAGTCTCAAGGCCTTGCATATCGCGATTTGTAATGGAGTGCTGCAAAGAAAACAAAATGCTAACTGTTAGAAACATGATTGTCAGTACAAAGAATATCTCAAAAAAACAAATAAGCAAAACAAAAGAGAAACTTACAAAGTCCTCCAAATATGTCCTATGGCCGCCACTCCCAAGATGATGCACTGATCCGGCCTCGATTCGTGCCCTCGCCGCCTCCTGCTGACTCCAACGTCCTGGCGAATCTGTAGCCTCCTCCCTCAGTCGACGCTAGTCGTCTGCATCTAACCACTCGGGCTTTGGAGCCCCACTCTTGATTGCCTTGCGTACGTCGAATCGTCTATGTGACATGTATGCACGCATGCAATCCATCATCCAGCCCGTAGAGAATCTATCTACTGCGGTTGGCACCGGGAACTCCTCGTGCAAGGATGCTACTATGTAGTCCTTGCTCCCCTCCGGTATGTTCCTTCAATGATCCAGGACGTTGTGCCGAAAAACTTGTTGGCACAACTCCCTCATGCGAGCCATCACCCTCCTCTCCTCATCATTCATGATGATGGCTCTTGACCTACTATCCACTAGGTATCCATAACCCCTAGGAGTCTGCCTAAGATGGGCCCTCTCCCATCTCCGTCCACGCTCCTGGGCATATCCAGGAGACCCCTGTACATCCGGTGTACCGATGGGGGTACCCTCTCCCGGAGTGCCACTCAAAGGGGTGCCACCAAAAGGAGTGCAGCGTTCATACGTGCTGGAGGTCGTCCAAGAAAACCTTTCCTGAGTTCATAATCCTCCGACAAGAAAGCGGCGTGTCCTTGATATACCATCTTCTTCATGGTTCGTGACCTTCGGGAGTCTAACTGTGGCCCACACAATGGACATGCATGATAACCTGAGGTAACCAGACCTGTAAGGCGATCCACGACCTAGTGAATACTTGATTGAATGAAATAAAATATAGATATTACCAGTGAGAACAAAGGTCTGCTCACCTGAGCACTCTCCCATACTCGGAAAGTCATGCATCGTCCACATGAGAATGGCTCAAATGTTGGCTGACCGCCGACCATCGCGCCTGCTCATATCTTGCACCGTGACCCCCTCCTCCCACAAAATCTTAAGCTCATAGACTAATGGACGAAGATACACATCCATATTTTTTACTTTGTAGCAGCCCGGGACGAGCAAGCTAAGGATGAGATGTCCTTTCTTCGTAGAAAGCCATGGAGGGATGTTGTAGTTGATAAGCACTATAAGCCACACACTGTAAGAAGTCGAGCGCAGACCGAATGGGTTCACACCATCCATGGCGAGACCGAGCCGAATATTCCTTGGCTCTCGCGCAAAGCTTGGGAAGGTAGAGTCAATGTGGCTCCATGCGCGCGAATCTATTGATATTCATTGAACTCCATCCGTGGACCTATTCTGCACATGCCACGTTGTCAAGCTTGCCATGGCAGATGTGCGAAACATGTGGTTTATGCGGGGGATGAGTGGAAAGTGTCTGAGAACTTTTTGAGTGATGGTTTGCCCTTGCAAGTCCTGTCGATATCTGTGAGCACCACACTTTGGACATGTCTCCATAGTCTCGTATTCATCTCGAAAAAATATGCAGTCATTGATACATGCATGGATGTTATGGTAGTCCATGCCAAGCTTCCGTAAAACATGTCGTGCATCATCAGGAGACTCAGGCATGGTATTTGCAGATGGCAATATATGATAATTCAATAACCTGAAAAAAATCATAAAACACCTTGAAAAAACACAAATGTTTGCAATAATACTATTTTAAAAAAAATCAATGAAGCCTGTGTGCAAGGTACCTGAATAACTCAGTCACACTCGTATCGCTCCAACCGTATTTTTCTTACACACTTAAGAGTGCAAGCAATGTCTTCAACCGAGATACTTGGCATCCATCATATAATGGTATGGATGCTTCCTCTCTAAGCGGGTCAGATGTCTCAACATCCATGGGAATCAATGCATCGATCATTGCCTCCATCTCAGGCTCCAAGATTGTAGGCAAGTCGGGAAGGTTGTCTGTCTCCTCTGGCATTGACGGTATAAATGGGCCTTGCGAATGGTCGATTGGCTCCTGCAATCCATCCATCGCATGTCCACGAACTCTTCTAATTGGCCGCAAAGGGTGCACTCCCCCTTGGGTCGAGACATCACTCCCCTGGATAGAAAATTTGCCGACAAGACCCAATCTTATTGTGTGTGGTTTTCAATTAGCTTGAGAGTACAATGCATGATTAATATTAACTTCAAATTACTGTTTGCTGAAAATCTGCAATCGCCTGATCAATGATCTCAGATTGAAACTCGCCAAATCGTCGTACGTGCTCTATAGACAATCAGCGTTTTCGTCTAATTGCCAACTTGCATTGAGAGCAAGGACATGGGACACGCTGATTAAGATACGTCTCCCGGTCTTGAACAATAAGACCTTCTTCGTTTTCCATCTTATCTACATTACAGCAAACGAGACTTAAATGGATAGCTTTATGGAGATGTACGTCAAGTTGCAAGTTGACCATAAATCTTGCATTGTATATAGTAGTTGAGAGATTTTCCGATGTTATATCTCGGCCTTGTATCATGCTCAAGGATTTGTTTGTCGCGGTAGATAATTATTTGTTATATCTCGGCTTTGAGTATAAGTAATCCATTTTAAAATTAATGTGCGCCATCTATGAAATTTAATAACTATAGTAATAAAATTTATTTCAATCAATTCTACTCATAGTCATAAGACCTGAGAGAAATTATCCTATACTCAATTTAAGGGTTTCTTCTTTTATAACAATACTTTTGGGTTCATTTTGATGAAGTACCTTAATGACCATTAGCTAGGGTATCATTTTCTTTTAGTCCTTCCATTGACTAGTTGACATGATTTCTAATTTGGCATGCCTATATAGTTAATACAAAAACAATGAATTATGCATATCACAATTAGATCCCCTACTTGGACTTCATGAAGGAATTGACCATTTTTAAGCCATCTTAAAGAGTTACCAATGTACGTGGCCCATGGCAAAGCACATTGCATACCATTATCAATAAGTCTATTATCTTAAATTTCCTTCCCCTTCCTCTCCCTCTCTTTCTCTCCCTCTCTCTCCCTCTCTCTCCCTCTCCCTCTCTTTCTCTCTTTCTCTCACCCTCTCCCTCTCCCTCTCCCTCTCGTTCTCTTTCTCTCCCTCTCTCATTTCCTTCCCCTCCCTCTCCCTCTCCCTCTCTTTCTCTTTTTCTCCCTGTCCCTCTCTATCTCTCTTTCTCTCTCATTTCCTAAACAAGCAAAAAATAAAGTGATTTAAACATCCTCCAAGCAAAAGGGAGAGGGAGAGATACAATGCACTCTCCCTCTCTTTCTCTTTCTATCCCTCTCTCATTTCCTTCCCCTCCCTCTCCCTCTCGCTTTCTTTCTCTCTCATTTCCTCTCCTAAACAAGCAAAAAATAAAGTGATTTAAACATTAAACAAGCAAAAGGGAGAGGGAGAGAGAGAATGCACTCTCCCTCCTTCTCCCTCTCTTTCTCTTTCTCTCCCTCTCTCATTTCCTCCCCCTCCCTCTCCCTCTCCCTCTATTTCTCTTTCTCTTTCTCTTTCTCTCCCTCTCCCTCTCCCTCTCTTTGTCTCTTACCCTCTCATTTCCTTCCCCTCCCTCTCCCTCTCTCCTAAACAAGCAAAAAAAAAAGTGTTTCAAACAACAAACAACCAAACCTGTCGTGAGAGAGAGAATGCACACACTCTCTCTCACCCTCTCCCTCTCCCTCTCGTTCTCTTTCTCTCCCTCTCTCATTTCCTTCCCCTCCCTCTCCCTCTCCCTCTCTTTCTCTTTTTCTCCCTCTCCCTCTTTATCTCTCTTTCTCTCTCATTTCCTAAACAAGCAAAAAATAAAGTGATTTAAACATCCTCCAAGCAAAAGGGAGAGGGAGAGATACAATGCACTCTCCCTCTCTTTCTCTTTCTATCCCTCTCTCATTTCCTTCCCCTCCCTCTCCCTCTCGCTCTCTTTCTCTCTCATTTCCTCTCCTAAACAAGCAAAAAATAAAGTGATTTAAACATTAAACAAGCAAAAGGGAGAGGGAGAGAGAGAATGCACTCTCCCTCCTTCTCCCTCTATTTCTCTTTCTCTCCCTCTCTCATTTCCTCCCCCTCCCTCTCCCTCTCCCTCTATTTCTCTTTCTGTTTCTCTTTCTCTTTCTCTCCCTCTCCCTCTCTCTCTCTTTCTCTCTTACTCTCTCGTTTCCTCTCCTAAACAAGCAAAAAAGAAAGTGATTTAAACATTAAACAAGTAAAAGAGAGAGAGAGAGAGAGAATGCACTCTCCCTCTCTTTCTCTTTCTCTCTCTCTCCCTCTCCCTCTCCCTCTCTTTCTCTCCCTCTCTCTCTCTCTCCCTCTCCTTCTCTTTCATTTCCTCTCCTACACAAGCAAAAGAGAACGATTTAAACCTTCAACAAGCAAAAGAAAGAGAGAGGGAGACTCACCAATGAGATATGGCGAGTGTGGGGCGGCTTCTCTTTGCAATGAGGGCTCCTTCTCTCCTTCGCGAACAACGGCGGTGGCGGCGGCGGTGGCAGCAAGTCTTCTTCCTCTTCTTCTCTCACAAATCCTTCGCTCTCTCCCTCGCTCTCACTCTCAAAAGTCGAAGCAAAAGAAATGAAAACGGTGCTCGGGTTTCAGCCGCGTTTTTTTTCATGGGCGTCGCTATTTGCGACGCAAATAGCGATGCCAATAGCGACGCCAATAGCGACGCCGATATCCGCCGTCACTAATCGGCGTCGCTAATTGCCCAATTCCTTGTAGTGATGGTTCCCATCTCATTGGAAAATAGCCAAAATAAAACTCTCAATTCTTTGATTTGCATTTTATGTATCAGGGAAGGGAAAGCATCAAATTTAAATCAGTTTTCTTAAGGGAAGGTTGATGCATCATCATATGTTGATTTTTATCCATCCCAAGCACACGAATGTAGACATAATACATGTGCTTGCATGCTAGGAAGGGTTTACTTTCCAACTCTCTCTTTGAAAGTCAGGACATGTGTAGAAGTGCTCGGGATTGACATGCACATCATAGAAATGCTCTAACATAACATAAAATATACTTTCTCATTTTCCACCACTACTTTCTCTTCCATGAAAACTACATCCAATGCCTTAGTCAATGCAATTTTTCTTTCTGCATCCTTAGAAATACCATGTCCATTTTTTGCTTTGCTTGCCACTTGAAGAGGTAAGTGGGTTGTACTATTTTTGGGGGTAAGTGGAATGCCATCATGCTTGAATGCAAAACCTCCTTTTATAAGAATTGAAATCTCCTCTGCAAAAGCATTGGTGCCCTTGTCAATAGACCAAATCCTTGGCCGCAAGGGCACATGCTTAACTTTTTTATCAACATCCCATGTATGCTCCACATCATGATTGCAAAACCAGAACGATTGTGCAATAGGCTTACCTTGAAATTCCCTCTCTAACGAAAATGAAGGGCATAGTAACCCAGGTGATCTACTTTCTCTCACATTGCAACACTTCTTTCTATTTATAATACCAAAACATTTTCATTTGCAATGAATGGGCATTCTCCGAATAGCCCAAACACTTCTATGCATTTTCGCCTTTGAGACAATATTAGTTGGGATATCCATTTCAATTGGCACTGCATGCACCTCAGGGTCCAAGCCTACTTCTGTAGCTTGGTCATTTCTATTTTGCAAATTTATCTTGCGTGGTGGTTTTTTTTTTCTATCCCATTGCATAGCGAGGTTTATGAGAGCTACAACCATCTAGAGCTCTTCTTTTCCTTTGAATTGTTTCTTTGTTCCCAGAAATGAAACGCTCTCTGTACATGGGGGTGCCAAGAACTGATCCTTGCATTTTTTGAGCTATGAATGCAGGTGAAGGGTCTTGCAACCACCCTATTAATAAGAGCATCCATGTTGGGACCACTTCTAGAGTATCTTCCAGTTGTGAAGGCCAGTTGCCTTGAACATTGAATATATGAGTTGATCAAGTCAGTGACACATGCATCATATAAACCAATTTTCTTCTTTTAATCCTTCCCTACCAACCAACTTGCATGCATGCTCTCAGAGAGATTTTTGTTGGGAATACAAGCCCTCTCCCAAGGACTCAAGGAAGCCTGCAACCCAATAAAAAAGTCAACAATTCCTCTTACATATCTATTTTGTTCTCGTACTTGGGTATTCCCACCCCAATGATATTAGTACATGTGCATGTAACAAATAGAAACAAACAAAAATATTTACATGTATAGTACTACCCCAATGGTCTATCCTATTCTCCCACCATTTGATCCATCTCTTCAATGCTACTACACTATCTTGAGGTAGTCCTACTTGCTCTCACCAATTTGTATAGCTATGGCATTCCTCTTGCCCTCTTCAATGGAATTTGAAAGGCACTACCTCTCACATAAATTCAAGTGATGCTTCTTAAGGTTTGAAGGCACATATTTTGTTGTGTGCTTTTGTAAGCTTTGTTCCCAGTGAAACAAACATGATCGCTCTCTTCCTTCCAACACATTCTCAGGTTCCCATTGAAAGCAGTGTGGATTTCCATCCAATTTTTGCACCTGCTTCATCCACCATAAAACCTGCAAAGTCTGCACTAGGGTGTCCACACTTGAGCATCACATCATTAAGGCATATCCAAAAAAGGATTTGTGTTTCTGTATCCTTTTCCTTTGTATCACAAATAGCAATCACCATGATCCCCTTCAAGCTGCAATAAAAAATGCAGTCATTAGCAATTAAAATATGTCAACAAAAATTGATAGCAAGTAATTAGGTTCTCTAACGAACCATGGATTATACAAAGAATAAGACATTGTTGCCCAGTCATCTATTCTGTGTGTAAAGCCAAAGTGAACCCAAGACTTGCAAAGGTCTCCATTTTCTGAGCGTCACATTCAATTTACCAATTCCACTCCAGAGCTAGGTCCTTTAGTAGACATCTTGAAAATGTAACTTTTTTCACCCACCCCTCCTTGCCCTAGAAATTTGCTACCATGAAGAAAAGAAAACATGTATCTTTTTTTCAACTACAAAATGATATCAAAGCCATCTCCAACAATAAATGTTTCCTTTTTTTTTTTGGTATGTCGCGATACTATTGAACCTGTAACCTCAACAAAAGGAAGTTTGTTAAACCAATGGCAATGGTGCAAACCATATTTTGCATACTTGAATAACCAAAACTAACCTAGGATTTTGAACCAATGGCATCAACTCCTTCAAAAAGTTTGTAAGCTCTTGTTCTCCCTTCACCTTTGAACCATTAGTTGTAAAAGATTCAATGATAATTTGTTTTGCTACAATCATTTGAATCTTCCTAGCATTATGGTGTTGATTCACTTGCAAAACCAAGTGAACTAGAGATCTAATTTTTTTTTTTGCAACCATTGAAGTCCCTGGTTGCACATTGTGTGTGCGAGTGCCTACATGGACCATCAATCTCTCTATGCTTGTCTCCTTTGGCAAAATATAATAAACTTTGCAATTACAAGTTGTATAACAAGTGACAACTTTAGTACAATAGTGATAAGTGATGGAATGTTTTTCTTCACTTGCAAGTAGTCCCTTACTCACTTTGCTGTTGCGGTAACCATGAAAATACATTTTATTATGTTGATTGTTGCTCTCATAGTAAGGACAATTGACTTGATGACATTGCAAATATCCAAGGCAATATCTAATTCTTGAAGTAGCATCAAGGAAGATATTAGTTGGATGGGGTCTTGTCTAGACATGACAATCATATTGTTGATGCATCCCATCATGTTTGAAGACGTGCCATATGTAGGTAGAAGAACGAAAGCAACAAAACCATTGTACTCTCTTGGAATCTCACTAACAAAAAAAGGGCCTTGACGCATCTACAATAAAATCTTCAACTTCTTTCCTTTGGGGCTATTAGCAATCCAATGTAAAATGTCTTTCTTTATTGGTGGAAATGAATGATAACTATCAAGTCCATCATCCAACTCTAAGGCAACAGCTGGAGTTGATACGGGTGCACAAAAAGCATTTATTATAAGTGTTGAAGAAGTTTGAGATGACGTCTCTGCGAAGGAATTAGATGAAATGTCTACCGCAGGTCCTGAAAGTGAATGAGCTTGTTTGCTATTTTTTACAGTGTATAGTCCTTCATCATGGTCCATTGTGAAAGTGGTATTACAATGTACTATTTTATATTGACATAAAGGAGAAGAATCAAGAAAAAATTTCTTTGCACCATTGATATCCGGCTGGGCACGAACCACGATCTCTTAACTATAAGTGTCAAGTTGGAAAATAGCATGCAAGCCTACCAGCTTCCGGTCAGGGGGGTAGAAGTGATTGAAGAAAAAAAGAGCTCATAGAAATCTTTCCATCCCCTAGGGCACAATACATTCCAGCAATTAGGAGTCGATTGATCATTGAAGAGTAACTTCTGCCATCATCTCTCACAAAAGCCAATTTGAAACTCGACAAAAAATGGAGCTCCGAATACGAAATATTATATCTAATAGCGTTCCTATTGTTTATCAATTTCTTTAAACCTAGAAATAATAGTCTATTATCCCCACCAAATATGGATTAAATGAGCTATTACTCCATGGGCAAGTTCTTAGTGACGGTTAAAGTTGTGAATCAGTCCATTAATGAACCAAATCATTACAAAAGTCTACATATTGAAAAATCAAAAGCCCCTACAACAAGCTCAAACAAGACAAACATTCTCCATCAAACTCACTGGGTAAGCTCCACACTCCATCCCCATGGTTGAAAATCTATATTTAAAGTTTCATTTTTCTCCATGATTAAAAAATTGGAAGAGGAGGTAGACAATGAGAGGAAAAAAATGGGAGGGGAAAGAAGGAAAGGGGAGGCAGAGCAGGAGACAGTCAACTGAAAAATGGGAGGGTAGGAGACATTTGGGACACCTGGGGCTGTCTACGTCAATAGAAACAACACAAACAACTATTGGGGGTTGGGCACAACCCCTTTGGAGGGAGGAGAGGAGAGGGAGAAGGCAGGGATGGGGAACCCTCAGCACCTCCCGGTTGTCTGTCCGTAGGGTGTTGTTGGTGCAATTTGGGCAGTTGTGGCATTCTCTATCTCTACCACTCTCCTCTTAGCCCCTCCTCCCTAAACTAGTGCACCAAGTTACATACAATTTTTGGCTTCGAGGGTGCCCTTGGAACCCCCACTAATAGTAGTAGGGGGGCTGATGCCCCCCTCCAGATAGAGTGGGTGTAAATTGCGCAAGTGTAAGGCATGAAAAATTAAAACATTTTTGAATCGTATGCAAATCAATCTAAAGAAATAAATGTGACATGATTTGGGTTTTATGGATTGGGAATTGTTAGACACTTAGTATTGCCTGCATCAACATAGACATGAACAAGGGGTTGGGAGTATCCCCTCTTTGGGGGTGCGGGGGTGAAATTGTTGTAGGGAGGTTCAAATCATTAACAAAATTTAATACATTTATTAAAACCAAATAACAAATGATATAGAATTGTGTTGTCTGCGTCAAAATGTCATATTTTGGTAGAGATGAATTAATATAACATGTGATTTAGTTAATTTGTCTTCATTTTTAAAATCATTTATGATTTCTTTTAGTGCTTTTGAGCATGGCTAGAGGTCGATGTGGTGGTGGTAGGAGGGATCAAAGCAAAAGGATTCATCTAGGTAATTCATTTAATCACTCTTTTAAATTTTCATATTCTATTCTTAATGGTTAACCAACTCTTTTAATGTTCCATATAAATGGTAGTTTCTTTTTGTAGATACTCCAATTACAAGATTAAGATCCGGTCTATGCAATAGATTAGTAAGTATCGATCAAGAAGCATCCTCTCGTGCATTCTCTGAATCTCCACATGATAAGGGTGTAAAACCAAGGAAAAAATGTCCTTTCATTGATGATGAAACACTTGAGGATAGCATGGATGAAGCAAGCAATGACATTCATGCTCATCCTATGAGCACCCACACTACCACCACGGAGTGTAGTGAAACAACACAAGGGAGGTCTTTAGATTTGCAAACTATACATGAAGAAAATGAAGAGGTGAATGAGGATTTTGCTAATGAAGAAAAGAATGAGGTGGGTGGCATGATAGACACATCGGAGAGAATGTCAAGTTTGGGCTTATGTCAGATGTGTTGACCTCATTTTTTATAAGGAGGTCTATGTCTCCTCCTTCTATCCCTTTGTGTAGACTTGTGCCCTATGAGGATATAAGGCTTGCATCTAGTTTTGCTACATGGTTGATTTCATCTTTTGAAAATGCTTCATATATGGCAACGACATGCAAATTTTTGGTTTCTTTGAGAAGGCCCACTAGTGAGCTAATGGATGTATCTCCCCAAAATTTGGAAGAGTGGGGCCCTCTAGAGAAGTTAACCAAAGGTTTGAAGATGAATTGACTAATGATTGGGCCGATTTAAGAGGGCACAAGTTTTTCATATGGGACAGTAATCATAGTTTGAAGACATGGATGAAGAGGATAAAGGAAGGTAACTATGCATTTTCTTGTTTTCTCTTGTTTATTGTGATGATACTTCATTCTTTGACTAACCATTTATTGTATTCTTTGATGTATGTAGTTTATAGTGAAGATATTTCATGACATGTTATAGTTCTATGTCAATTCATTCAAGTGGAGAAGAAGAAAGAAGAAGAACTATTATTAGCATTGGATACATCAAATTCGTAAGTATACTTATCACTATTAACTTTTTCAAATGGATTAATGGATTATCAATTATGTGTGAATGCCAATAGTTTTTATTTATGTGTGAATCTCAAAATATAAAGATAATTTATGTGTGAATTTCAATAGATTTTATTTAAACCACTAGGTTTCATTTACGAGTGAATGCCAATAGGTTCATTTATTAGTTATGTGAATGTGAATAGGTTTAATTTATGTGTGAATCTTAAAATTTAAAGACTATTTTCAATGTTGTAGTGTAACAAGAGCACATGTAAAACCCAACCTAGGTCATGAAACTTTCATGTTCCAAAAATTTGGCATCGCCGATAAACAAAGCATTTTGGAAAGGATGAGCCCTTCTCAAAGACAATGGACTGAAATAGAGTATGAAATCGAAGGCAAAAGTAACCATGGAAATAATCCATGGTACAAGAATCCATGTCTGCTAATATCACTTTTGGTGTGGAAGGTAAAAAATTTGGTATAGTATTCTAGTTTTCAGCATAACAAATTGTGGTATCTTGAATTTAACCATAACTAGGAATACTCTATTGGTTTTTTATTTAGGATGACTATAACTCTGCCATACTCAAAGAGGAGGCCCGCCTCAAGGAGCTTGCATTGGCAGAGTCAAATTATGAGGCAAAAATAAAACAATTCATAAATAAAGAACAAGATAAATTAAGGGACAAAGGATATAAGGACCTTGGAATATCTAATCTTGCGCATGGAGAGGATTTCTTTTTTGTTTTGTTTGCATTGAATTGGGATGAAAAGAACATGATCGCTATTACCAAGGACAAATTGTATGCCATTTGTAGTGCTAATATTGCTACGGAGAGGTATGTTTTCCTCATGGACTAATGTTCTCTTATTTTTTGGAATTGAACTTAATTTGGTTCAACAATATTGAAGTTATTTTTTGTTCAATAACCAATATATTGGGAAACGGGATATTTTACTTCTCATGACTATCACAAAGGCAAAGGACTCCACTATGTCACACTTTGCAGATGTAAGGAGATTTCACAGCTACATGAAGCAAGAGGTGTATTGGTTTCATATGATTGGAGAATGCTCCTTATTGATCGGGAGATTACAAGTTGATGGCACTGAGATTGGAGGAGGCTTTGATGTTTTTTCAAAAGGCCAAAGATGTTTACATATTTTAAAAGAATTTTCAAATATTTTTTGTGAGATGAAGAATGTTGGATACTTTGAGGAGGTTCTAGAGCTCACACAATCAACATGTATTTCTAATATAAAGAAATCATATTTTCTAAATTATGTACAAATGTATTCTAACTTAAGAGTGCTTTTGTTGTTTGTTCTTATGTTTTTGGAAAAGATGGTTACATAGTCTAAAGGAAAGTGGGGTTCTAGAAAGCCTCCCTCCTCTAGTGGAGAAGTGGATGGACTTGGGATGTGAAAATTGTATGTTCTCAAAAGCACTGCTTGAGAGGGGTCTATCAGAATGGGAAATGCATGTTTGTCCATGGTGGATAGACTATCCATTGGATGACATTCCATGACAAGAGATTGATTTAAGAGAGAGTAAGTACTTTGAGAGCCAAACATAGTAAATCTGTGGCAACTCTTGCTCTTAGCTATTTGTTTTAGTAATACTTGTCTTATATGCAGGGTTCCTGGAACAAAAATAGAATAATTTCCATGCACAAAGAAGAGGATGAAGGAAATTGTACTTTCTAAAAATTTATTTTTTTAACATGGAAGTTATCATAATTTTTTAGACTTGTGTGTTTTTTTAACTTTGTTGTCTTTGCAACTTAGAAATGTCCAATACAATAGACATGGTCCCTCCTGATGTTGTGGGGATAAAGGTGACATGTGGTGGTAGCATGGCAAAGGGTATATTGGATGGAGTACAAAGTTTTATTTTGATCCAAGTAGCCTTGTTTCTAATTTGCATGAATATAATATTGTATTTTGTTGACTTCACACTACTTAGGTACCATTAGTGATGCAATTGTTGATACTATAGTGAAGAAAAAGTCCATAAGAAAATGAAAGGATATCCCCACAATAGATTATGCGTTGAAGCATGGCAAGGGTAAGCCAATTTGCATGAATGATAGAGTTTATGGTTTTCATTTGATGATTCAATTGATTAAAGTATTATTTTATTGGTTGTACATTGCCTAGGTAATATAATTGAATCAAATGAGTTTGGTACAATGAAGTGAAGGTTTGGACACAAAGACAAAGTTGTTTCATTGGATGAAGAAATAGAAGGTGAATCAAGTATCATTTTTTGGATTATTGGAGTCATGTTAAAAGTATATATATATATTTTTTAAGACAATATAAAATTTAAACATTCAACACTAAATAATTTTCTTTCTTTCGTATTTTTCTTTACAAATTTAGGCAAAAAAGATGGTTTTGACATGCATAGCATTTGAGAAGAAATGGCAAAAAGTAAGGGTCACTTTGAGGGATCTTTGCGACATGCTACACCTTCTTGGGCTATGTCATTCATGACTTAGTCATTAGAGCCTACACAAGAGTCTTGTAGATGTCCTGTTATATGCAAGACAGGTATGTAGGTTTCTAGATTTACATTCTATGCTTAACATTTAGACAACATCAACATTTGTAAGTAAACTTTATTTTGATGATAGGATTTCAATACCAAACTATCGTAAATACTCTATTGGTAGACGTGACATCGATTGATGATTTTGCATTTGAAGGGTATATTTTTCACCATCCTCTATATACATATCTATTGTAATTGTTGATTATACTTTGTTATTATGTTTTCAATTTCAGCATTCAACGCTTCATGGAGGGAAATACCACAAACTCTTACCAGGGTGGTGGTGTCCCATCATATGAGGTTGCTAAGTTGTTTGCAAATTTTCCTACATATTTTCTTGTTCTTGGCCTTGAGGCAGAAGGTATATGTGCTTGCATTAGTTTAATTTATAAACTCATGTGATATTGCATGGTCTTATACATCTTTACATTTGAAAGGGATTCCGGAATGGAATACATTTTCTAGTGCACTTGTCAAAGGTGTCATGGACTAGCCCATAGATTCTTGATAGATGAGGGGTTCTTGGTGACTTTGGGACTTGCACAACACTTTGGAAAAGTTCTTAGAGGAGCTCGTGCCATTGGATTGAAGCTCCATTGCACATGGAATTTCATGTGTGAGGGTGGATATAGACACCCTGATACTCGAGAGGAGGTAAGTGTGTTGAAGACAAACTTGTAACTTTTTAAAATAAAAGTTTAAATAGGTAACAAGATGATTGTGTATTGTTAGTCCATGGACCTTACTATTGGCTTGTTTTATCAAGGGATGTGTGTCCCTTCATATGATAGAGAGGCTGGCAAGAGGGTTAGCCCATACAAGTTTCCTGCCTCTCGTAGCTTCCTCTTCGAGACAGACCTCGAAGGCACATCACTTGAGCACACTTATGTGGATAGTGTAGAGGTTTGAGGGGGTGCAAAAAGATCATTAGCTTTTTATAGGTGCATTATACACTCTTAGAATGGTTTATACTTTGCATTGAGATATGTCATGCTTTTTTTATGGATGTTACTAAATGGTTTCTTTTGTAGGTGGTTCCTTGCTACGTTCACAAAGGATCTCGACTATGTGCTGGATATTGTTTCAGGTTGTGGCGGCCTTGGTAGAGCATGCATAGAGATACATCATTTTTCCATGTGCCTTGAGGGTGATTTTAGCCTCTACAACCAGTGCTTGGTTGATGTGGCATGCAGACCGCCATCTATTCACCCTAGTGACGATGATGTGGCATGCAGACCGCGCCATCTGTTCACCCTAGTGAGGATGATGATTTCACATGATTTGTAGTTGCATTATTTTTAATATGATGCCTTGTATTGGTAGTGCGTGCCACAGGGCTTGATGATTCTTGGGAATGATGTATGACTCTATGGATTTTGGATATCACTTAAATTGGGATTACTTCATAAACTTATAAAATTATGCTAAAATTTCATGGCACCTTAGAAGTAGTTGCATACCTATTTTTTGTTGGAGATCAAAGCATTCAAGAGTTTATGATTAGTTTTCAATTTCACATCCTAACATATTTGATCTAATTAGTTTGCAATTACGAAATAATTAAACTCAAAGTGATAACATAATCAAACAAAAAGCTCCATAAAATAACCAAAAAAATCAAAGTGACGACTAGAAAGCTTCAAGAAGCACCTAAAAAGCTCCAAATGAAGAGCTTGCTAAATAATAGTGCTCCCTCCCGAGCCCTTTTCTGCTTCAAAACTTGCCTCTGAATTCCGCTCTCGGTATTAAATAGCTAGCATGGCAACAATTAATAACATGGGTTCAATGCACAACATGGCATACATGGACAGCATGATATGCATGGACAACAAGGCTATCATGGTGGGCAGCAACAAGGCCCCAATGAACTCCATGATAAGATCATTCTTACCAAGTACAATGGGCAATCAACATCCCCATTGGACTTGGAAGAATGGATATCTAAATCAGAGTCCTAATTTCATATTTATCCATGCACTGATGATCAGAAAATTCTAATTACTTCTCTCCATCTAGAGGGATTTACCCACACATGATGGTGCTACATTAGCCATGAAAATCATCAATTCATTGATCGGGAAGACTTTAAGATGCATATGATTTAGGTATTTGTATCCCTAGTGAAAAAAGAGTGATTGGCAATATGATTGTATTATCTTGACCAACGTAATCTCACAGTATGGGAGTGTACAAATTAGTTCATGAACTTGACCATGTATGTTGAAACTCTTATTCATCATGCAAAATCTCACAACTACATCTATGGGTTAGAGCCTAGCTTTTCAGCTAATATAATGGCTCAAAAGCCTTCTACATTATTTGATGCATATGAATTGGTTGAAAAATATGCAAGAAAGTACCATAAAAATGAGAATTTTCAGCAAGGTTATGTACAACCCCATACCCCATAATTTGAGATCAACCCCATATAAAGGTGCTCTTAGAGGCATCGCCATGCCTGGTAGTAGCCCTAAAACACCTACTTACCTCCCCTTCCATAATATTGAAAGAAAATAGGGAACTTTTGAAACAACACTTGGCTCTAATGGTGAGAGTAAATATGTTGAAAATGGACCGCAAATTGCATTAGCCTTGAATGGTCCAAGTGGTCAAAAGTTCATCTCTCTAGATGTTGTGAATGAGTAGAAAAAAAAGGCCTATGTTTTAAATGTGGTGATAAGTACATGGTGTCATAGTGGTTTTAATCGAAAGGTCATATCCACTAGGGATCACAGAGAGAAGGAAGTAGAGAATATGAGATAGAAGAGAAGAAAAGAATAGGCAAGAGATTCAAATGAATCCCAAGAATGCTCAAAATTAAGCTCTCTTAAAGACATGTCCATACATCATGAATCAATCATAAAACCTTCTGCCAAGTTTAGCAAAGCCTATCTACAAGATAAGATAAAGCTAAATGATTCAGATTTTGCATGTACTATATGTAAAATTTGTTGTGCATCCAAGACAAAGGGTCCAAACAATCCAAAGGTTAATAGATTTAGATAATTTCTTGGTAGGAGAAGCCCAATTACTTATCCCAGGAGCTCTATGTATTGATAGAACCTGAGAAGGGAAACAAAAGCCTTCTATGGGACTTCAAACAAACTTCAGACCTATGTATTCTTAGTTATTACAGTAGTCATAGCAAATCATTTGATGGCTAAGCTCCAAGACAAATGGTTCTTGGATTATCTAGACAATGTCTACTACTACTCAAAAGCTATATCCAAGCATTAGATCTCCTAGAGTTCCTTAGTATACCTAAAAATGTGCAACACAAACACTAGCTTCTATTATACTGCTCAGATGCAAAATCTGATGGTTCGATTGGTTCTGAAAAGTGGGGTAAAACCTCAGGGCACCTGATCAAAATTCTCTTGGATCACTCCTTCTCCTCTCTTCCCATCCAGAGTGTTGTTTGCTGATCGTGCACCATGTGAATTCAAGAGCCATCTTTTTTCATGAGATTTTCCAAATGTGGTAGAAAAGCAACTTGATTTCTGCATGTCATCATACTCTAGAAATTTACTACACCTTTTGTGGATATTTACAATAAATAAGGGCTAAAATATCAAAAATAGGCTAAAATGGTCCAAAAATCCCATATTCTTAAACCATCCATACTATGGATACTAAAATTAATGACTAATATGACATTGACTCTCTAGATTATAAGAAAGCTTGATGATGATGTACTCCAGGGTTTTTCAGACTCTGTCCACATAGTGGTACAACATTCACCCCCTCTGAATGTGCACATCATCTGGTATGTGCCATAGTCCTAATTGTCACCACATATAGAGTCCTCCTTATCCTTTTTAACCATATTCTTTGCTTTTTCATCTTTGGTATCTTTCGTGCTAGCCCTTGTATCATGGCCACTATTTTTATCTAGTTTTGGCAACTCATAAGTAGTAGATTCTGGCCTCTTGAATAATTAGATTCTCTTCCCTGCCAAATCAGAATTCTTATGATTGTCCCATCTATCTTATTTAATGCATATGTAGCATTTGCTGAAATATGAGCGATAGTGTCAGTAATATTCAACCCATAAAACTGATTAGTAGCATCCTCCATTGATAAATGAGAACCTACATCATGCTCATACTTAGCCTGAATGCCCAACAACTAGTTTCCTCTTCAAATTGTAGCAATGCACTAGTGATATCACCAAGAAATTGACACTTCCTCTTAATTATGTCAATGATTTTGTCATGAAATTCCCCCTTGGCAATGCCAAGTACCTCTCTTAAGGTGAATTTCACCCAACTGTTTAAATTTTTTTCTCCAAGAACCTTCTTGAGATCTGTGGCTATCTTAATATCAGACTGTAGCTTATATCCGGACTACTTGCTCTTCTTTTTTCCCTCTTGTTTACTATCCCTTTTTTTCTCCTGCCCAACCTTTTCCATAACATGCTCAAGAGGTGGTTGATTTACAGCTTTAGGCTGATCCATACTTCTTCTTATCACTCCCTTAGATGTCCCAACATTATGTTCATCTCTCTTCCACAAGTACATACGTGTTTTGTACTTTTACTAAATATGCATACACTAAATATGCATTTACGAGTGATTCATAGCCAATCATGTCATGAATGTCTTGCCTTGTATGAGACATTTCAATATCAATAGCTTTCCTATTTTCAATTGCATCCAAAGTGTTTTTCCATATTGTAGCCTTCAGACCATTCTGTCCAACTGTAGACCAAAAGTAGCAGCATGTGTACAACTACATGAGCATTTCGAACATCCAACTCTTCCAACAACTTTTGCATATCTCCCTTTCTAAAATTCAAAGCAAGAGGCAATCTTGTTTCTTGTGCAGCATGGATCTTGCTATCTTTCCAAAAGATGAGCTTTCATGCCAAGGCCTCCTGAATCAGCATAATCCTTCCTTTCATGTTGCAAATTATCACACCACATACATCTTTTCTAAGGTTTAGGGGCTACTATTTGTCCCCTACTCTCTTATCCTCTCTCATCCAATTTCGCAACCTTCAACTGAAGGTTAGAAAAATAGATGTAGCCATAGGGTTAGCCATAAAAGTAGGTGGTTTGTTGGATATACCAACTATTTTTTCCATTTAAATAGTGGGCAAGCTAGATATATGCAATCTTTATATTCTTCTATGCTTTTTTACCAATGCAATAACATAATCCTTAACATGTCTCCACTCTATTTTGAGCCTTGTCTTTGTAGTATGATGATCCTCTAACAAATCATCAAGCTTCTCTTGAAGCTCAGGATTTGTCGCTTGTAGAAATAAAACAAATTTTTGACTTGCAAGAGCCTGCTATTCTGCAAGATCTAACAGCTCAAACCAATTTCAAATTCTCTTAATAACTGTATAGCCACAAGACTCTTATTGGGTTTTAGAACCCACTCTTAAAATTTCTTGTGGGTAATCAAATTGGTGTCTTCAATGTTACATTCTTTCCGAAGTGTCTTCTTGGAAGCTACCCAATCAGCATCTTGTATGTATAATTCAATAACTCAAGCTTTCAATTCATGTACAATGACCCATACAAAATACCAACTCCATGCAAGTCAAGCCACCAACCCAAAGAACTCCATCTTTTGAGCATAGATATGCAAATATGTAGATACATTTATGCCATTAAACAACTTCATCTCATGCTCTACTACCCACTATAAAGCGTTCATTATAATAGTTTGTGTTTGAGAAGAAGCTTGTCTCACCTGTTGTTGTTGTACCTACATAAGCATGTTTATACTCTACACTAACTATTGCAAAACATCACTAGAAACTATGCTTAAAGGTTCTCCCATCATCCTGCCTCTCCTTCAAACGACCTTTTACATTGGGTTCACCAATATAAGAGGGATTTTAGTCGAAAGGTTGTATCCACCAATGTCGTGCCGCTATACGAACACAATGTGAAAAACTCTAGAGTGCATTGTCATTTGGCTTTCTTATTGATCTAGAGAGTCAATACCATATTAGTCATTAATGTCAGTGTCCATAGTGTGGATGGTTCAAAAATACTAGATTTTTGGACAAGTATAGCCTATTTTTGATATTTTGGATATTATTTTCATGTAAATATCCAAAATCTATAAAAAACTTCTAGAATAGGATGACATGTAAAAAAAGCAAGTGGGTTTCAACCATTTTTGGGGGATTTTATGCAAAAAGAAGGATTGGCGAAATTGCATGATGCACGATCATAGTTTACAGGTAGCAAACAATAGTAGTCCAAAGTGGGAGAAGAAGGAGTGATCTAGGAGAAATCAAACCAGGTGTCCATGTATTTTACCCCCATTTCAGAGCCAACAGAAGCATCAAATTTGTAGTCTCAGCAACAAAGAGGAAGCTATTATTTTATGTACATTTTTTGTATACAAGAGATTTATCTTCTCAGGATGCAGAAATAAATTGAGAGGCTTCACCTCTATGAGTATTCTTCTACATCTTCTATTTATTTAAAACCCTTCTCTTCCATCTACTCCTCTCCTTGAATCTCCCTTCACTCTACTATCTCTTACCCCTGTAGTAGATTTCGACCCCAAATGCTTCGACAGTGGTGAACTCGACGTGAAAGTCAACAACATGTGTGTAAAGATGGGGTCCTTTGCAGGTTCAAGTAGTGGTGATGCTTTATAATAGATGATTGCTTTGTTGTAGTAACAACAATAGTAGCAAAATTTGTTGTTACAATAATAGATGCAAACTTGCCATAGGAAGCAGAAAGAATTGATTCCTTAGCTATGAATGCATTGTAGGCAGTGGGACATGAATTAATGTAGTTTAAGGGTCAAAATGTTTTGGCCCTCATTCAGTTCTATAAAGAAAAGATGTTGTTTCATGGGGTACTGCAATATGCATGGAGTCAGTATTTCTCCTGTTTGGCAATGCATCCATTGCATAATCAGATTGATGAGTTACATAGAAGAGATGTTGACTGGACAGCTTTGAAGAAAGATTTGAGAGAAGAGGTTTTCTTGAAAGATGCAATATTGGTAATTAAAAAGACATTTAGAGATTGGATTGAAAAGCCCAATAAAGGGTTGGCTACTACAGCTTTGCTCCGTGAATTTGAAAGTCGGTATACGCAATTGGATGCCGATGAGCAACAATCATTGGAGAGTCAAAAAATTGATTTGTTTCTAAAGGCTAAAGATCCTGTCTTCCAGGAGAGGCTGATCGATCATTTAAAAGATGCCTCTTTTGAAATGGAAGTGAAATTAGATTGGGCTAATGTCATTGAGACAGTGCATATGTTGGTAAAGAGAGCAGACGAAATGAAGATCGGGTACGAGCACCACATCTGCCAGTGCTCAAAAGAGGCTAAAATTGCAACCAAGGTGCTTGTGGCTATGCAGAACAATAGGCTATACTTGTTGGTCTAGCTCTTAAAGGTGATGATGTGAATGAAATAATAAAACGCATGCATGATTTGAGGCTGAATTTGACAGAAATCTATGCAAAGGTCAAAATGTTGGATGTTAAGGTAGAAGAGAAGGTTTGGGCAATAGTCCAAAGACCGCACAAAGAAGAATACAAGAGGAGATGCATTTGATGTGAGAGTTTATAGCATGAAAAGTGAGACTCTACAGCAGCCTACTGTGAAGTGGAAGCGAAAATGTTATTTTTTGAAAAGATGAAAAAATACATGCAACAGAAACAGGTCTTCCAATAGAGCCAAATTTTGGAAATGGTGGCATGCATAAGAGGTTGGAAGAGATGGCAGCAAGGATATCATTTATTGCCATAGATACAACCACATATGGGTTGAGAATTGAAAGGATCGAAGAAGCTCAAAAAGGAGGCATGGTTGAAGCGAAATCTCATGTTTGGATGTAGGTATTAGATTGCATGGAAAAATGAAAAACAACAAAGTCTGAATTGACTAATGCAAGTCAGAGTATATGAGGGAGAACAGGATGGAGTGCACCAGTGGATTCATTTCCAGCCTATACTTATTTGGCTGAGGTTCATAATCAAGAAGCTCTTGCACAACAAAAGATAAGAAGAGATGAGGACATTACTGGTCCTTTCTCTTTAGGCCCATCTAAATGCATAACATGAAGTAAAATGGAGCAGCGTAAAGAGGCTGAGAAATCCATACCTAAGCAGGTTATGGAGGATGCATCTCAAGAGAAGAAACTTAAAATAGTCTTGGAAGATTGCATACTTGGCAGTAGAGTGGGATTCACACTTGGCAAATTTCTTGGAATCTCAAAGCGTGAATTTTATGATGCAATCATTGATATGTTGAAATGAGAAAGATAGTTTGATGGTGAAGTTTTGCAAGCATTGATGCAGGTTAAGAAAGACATAGAGAAACAACTTTAGAGGGAACATGATGATGCATGTAATGTTGATTTGGAGTAGGATGATGTTGAAATGGGTTTCATAATCAAGGCTAGAAACAAAAACCTTGGATGATGGTTCTTCATATGCTCAGGTTGAGAGTAAAATCAATATAAAGGCGGCATAGTTTCTCACTATTTATGTGAATCATCCCTGCAATTGGGATAGGCTATAGGATAATCCCATGCCACATAATGCACGAGAGTTTAAGGGTTTTTAGACAACACTGTTGTAAGTGGGGGCTATGGAAGTGCCTTTAAGAAGATAATTATGCCTCCAAGAAACAATGCTTGTGTTTGGATTGTAGGAATGGACAGCATGTAGTCTTGGAAGTTTTAAGAATATTTCAGCCATGTGCAAGGTGCTGAAAAGAAATATGTAGGATGGGCTGAAAAAGAGCTCAAGACATATGGTCTACTGGCTATAAATGAAGGTATTTTAGGGTTGTTTTTAGGACTTGTTGATGTAGAAAAAGTGGCTGAAATTTTTGCAGCAATTAATGTTAAAAATGGAAAAAGAGATTACTTATATTGACACTTTAGAGATGTATGAATTCATTCAAGATTTTTCTGAGCATGAATGTTATGGGCTACAAATAAGATTGAAGCAAGGGTGGATACAAGGTACAAAATAGTTGCAAAGAAGGTTAAGCGTGTGGCTTTGCCTTTACCATGTGAAAGTGATGGGTTGGCTAAAAAAGTATCTTAATAGCCTAGTTTGGGGGACCCACATGGAGTAGAACATAACTTTATAGATGAAACTTTAAAAAAGCTAAAAATTGGTGATAGAAGCTTTCTTTTGCCTATAGAAAGAGCTCGTTTCTTGCAGATGTTGGCAAGACATGGGAAAGCCTTTGTGTTTTAGGCAAATGAAATTGGATGTTTTGATCTAACCATAGTTGCACCTGTGGTGATCTATACAGTACCTCATGTGCCATGGAATTTTAAGCCTATTCCAGTATCTCAGGCATATTTGCCTAAGCTGTTGGAGCTTTGAACAAGAAGATCAAGATGCAAATTTTGGAGCCCTCTTCAGCTCCATATTCAAATCACTGGTTTACTATTCCAAATAAGAATAGTTCTTTGAGGTTTATACAGGATTTACAATGAGTTAATAGGTCACCATAAGGAATATTGGATCAGGCTCGATAGTGGATGAATTTGTAGAAGCATTTGCAGGTAAGGAAATTTACTCTATGGGAGATTTATATGGAGGATTTGATGAGTTCTATCTTGCATTAGAAAGTGGGGATATCATTACCATGAAGACACCTCTTGGATTGGTTAGGGGTATGTACGCTTCCATAGGGAGCAACCAATTTAGTGGTGCATACGATGAATGCTATGCATAAAGTTTTAAGGGAGTATATTCCTCATTTGACCTTACCCTTTCTTGATGATGTGCCAATAGAAGGGTGTCATATCCATGAGACGAATGAAGAGCTGAATGAGCAAGGATGTAGAAAGTTTGTGGCTGATCATATTGTTGATTGTGACATGATTTTGAGACGTCTTGAAAAAGTGCATTTGACTCTATCGAGAGAAAAGTCATTTTTTGGAGTGGATGAAGTATTAGTTGTTGGACACATGTGTGGACCATATGGAAGAAAGCCATAACCAATAAAAAAAGATTGATGCCATAAGCAGGATGCATGAGACATGTTCAAATGTATCCAAGGTAAGAAGATTTTTGGGTGCATGTGTCTTTTACTTGATATGGATTCCGCATTCTACTCATGTGGCTGAAAGTTTATATCACGTCCTCTTGAGAAAAGGGCAAAAGTTTTGATGGGATAAACAACATACAAAGGAAGTTCAGAAGTTAAAGACAATCTCAACACTAAAGAGATCAAATTATGAGAATGGGAAACCTATTATTCTCACTGTGGATACAAGCCCAATTGGCATTGGTTGCGTAGTGGGTCAGGATGATATTGATGGGAATAGGTATGACATTTGGTTTGGAGTAAAGGTCCTCAATGAACAGCAACAACAATATTCTCAAGTTAAAAGAGAGCTTTGGGGTGTAGTGACATCCCTTAAGTGTGATGCCAGGGAGTATTTAATGGGAGCTCATGTAGTGGTAGAGAATGATTGTCTACCTCTATTGGGCATGATAGTAAATTGCTCAACTCTCGATATTGCCATGTTGCACTGGATTGCATATACAAAGTTAACCCTGATTTTCAACATAATACAGGTAGAGAAAACCCCATGAGTGACATGCTTTCACGACTAATGTTTGAAGATGAAGAGGAGCTGATGGAAGATGAAGAGGACGATGTGATAGGTGCTAAAAATGACTTTATGATAGTAGGGAATGAGTATGTAGTTGTTGTTACTAAATGTACAATTGTTGGAACATGGACTTTAGCATTAAGAAATAAACTTATAGCCATGGAGAAGAGATAGATAGTGGTGATGAGAAAGCATCGTCAGTGTTATTCTTTAGTGAGAACACAATTTTTGGAAGAGTTGTATGAGGATGATTGGCTAAAAATAGGCCAATATCTCAACCTCATGACAAAGAAGTCTGAGTGGTCTGAAGTTGAATTCAAAAGGATTAAAACAAAAGCTTATGGGTTTTTCTTGAAAGACAGATATTTATGAAAGCATGCAAAGAGAAAGAGAGAAGCTCTAGTACATGTATTCAAAGATAGGGCTTCTCGACAACAGGTGATGTAAGAGTTTCATGAAAGCTTATGGGCTGGACATAGAGGAGTTTGGGACACATTTTCCAAGATCAAAGAGAAGTATTGGTGGAAAAACATGTATAAAGTTGTGGAGCATTATATGGAATCATGCACTGTCTATTAGACGTATTCCATGGTAAAGCATAGAGATGGGTTGCAACTGACCTATCCATTGTCTATGCATTACAAATGGATAGTTGATTTGGTTACCGTGCCTACAGGTTTATGGAACATGAGATATCTTATGTTTTCCTCAGAAGACTAGAAAAATCAAGTGGAAGGTCGAGCTCTTAGTACAAAGACTACTCAGGCAGTTTGTAGGTTCTTATTGGAAGAGGTCTTTTACAAATATAGTTGTGTTGGTAAAGTGGTTGTAGATAGAGGAGAATTGGATGCGGATGAGGCTCATGACTTCTTTTCATGATTGGGTATCAAGCTGGCTTTAAAATCACCCTACAATCCTGAAGCAAATGGAAAAAATGAAAGAGGTCATTAGCCTATCACTAAGGCATTAGCAAAGTAATGTAAGGGCAGGATGAAAGAGTGGCCAAGAATGTTACATTTTGCTTTATGGGCGAATAGCACCACTCATAGTGCAATTATAGAGTATATGCTTGCTGAATTAATGTCTGGACAATAGCCAATCATGGTTATTGAGGAGACTATTGCTACTTGGAGTGTTCTACCATGGGAAGAGGGTTTGATAGAGAAGAGTTGCTGGTCCTACGCATTAGATAGTTAGAAAGAAGGATTGAAGACATTGAGATAGCCATGAAAAAGTTGAAGTCTACAATGATCAAGAATAAGAAGAGCTTTGACA